>NW_012103131.1:1602593-1678875 GCF_000951045.1 Mandrillus leucophaeus | reverse complement strand
TTCCCTTCCCTCCCTCCCTCCCTCCCTCCCTCGTTCTCTCCCTGCCTCTCTCCCTTTATTTCACTCTAATAAGCACCAATGAGTGTTCTGACAGTGACTGAGCATGTGGTCCTCCCCCACCCAAGGGAACAGACTCCTCTTGATGCTTCCCTTGATCTCCATTTGATCGCATCACAATGCAGTTCTGAAAAAGACTTTTAATTTTCATCATTTTTAACTTTGAAAAAAGGTATTATGCCATAAAGTTTTTAAAAATAAGTTTTAAAAAGAACAATATTAGGTTTACAGAAAAATTGAGAAGATAGTACAGAGCTTGTATAATCTTTTGGACTTTTTTCTCTCAAAATTTTATTGCTATTTTGGAAAACAGTTTGGCATGGATTGCAAAGTTGTGCCTTCACAAGCCTTGTTGGGAGGAAACCCAGCAATTCCTGTCCTAGGTGTGTATGAGGCTGTTCCTAGCAGTGTTGTTCCTAGAATCAAAACATTGAAAATAGCTCAGATCTCGTCAACAGAAATAAATAGATGAATACATTGTGATATGTTTATACATTGGGATATTGTAGAGCAGTAAAACTGAGTAACAGCAGACAACAAAGATAGAGATGAATCTTACCAATTTGATTTTGAATGAAAATGAAGGGATGGCTGAGATCTTTTCCCTCTTTAGTATATAGGGACTTGAAAAAGCTGTCCTGGAGTTTGGAGCAGATTCAGCTAAAGGCCATCACATTTTGGGAACAGAATGATGAAAGTCAACAGAACACAGCGAGTCTCTGCAGGGGAACCACCCGAAGGGATGGCTCTGAGCTGGAGAAAGGGCCAAGCCTGACTAATGAGTCAAGGTGGCCGGAGCTGACTACCTGTAGAAAGGCAAGGTATGTCTCAGCTGAGGCCAGACGGACCTGTGTGTCAGGAGCCTTGGCCAGGGAAACTGGCTTCCCTGGGATAGGCTGGCAAGAGAAAGACCCTGAAGTTGGCTGCACAAGGATTGCGGTCACCAGAGAGTAGGTCCAGAGCAGGGCAGGGAAGGTTCTCCAAATACCGCCCCAGCTGAACAAATTGTCCCTCAACCCACCCAATTTCCATGCTCACCTAGCAACACTCATATTTCCAAAAATAATTTTTATTACAAAACAGTACATGCTTATAAAAGAAAAAATAAAAAATGCATAAAGTAGAAAAAAGGAATAAAAATCATCCATGCCTTCACCACTCATGGTTACATTTGGGAGTATTTTATTTCAGTCTTTTTCATATACTGATAATCAGATTGTACCCATTACTTTAACTGATGTCTTTTATCCAAGCACATTTTCCCATTATAAACCCTTTGCAATTGCCGTATTTTTGGAATGTGTAACAGTCATTGAGTAAAGTCCATCCATCCACCCATCCATCCATCCATCCACCCATCCATCCATCTATTTATCCATCCATCTGTGTCACTTCCCCTTCATAGACTATATTCTATACAGAAAATAAAAATATGTCAATGGCTGTCCTCCAAGGGTTGGCTATTTTGGCTGTTTCTAGGCTTTCACTATTATAAATAATCTTGCCAGGAATAACTCGGTACATAAAGCTTTTTCAATATTCAAATTATTTCCTTAGAAGACATTCTTAGAAGTGACATTATTAGATCAAAGGGTTTGCATATATTTAAGGCTCATGATACGGCCAGGATGCTTTCCAAACATATGGCAATGATTTACCCTACTGCAGGCAGCCTGTGATCAAGCCCATTTCACTGCACCCTTACAAGCATTGAGTAGTCTAATTTTTAAATAGCTCTGCTAATTTCTGATGATCAGTTGAAGGCAATCAGTGGTATCTTAAACAGGAAAGGAGCCATCCTGGAATATTAGGTCCTGGGAAAGCTCTATCCTTCAGTGTGAGTAGTTATGCTGCGATCTGATTGATTACTAGCCTGTTATCATTTTACTGTGTGTTAGCCAGGCCCCTGGGCAGGAGGATGACATGTAGTTCCAGCGTCAGCAGCACTGAGGCCCAGACTCAGACATTTAAAGGCCAAAGAATCCAGCCAGGCATCACTTTGATTTCTCTTAATTGCAATCCTTTCTGGAGAAACAGATTTGGTAGAAGGAAGGAAGAATATGAAGGTTCCAGCCACTGGGGAAGGCCATTGACAACCACACAGCATCTATTCTACTCCTGTCTTCTTCCCACTAGGAGAGCTGCAGTTTGTTTAGGCAGTTGTGTGGATTCACTGATCTCAGGGAAGGAGAGCCCCAACCCCAGCCCTACAGGATGAATCATGATTGGACTAAAGCAAGCATAATAATATAATCCCTACTGGCCATTCATTGGTGACTGCAGTCTTGGCCAAAGCAATGTCAGAAAAAATTGGCTGTGTGGGACAGACTCAGCTGGCCTCCTGCCTGGGATGCAAATGGAATGCCAGGGGTATAGCAGCCACCTTGTGACTATGTGTTGATGAATGTTAGGACAAAAGCCAACACACCAAGGACAGCTGAACAGAAAAACAGATAGAGCCTGTGTCCCTGAACAGCTGATTCACTCCTCGACTGCCTCTTCTCAGACTTCTTGTTACATAGAAAAATAAACCTCATATTTGTGCCACTTTGGTTAGCTTTTTGTTTACTTGCATTTTAATGCATTCCTGGTATTAATCAGGACAGGTAATGCTAGCTTCTATAACAAACTCTTCCCAATCTCAATGGCTAAACACAATAAAGTTTTATTTCTCACATTCGTCACAGTCTGAGGAGGGTCCATGCAATGACTCAGGGATCCAGGCACCTTACATCTTACGACTTTATCTTTTTCAACACAGGGTCTCTGGGGTTGCCATGGACAACCATGCACACGATTTCATGGCCAATCCTGTAAATAGTATGTGTCACTTCTGTTGATATTTCTTTGGCCAAGACCCTGGCATATCGCCTCCAGCTCACTGCAAGGGAGGCTGGAAGACATAGTCTTCCTGTGTGCCCAGGAAGAAGAAATGGGATTAGTGAGCTGGTATCCAGTCTCTACTACACACTCATTGAAAGGGAAAAATCCCAAAGATGAACATGTTTACATGACAATTTGCCAAAGACCCATCTGGGAATGGTGTTCCTGATCTGGCGAGCCAGACTGGCTTAATGCGTAGTGGCTGAGCTGGGCCTGATGATCGTCAGTCTGTCGTCTGCATCTGAGGTTCACCTTGCCAATTTTTAATCCTGTGAAAAGTGATACTGACATTTCCCAAGAGTGTGTTTTACAGAATAGTAAGACTTTTTTAAAAATTTGTACATCTTTAAGAGATGCATTCCCTGTAGCGTGGTTTGAAATGTATAGGCAGGGTTGAAATTGCCTTGGTCAGGTTGACTTCTCTTAGTTTTTTTTTCATAAACCCACTCATTAACAGCCATGAGCACAGGTTTTGTGCATAACTCTGGGCTGCGCTTGGGACCCAGGCACAGGCGTGTTGGGTTGCTGTCCTCCAGGAACTTGCCAACTGGCCAATATATGTGTCTACACATAAGGGAGAAAGGGCAGGAGGGGGCCAGGAAGGGTGCTGTGGCTGAGAACCCAAGTTGTGTTGAACCACACATGTTTACATGGGAAAGCTTGCTGCTCAGGGCAGTGCTGACCTGAGGGGTGGCCTCTCAGAAATTCTGATGCCATCATCCATTCATTTCATCGGTTGTATGGGCAAAATGCTGAGAATGGTGTCTGGAATATGGCACTTTATTTTCATTAGTCCATTTGTTCATTCAGCAAACAGGAAAGGGCGCCTGTTATGTGCGAGGCCCTGGCTAGCTCTGAGGACAGGGAGAGAGCCCACTGTGAGGCTGTAAATCTGGCAATCATGTCCAGCCGCAAAGCTGACCAGATTGACAATTACAGCACAGGGGTGAGGATAGTGCTATTGATTATGGAAACATGCAAGAAGGGAACCTAATGCTTCACTGGGGTTAGGCTGGCCTTCCTGGAGGAGGTGGCTTCTAAGTAGAGCTTTAAAGGGTGAATAGGAGTTGGCCAGGCAGAAATGGTAGATAATTTGCAGAGCTCAGTGCAAAGCAGGAAAAAAGTGCCTCTGAAGATACTAAAATATAAAGCTTTTCCTTTCTTCCAGTCTCTTTCTAGACTTACCATGGTATTTTAAATTTGCTATTTAATGATGTTCTAAATAAAGAAAATTAAAAATTTAAATTGTTAGCGTGAATTTTACCATTCATTCTTTACATTGCATGATGTCAGTTTTGAATAGAAATATAAGAGCATCTAACTCATGCACAGAATCCCTGAATGGCACAACTTGTTTTCTGTATATCTTGCATTCATATGTGTTTCATTCTTACAAGAATAGTGGAGACCCTCAACTGTTTTTATTTTGCTCTTTGATATAATCACATTCTGCCAACACTCACTGCCTTCACCTTACTGATGAGTTAGGAAGAATTGAAGGGAAGAAACTAGGGCTGCACTGCCTTTGCCTTCCCTCTGAGTCGTCATTTTCAGCCCGAGAGGTTGGCTAACTCGGGGAAGCGACAGTATGAAAGGATAAGATAAAGTCTCCTCGGTTATTCGCGTTTCTAAGAATGCCATTGTTTTCTTCTAAGATGGAAGCCGGTTCTGGTTTGAAGGGAAAGTGTGGCCTCTTAGGTCCGTAAATGTCCTGCTCACGCAGCATGTCCTTGTGTTCCAGGCAAGGCTCACTGAACTCCCGTCCTGGGCTCACCAGAATTTGATGCTTACCAAGCGACAAGGAACAGAGGACACAAGTTCAAAGATGAAATTAAGAATTTCAAGACGGTGACAGCAGAATAGTAAACCAAGCCTGGGTCCCTCCTGAGCCCGGGGCTTCACGTGCAAAGTGCATGTGTTGTGGACGCCCTGTGGTGAGCCTGAGACAGCAGAAACCGAGGCCGCCACGCATCTTGAACGTGCCTCCTCCCCGTGGTGAGCCTGAGACAGCAGAAACCGAGGCCGCCACGCATCTCAAACGTGCCTCCTCTGCTCCCACGCGTGCTTGACCCATCTGGACTTCACTTACAAAACGTAAGTTTGAATATGCAATTATTAATAACTGCAAGATGGCAACAGGAGAGTATGAAACCAAAAGCGTGGCCCTTCTGAGTGGGGCCCTGTGCGACTGTACAGGTCACCGATGGCCAGGTGACAAGATACGCCATGGAGAAACTGCATGAAGGCCCAACACGTGCCCATGTCGTGTGTCTCCCTTTGTCATTTGTAGGATGTGGGGATCCCTGTACCCCACTCTTTCCTATCCTCCTCCTCTTGCTCCCATCCACTCTGCCACTGCTCTCCCATAGCTCCAGGTCCCCCAGAGCTAAATGCTTGGCTTTGGGGATGCTGGGCCCCCACCAATGGGCCTGGCAGTGGGCCTGCTCTAGGAGCACTGCAGTAGGCAAGGCCACCTGCCTTGTGGCTGCCACCCACCCAGGGCTGCGGAAAGGCCTGGCCGAAAGAGGGCTGGGGGAGCCTGACTGGAGCGGGGGCCTCTCCTGTGACTGACACCAAGGCTGTCCAGAGTGCCTGGGGAGTCCAGCAAGGCCCTGTCACACCCCCTGCAGCCGCCGGTTTGGCCCCTGCCTCTTGCCTTCCAGCCCAAACCCCTCCACCCTGTAGCCAGGGAAGTCTTTCAGAAGCACACATTGGGTGGTTTGGGTCATCAGCCTTGGCTGGTGTGACAGGGTCGCAGTGGCCAGCCCCTGTTCACCTCTCCAGTCTCATCGCCAGAGTCTCTTTCCAACTGTCTGACCCGGGCCAGTCCCTCCGGAGGGAGCGTCGTGGTGTGTGCTACCAGGATCGGGAGGTCCCGCGGTGGGATGCTGTAAACAGGGGCTTCAAGGGAGCACAGAACGGCTCAGGTACCAGGCAGCCAGACCCCAACTCTCAGTTCTGCTGAAGCCACGGGATGCCTGGGTGTTGAAGTAGACCTGGTGCAGAGACACAGAGTGCCAGCATGTCTGGAGGGCAAGCAGGGATGGGAGAGATGTCGGGGACAGAGACTCATTTCTGGCTGAGCACCTGGCTCATCTCATCCTCTGCCTTTTGTCTGAGCTGACCGTAATTAGTCCTCTTAGTTCCCTGCGGGTGAGCCAGGCTGTGCAGGGGTTCAGAAGGCCTGAAGCACATCTTCTCATCCTGGTCCAAGCTGGACTATTTCTGGCAGTTTAATTGTGGATGCTGTGTTCCTGGCGTGAGAAGGAAGGCAGGAAGGACCTGGAGGAAGTTGGAGCAGGAGGGAAACTCTGGCGGCGTGACTTTTCCAACCATGGCCCCTTAGGAACAGGCTGCTCCTGGCAGCTCAGCTATTCTGCTGCCACCTATTCTAGCTCGTGGCGGGAAGCTGGCTTAGCTGGGAGGGGAAGCTTCTTGTTAGACTCAAGGGACCAAAGTGCATTTGCAGAAGAGCCATCGAGATCTGTGTAACTGTCAAGTTCTGGGTACCCACTGAGTTCTGTGTAAAGAGAGGGTTAGGCTTGGGGTCCAACAGACCCAGACCAACAGCACTTCTGTCCCTCCCAGGGTGGTGTGACAATCCTTGGAAATAACTACACGGCCAGGGCCAACTCGGTACTGGGCACACAACACACGATCCATCAATGGTGGTGGGCACCCCTGTCTCTTCCTTCCTTCCTTAATAAAGACATCTCAGGGTGAAAAGGGGATGGCGCTAGGCAATACTAGGGTGGAGTGGAGGGTCTTTAGGGTGTACAGCCAGTGTGGAAATCCACAGACCTGAGGGTGGGCCAGCAGGAAGGAATTTGGGTGAGGATGGTCTTTAAAAACCCAACAGAACAGAGTGGTTACTGACGACTCTCTTGATACTTAAGAAGGGAAAAAGAATCAGCTTCAAAATCTAAGACAATGGATTGTAGTATCTTTGATGGAATTCAAACTCAGCCTGAATTCTGGGACACATTATGAAACAATTAGTGAAGAAAGCTGAGATCATGAAGAAGTTCAGTGTGTTTGTTATTACTTTGTTATTTATTTATTTACAGGGCTGAGCAGAGGGTTGGCATCTAATCTATGCCCCTGGAAGTAAACTGACTGTAGTTCAAAGTGATACCATTTTTCTTCTGATGGTAGGGTTACTATGGGCATCCTAGGAGTATGTCCTGTATGTAGGCTATTTTAGCATCTGGCAGGGCATCCGAGAGTTCTTGAAATCTTCATGAACCGCAGAGTGAAAATACAAACTGAATGTTGGCCAGTTAAGGTAGGATTGGGTTTGGTTGTCTGACCAGCAGTGAGTCTGGTAAACCCATGCAATTGTCAATGTTTGGTTTAATTTACAAAAATGGCTATTTCATATGTTCCACCTACTATTTGTTGGACTAGGGAACCATCTACTTCCCTTCCCACACAAGGGTTCTGTATTGCTGTGAAAGTCTGCTTGTTCATTGGAATGTGAACTTCAGCCGCCACAGTGCCTAGTGAAACAAGCTCCGATTCTGGGGTCAGAAGGCCCTAAGTTCAAATCCTGACCCTGCCACTCCCAAGATTCAGGAAGGAACATGCAAACTGTGGCGCCTGCCCATTGGGGGTTCCTGCCCTCCTCTCTGCTGAGGGTCTTTGGTCTGTAACCGGGTCTCCATTGTACTTGGTGTGAAGGATTGAGTGGGGTTGAGGCTGGAATGTGTAGGGTAAGAGCTGGAGGAGCAGGAAGGGGCAGAGCACTGGGTCTAGGATCCAGGGAGGAGCTAGGGTAGGGTTGGGACAGTGGATAAGGTCACATCATGGAGAGGTGCCAGGCAGGTGCTGTGAGCTGAGCAGTGTTGGAGGCAAAATGGAGACATCAGCTGAGGCTGGACACATAACCCAGGGCACCCACCTGTCTCTTCAATATGCTGTAAACCCAGCCATTCCCCCCCTCAGTGGCCTCCAGCTGCAAGTCTTCATCCTCCAGATGGAGGGTCTGCAGGCGAACCACAGTGCTGGGCTGGACAACTGTTTCGGCAGCATGCTGGGCTTGTTCTGGGTCTGGGATGAAGGGTCAGTGGCCAGCTGGGCATGCTTCCCTCAAGGTGGGAGGTCAGAGCTTCCTAAGGTGTGAGTGAAATCAGGCCTTGCCAGTTAAGGCCTAAGCTCAGAATTGGCACCCTATCACTTCTGCCAAAACCCCCTGACCAAAGCAGGTCACATGGCCAAGCCCAATATAAATGGGGCAGGGAAGTGCATGGGCTTGAGCAGGGGGCGGAGGAACGGGAGTGAATGATCACTGCAGGATAATCCAGGCCACCACCGTGTTCAAGACCCGTGCAGAGTCAGCAGACACTAGAGCGAGTATCCAAGCCTGCCGAGAACTTCTCTTTACAAAACCAGGGACACACTGCCAGGTGGCTCTAAGAGTTTCTAGTGATAAAAATGGCAGCTCCCATTCTACCTTTGCTGTGAGCCACTTGCATTTCAGCCAGGCTTCAAATGAGCCCCAAGTGGGTTTTACTACTCCACTTTCCAGCTGAAGACACTGAGTTGTAGAGTGGTTGGCAGCTTACGCTGGCCCACAGGTATTCCACACGATATTCCACACAGTATTCCACAAGGTATTCAACACAATATTCCATGTGGTATTCCACACTATATTCCACACGTTATTCCACACAATATTCCACATGGTATTCCACACAACATTCCACATGGTATTCCACATGATATTCCAAACAGTATTCCAGACAATATTCCACACAAGATTCCACACAATATTCTACACAGTATTCCACATGATATTCCACACGGTTTTCCACAAGGTATTCCACACAATATTACACAAGGTATTCCACATGGTATTCAACACAATATTCCACGTGGTATTATATACAATATTCCACATGGTATTCTGCACATTATTCCACACAATATTCCTCTACACTCTACAACTACAATTCCAACTCTGTGTGGAATATTCCACATATCGTGTGGAATATTGTGTGGAGCACAGTGAGGAATACTGTGTGGAATGCTGTGTGGAATACCCTGTGGAATACTGTGTGGAATACCGAGTGAAGTACTGTGAGGAATACAGTGTAGACTACCGTGTGGAATATTGTGTGGAATACCATGTGGAAGGCCATGTGGAATACTGTGTGGAAAACCATGTGGAATATTGTGTGCAATACCGTGTGGAAAACCATGTGGAATATTGTGTGCAATACCATGTGGAATACCATGTGGAATATTATGGGAAATATTGTGTGGAATATTGTGTGGAATACCGTGTGGAATATTTTGTGGAGTACTATGTGGAATATTGTGTGGAATACAATGTGGACTACTGTGCACAATACTGTGTGGAATACTTTGTTGGACACTGTGTAAAATACCATGTGGAATATCATGTGGAATATTGTATGGAATACCATGTGGAATACGTTGTGGAATATTCTGTGGAATACCATGTATAATATGGTGTGGAATATTGTATGGAATATTATGTGGAATACCATTTGGAATATTGTGTGGAATACCATGTGGAATACCATGCAGAATATTATGGGAAATATTGTGTGGAATACCATGTGGAATGCCGTGTGGAATACCGCATGGAATATTGCGTGGAATATTGTGTAGAATACCGTGTGGAATATTGTGTGGAATACCATGTGAAATATCGTGTGGAATATTGTGTGGGATATTGTGTGGAATACCTTGTGGAATACTGTGTGGGATACCATGTGAAATACTGTGTGGAATATTTTGTGGGATACCATGTGGAACACCATGTGGAATATTTTGTGGGATACTGTGTGGAATACCATGTGGAATACTGTGTGAAATACCATGTGGAATATTGTGTGGAATACCATGTGGGATACTGTGTGGAATATCATGTGGAATATTGTGTGGAATACTGCGTGGAATACCATGTGGAATATCGTGTGGAATACCATGTGGAACACCATGTGGAATATTGTGTGGAATACCATGTGGAATGTTGTGTGGAATACTGTGTGGGATAATGTGTGAAATACCATGTGGAATACCGTGTGGAATATTTTGTGGAATACTGTGTGGAATATTCCACATATCTATTCCACATACCATGTGGAATATAGTGTGGAACACAGTGTGGAATACTGTGTGGAACACCGAGTAGAATATGGTATAGAATATTGTGTGGAATAACATGTGAAATACCGTGAGGGATACCGTGTGAAACACCATATGGAATACCATGTGGAATACTGTGTGGAACACTGTGTGGAATACCATGAGCAATACCGTGTGGAATATTGTGTGGAATACCATGTGAAATACTGTGTGGGATACTGTGTGAAATACTGTGTGGAATACCGTGTGGAATATTGTGTGGAATACCGTGTGGAACACCGTGTGGAATATCGTGTGGAATACTGTGTAGAATATTGTGTGGAATATTGTGTGGAATACCATGTGGAATACAATGTGGAATGTTGTGTGGAACATGGTGTGGAATACTGTGGGGAATAGCGTGTGGAATATTGTGTGGAATACCATGTGAGATACCGTGTGGAATATTGTGTGGAATATTGTGTGGAATACAATGTGGAATAATGTGTGGAATACCATGTACAATACCATGTCGAATACAGTGGGGAATATTTTGTGGAATATCGTTTGGAATACCTTGTGGAATATTGTATGGAATACCACGTGGAACACTGTGGAATACTATGTAAAATATTGTGTGAAATACAGTGTGGAATACCATGTGGAATACTGTGTGGAATACCGTGTGGAATATTGTGTGGAATACTGTGCAGAATACTGTGTGGGATACCATGTGAAATGTTGTGTGGAATACTGTGTGGAATATTTTGGGGAATACCGTTTGGAATATGGTGTGGAATACTGTGTAAAATACCATGTGGAATATTGCATGAAATACCATGTGGAACATGGTGTGGAATATTGTGTGAAATACTGTGTGGAATACCATGTGAATACTGTGTGGAATGCTTTGTGGAATACCGTGTTGAATATTGTGTGAAATAGGGCATGGAATACCATCTGGAATACCGTGTGGAATATTGTGTGGAATAACTTGTGGAATATAGTATAGAATACCATGTGGAATACCATGTGGGATATTGTGTGGAATACCATGTGTAATATTTTGTGGGATACTGTGTGGAATACCATGTGAAAGATTTTATGGGATACCATGTGGAATACCATGTGGAATATTCTGTGGAATACCGTGTAGAATATTGTGTGGAATACCATGTGGAATACTGTGTAAAATATTGTGTGAAATACTGTGTGGAATACCGTGTGGAATATTGCGAGAAATACTGTGTGGAATACTGTGTGGAATGTTGTGTGGAATACTGTGTGGAATATAGTGTGGAATATTGTGTGGAATACCGTGTGGAATACCATGTGCAATACCATGTGGAATATCATGTGGAATACCATGTGGAATGCCATGTAGAATATTGTCTGAAATACCGTGTGGAATACAGTGTGAAATATTGTGTGGAATATTGTGTGGAATACCTTGTGGAATATCTTGTGGAGTACTGTGTGGAATATTGTGTGGAATTCGATGTGGACTACTGTGCACAATACCATGTGGAATACTTTGTTGGACACTGTGTAAAATACCATGTGGAATACCATGTGGAATATTGTGTGGAATACATTGTGGAATATTCTGTAGAATACCATGTATAATACGGCGTGGAATATTGTATGGAATATTATGTGGAATACCATTTGGAATATTGTGTGGAATACCGTGTGGAATACCATGTGGGATATTGTTTGGAATACCGTGTGGAATATTGTATGGAATACCATGTGGAATATTGTGTGGAATACTGTGAGGAATACCATGTGGAATAGTGTTTGGAATACTCTGTGGAATACCATGTGGAATATTGTGTGGAATAATGTGTGGAACACCACATGCAATATTGTGTGGAAAACACTGTGGAAACCATGTAGAATATTGTGTGAAATATGGTGTGGAATACCATGTGGAATAGTGTGTGGGATATTGTGTGGAATACCATGTAAAATATTGTGTGGAATGCCATATACAATATTGTGTGGGATACCATGTGAAATACCATGCAGAATACTGCATGGAATACTGTGTGGAATAGTGTGTGGAATATTGTGTAGAATACCATGTGGAATACCACGTGGAATATTGTGTGGAATACCATGTGAAATACTGTGTGGAATACTGTGTGGTATATTGTGTGGAATCCATGTGGAATATCATTTGGAATATTGTGTGGAATATTGTGTGGAATACCATCTGGAATAATGTGTGGAATACCGTGTGGAATATTGTGGGAAACACCCTGTGGAATACTGTGTGGAATATTGTGTGGAATACTGTGTGCAATACTGGGTGGAATTTTGTGTGGAATACCATGTGGAATACTGTGTCAAATAAGGTGTGGAATATTGTTTGGAATACCATTTGAAATATTGTGTGGAATACCATGTGAAATACAGTATGGAATACAGTGTGGAATACTGTGTGGAAAACTGTGTGGAGTACTGTGTGGAATACCATGTGTAATACCGTGGTGAATACCATGTGCAATACCATGTGAAATATTGTGAGGAATATTATGTGGAATACTGTGTGGAATATTGTGTAGAATCCCGTGTGGAATACTATGTGGGTTATTGCACATAATATTACCACATTCCACATAATAATACCACAAGGTATTCCACAGGGTATTCCACATGGTGTTGAAAATAATATTCCACACGGTATTCCACACAACATTCCCTATGGTATTTCACACGGTATTCCACACATTATTTCACGCAATATTCCATGCAGTATTCCATACAATATTACACACAGTGTTTCACATGGTATTCCACAAGGTATTTCACACAATATTCCACATGGTATTCCACATGGAATTCCACATGGTATTTCACATGGAATCCCACACAGTACAGTATTCCACATGGTATTCCACACAATATTCCACACGGTATAACACATGATATTCCAAATGGTATTCCACATGGTATTCCACACAATATTTTACACAGTATTCCACATGGTATTCCACACAGTATTCCACACGGTATTCCACACAATATTCCACATGATATTCCACACAGCATTCCACATGGTATTCCACATAATATTCCACATGGTATTCCAGCCGGTATTCCACACAATGTTGCACACGGTATTCCACACAGTACTTCACACGGTATTCCAGATGGTATTCCTCACAATATTCCACATGGTATTCCATGCAGTATTCCACACAATACTCCACACCATATTCCACACAATATTCCATATGGTATTCCACACAGTATTCCACCTGATATTCCACACAATATTCCACATGGTATTGCACATGGTATTCCACATGTCATTCCACACAGCATTTCACACGGCATTCCAGATGGTATTCCACACAATATTCCACACAATATTACACACAATATTCCACGTGGTATTCCAGACAATATTCCACACAGTATTCAACACAATTTTCTACACGGTATTCCACATGGTATTCCACACAATATTCCACATGGTTTTCCACACAATGTTCCACACGTTATTCCACATGGTATCCTACACAATATTCCCTGCAGTATTCCACACAATATTCCATATTGTATTTCATATGGTACTCCTGATGGTATTGAACACAGTATTCCACACAATATTCCACACTGTATTCCACACGATATTCCACACGATATTTCCACAGTACTCCACATGGTATTCCACACTATTCCACACAATATTCCACATGGTATTCAGCACAGTATTCCACATAGTATTTCACATGGTATTCCACATGGTATTCCTGACAATATTACACATGGCATTCCACACGATATTCCACACTGTATTTCACATGGTATACCACACAATATTCCACACAGTATTCCACACAGTGTTTCACACGGTATTCCACATGGTATTACACACATTATTCCACATGGTGTTCCACACAGTATTCCACACAATATTCCACGCTGTATTTTACACATGGAATTCCACACGGCATTCCACACAATATTCCACATGGTATTCCACATGATATTCCACACAATATTTCACACGGTATTCCACACAACATTCCACATGGTATTCCACACAATATACCATGTGGTCTTTCGCATTTTATTTCACATAGTATTCCACAAAATATTTTAACAGTGTTCCACACGGTATTCCACACTGTATTCCACACAGTAATCCACACTGTATTCCACAGGGTATTCCACACAATATTCCATATGGTGTTCCACACAGTATTCCACACAATATTCCACATGGTTTTCCACAGGCTATTCCACATGGTATTCCACACAATATTCCACTCAGTATTCCACACGGTATCCCACACAATATTCCACATGGTATTCCACAAAATATTCCAAATGGTATTCCACATAATATTTCACACTGTATTTTACATGGTATTCCACACAATATTCCACACCGTATTCCACACTGTGTTTTACAACATATTCTACACTTCATTCCACATGGTATCCCACACAATATTCCCCACGGTATTCCACACAGTATTCCACAGAGTATCCCACATAATATTCCACACGGTATTCCACACTCTGTTCCACACAGTATTCCACGCTGTATTCCTCACCATATTTCACATGGTATTCCACACATTATTACACATGGTATTCCACACAATATTTTACATGGTATTCCACATGTTATTCCTCACAATATTGCACACAGTATTCCACATGGTATTCCATACCATATGTCACATGGCATTCCACACAATATTACACACAATATTCCACACGGTATTCCACATGGTATTCCACACAGTATTCCACACATTATTCCACATGGTATTCCACACAATATTCCGCACCATATTCCACACAATATTCCACATGGTATTCCACACGGTATTCCACAGAATATTCCACCGGTATTCTGCACGGTGTTCTACACAATATTCCACACGTTATTCCACACAGTATCCTACACAATATTCCCACCATATCCCACATAATATTCCACACGGCATTCCACACAATGTCCCACATAGTATTTCACACAATATTCCACATGGTATTCCACACAGTATTCCACGTGGTATTCT
The DNA here is from genome assembly GCF_000951045.1 of Mandrillus leucophaeus. Taxonomy (NCBI): domain Eukaryota; kingdom Metazoa; phylum Chordata; class Mammalia; order Primates; family Cercopithecidae; genus Mandrillus; species Mandrillus leucophaeus. The sequence continues at coordinate 1,663,792 of NW_012103131.1, read as the reverse complement.
GCATGGCATTCCACACAATATTCCACATGGTATTCCACATGATATTTCATATGTCATTCCTCACAGTATTCCACATGGTATTCCACACGGTATTGCACACAATATTTCACATGATATTACATACGGTATTCCACACAATATTCCACACAGTATTCCACACAATATTCTACACGATATTCCACACGATATTCCACACGATATTCCACATGGTATTCTACTCGGTATTCGACACAATATTCCACATGCTATTCCACACAGTATTCCACACAATATTCCACACAGTATTCCGAGTCAGAGCGAGGACTCCAAAGCAGTCCACTGCATGCCCTGAGCTCTGTGTGCTCCGCCTTGCACCCATCTTGAAGGCCTGTGATCCTAGCTGCAGGAGACCCTTGGCCCCAGCTTCCAATAGGCTGCAAAGAGACATTTGGGGTCAGATAGAGCTCCTTGTGTTCCTCCTAATATAAAATACAGTCCTGCACCTACTTGTCTGCCTTTAGGGATTGGCCAGCAGTGGCAATCATTGTTCACAAAACTAGACGAAAATCATCATTACTCTGCTAAAACGGCTGGCTCTGAGGTCACATGGTAATTTGGGGTTCTTCACAGTGAAATGTGTCATTCATTCTGAGGACATCACACTGGCCCACGGAGAAGCGGGAGGTGATGAAGCCATCAGTTTGCCTGGGCTTCTTTCTGCCATGATCACAGCTCTGTTGCTGGCAGCCTCGGCCCTGGAAATATTCTTAATTCTACAGCTTACTACCATGAACGCTACCAGGACCCTGAAATAACACGGACCTCACCGCCACCTCCGCTGGGACCACCTGCCATTTGTAGCTGTTGATCTTGCTGGGATCGGTGACCCCAGGCACGGTGCTTCTGCAAGCACGTCCCATAGACTCCCGAATCCAAGCTTTGGGTGGTCTACCATGCCAGCCACCCCTTGAAATGACTTTGGAGAATGCTGTCTCAGGGCCTCTGAGCAGGACATTTGGATGCATGAGGAAACTGATGATCCCATTCCTTTGGGGCTATAAAAAGGCCTTCGTGCAAGGCCAATAAAACTCGGGAATCAATATGCTATGAGGGCCTGAGTGTTAGAAAATGAGGCGCTGTTTATTTCAGGTTTGCCTCCAAAATTAAATAAATTAATGTAATCAATTCTCTAAACTCATTTACATACACCGCTGATTTGATTTTAGGGAGAAACGTTGGAAAAGGCAGCCCTGTGGATGTATGAGACAGGATTTGACCTATTTTTCGACTTGTTTGTGTCTGCAGTTTGCGATCTCTGTAACTGAAGCTACTGGTGCCGTGCTTGTTAGAACAAACCGAATGTCTTCAGCCTCACATAAATGAGCCAGTGCCCTGAGAAAGGATATGGGTGTCTTGTGAATTTTGGGGACACTCTGTGGTTGTGGCAGCATCTGACTCAGCAAGTGATCCTAGGAAGGTGGCTCGACCCTTAGAAATTCTATCCTACTTCACTTCCAAATAGGCATCGTACGTGGGAGGCTGGAGCCCAGGGGCTGACCCATAGGCTGCAGGGCGTGGAGGAAGCTGGTGCCCAGGCTGGGAATGGCCCTGGAGATATGATTCCTGGGTTTCCAGCCGCACTCACTCAGTTTCTGGCTTCTGTGGAGCAGACTCCAGGGTCTGGGGGATGCAGGCAGAGAGGTGACCCCATGCCCCACCCATCTTCATGCTGCATTAAACCCATAGCCTGATCGTGGCCACATAATGCTGGTGCATGAAGCACTTCACGGCTTCGACAGCATTCCAGGCACAGGCTGGGGCTGAGGTGGCTACCACAGCGTGGAAAGAGCCCGGGCTGTGACGTGTGCCCTGGACCCACTCTGCCCCAGCCCCATTGGTATTCAGCTCCACTCACTGTCATTGACCAGCCCTGGGGGTCCCAGCTCCATGCTGAACTCAAAGCCACATTTCAGTCTTAGAGGAGGTGGTTAAATTCCCCTCACATTGACCAAGGGCCAGGCTGCATCCTTGGGAAATAAGGCTTTCCCACGAAAATCACTCTTTTCACTTGATACATGGAGATGGGGCTCCAGAAGCTCTGTGTGTGTGTGTCTGTGTGTGTGTTTGTGTGTGCATGTGTATGTTGATGAGGAATTTAAAGTAAGGGTTGGAAAACAGCAGCAAATGAGGAGGTGGAAGCAATGGGAAACACTCAGAATTCCTCTACTGCCAGAAACGAGGGGGTGAGACTGAAAACCTCCTGCGTCAGAGTGTTTGACTGCAGCCCCTTCCATCTCCTGGTGGGTCCTTGACATCCCTGCCCACTTTAGTTAAACAGACTTCTCAGTGCCTCGTGGGCCTGGCTTACATGTTCCCATCTCCAGGCCTTGGCTGTCAGAGGTGCATAGGAAGGCCTGGGCATGTCCTTGTCATCGCCAGTGTTTGGGTTCCTCCCGCCGACCCAGGAGCCTGCCTCTGCACAACCTGCTGCGAATGCATATGACCCTGCCTGCCGATGCTTCTGTGTACAGAGGGGCTGCCTCTTACCTGCCCTTGTCCCACTCCGGGCAGGAGACTCAGCCAAACCCCTTGCACTTCCCAACAGTGTTCTCTGCTGGCATTGAACGATGGGAATGTGCAGAAATGTGTCATCAGTTTTGCTCGCTTCAAAACCTCCCAGGTCAGGTGTCACATGTCACTGATGCGGGAAAGTCAGCCAGGCAGTTCTGCCCCAAATCTGGGCATCTTTAAAGAGAAGCCTGGGTAAGGGGGTCAGGGTCATGCTGTGCCCTGTCATCACTGCCCTTGTGTGGTACATCCCTCTCCTCTCCAGGCTCTTCACCTGTGCAAGGATGCCCAAGTGGCCGGGACAGTGTCCGGACTGCCTGTCACACCGCCTGGGTTGGACTCCTGGCCCAGCCTTGACTGCTTTGTGACTCCAGGCAGGAAACTTAATTGCTTTTGGCTTCAGTTCCCTCCAGTGTAAAATGGGGATAAAGTGGTTCTCACCTCATGGGATTGAGGGATACATGTGCTAATGCAGTTACAGGGTTTCACACGAAACCTGGCACATAATGAGCATTAATGCATGTTAGGTGCCAGGGATGTTGCTGGCAGCTGCTGTGTCATCAATCTCCCCAAATCCTCTCTCGCCTCAGGGTTTGCTTTTCATCCGAGGCTGGGATGGGATGGACCAGCTCTGACCGGGAGAGTGGGCTGCCTGAAAGCGACTCCCAGGAGCTCCCTGAACCCACTGCAAGGCCTGCCTGGGTTATTGATACAGGCTCAGGTAACGGGCTCCCTGGGCTTGAATCCCAGCTCTGTGACTTATTAGCTTGGAACAGTGCTTTGCATAAATTAAGCACTCAATATGTTTAGGAGTTGCTATTATGAAGCTCTGAAAATGGGCAAATCCTGGCTGCTTGGGGCATTGGGGGGCGGGGCCCTGAACACACTGTTAGAGCTCATGCCTCACAAGATTCTGAGGTCTCCTGACTATAGAGCTCAAGGTGGAGACCTCCAAGGGCCTCCAGCAGTGGGAGGGAGGGCGACCCTGACCCTTTCAAATGGTGTCCTGGGTAATTCCCGCCAACACGCCTTGGGCTCACTGCCCACACTCCCAGACAAGCTAAACCACCCAGAGCTCTTGATGTTTTCTGTCCTGCTGTCTCCTTGTCTGGAACCTGGTGAACTCAGCCATGTCTGTTCATGCAAATGCCCTGACCCCATGAGGCTTCCCTTTGGGCCCTACACAGGGTGAATCTGTGAATCCCCCCTTCTCTGGGCCACCTGACCCTACGCTCAGGTGTCCCCCCGGGACTGTGAGCAGCCGAGGGCTGCTGAAACTGGGCCAACTCCTCCTCAAACCTTGGGTGTGGTGCCTAGTGTGCAGGGACCCCGACAGACTGGGCGTAAGAGGCTGCATGAAATATACAAGAGACCACAGTGCATCGCAGATGCTGATCTGTGTGTTTGTCCTGGGCTGTGAGCCCCCAAAGGGCAGAGATCTACTTCCCTGTATTTTGGAGTCCCCACATCTTCTGACAGAAGGCAGGGGCTAAGAGATGCTGGTGGAAAAGGACTCGAATGGATGACTGGGGCTGTGAGGGTTGCTGGACATGCGGTGTGCCTCGGCGGAGAGGTGGAGGGGACAGCGGCAGTCCTCCTGCCTGCACGGTCGGATGTATGTTCACTCCTACAGAAACCACATCACCAAGGGGGGTCTGGGGTTGAAATTCCTGAAGGAAACCAGAGATTGTTTTACAAAAATACCCTTTCAAAAATAGCAGCTGTTTTTACTTCGCTTCTGAAAGGCGGCGGAGTGCAGCTTCCTGATTTCGAAAGACAAATGTTTGTGCAGCCTGGGGAGAGAGGGGCTGGGCGCCGCGGGGCGGGGGTGGGTGCTCTGGCCAGGGGCCCAGGGGCTCCTTGTGATTTGGGGGGAGTCCTGGGGGCCCATGTAGGAGCTGGACATCCAACTCAATGTGCAGCCCTGGTGGTGTGCGGTAACCAGTGACACGTGGAACACTTAAAAAAAAATCCTTTCTGACCACATCCTCTGACCCTCGCACCTGGAAACTGGAAGAGAAACAGACCCCCTTTTTAACTGTTAGGTTTCCCTGGTCAGAAATGACTCATCTTGTTCTTTCCGGAGACTTGGAAGTTAGAATTTATGGGAGGATGAATGCAGCGCTGCTGACTTTGGGGGCTCCTCGAGGGGGAATGCCATGGTCCCCACAGAGTGACTTGGTTGCTGATAGGGCCATGTGGTTCCTCTCTCCTCAGTGAGGGAAGCCTTGGGAACCCCTCTCCTCCCTCCCACTGGATAGCCGCGTGGTTAAGAGAGTTCCAGGCTCTCACAAGCTGAGGTGTGAGTCCCAGTCCTATTACTTCCTAGCCGTGAGGTCTTGGTCAGGGATAACTTACTCTCCCGGCCTCATTTCCTTTATCTGTAAAGTGGAAATGACAATCACTCTGGCCTGATAGGGTGCTTGCCAGGAGGATACAAACACAGGCCCTAAAATTGCTCATTTCACCCCCCAGCAGCCCGGTGGGATGCTTAATCTGATTTTCCCCATGGGGAGAATGAGGCTGAGACGGTTATGCTGGATAATCACCGTGGGGGGCTCCATCCATCTCCACAGCCCCAGGTCTTCACAGTCCTCCTGAAGCCAGCATGTGGTCCCTACGTCACAGGTGGGAACGGCAGCTCTGAGCAGCCCAGGACACACTTAGGGCTGCGTAGCCTGGCAAGGAGCTGGAAGGGAGCCCTTTCCTTGGCTGGGCTCTCCCACAGGCACGACTATGACCACAGGTTCCGGGGCCTGCCTTTCCTTCCTGATGAGCAGGCGGCAGGCTCCACGTGGTCAGCGGCACTCCTCTGTGAGCAGGGGGCTGCAGTGGATACTTTTCCTTCTCTTTTCTGCATCTTCCAAAGCTTCTGCCTCGAACTATGCTGTATTTGTGGTTAGAAAACAATAAATGTCATTTAGAAAAAATAGCACTTGCTAAGCACTTTGCTTTCTGATCGTGTTTGGGACTCACAGAGGTCTTGGCATGAGGCTGCTGGGGCTTTGGTGGGGGCTTTAGGCCACCACGTGGTAGGTGGGAGCCCCTGGGCTGCAGAAGCTGAGTGCACGGCTGGCAGGAGGCAGAAGGGGGCCTTCCCCAGCAGGGATAGGATCTGCAGAGATCTGAGCCTGCAGGGACCGAGAGGCACCCATGCCTCAGCAGGCAGTCAGGAGGGAAGCTCAGCATTTGTGTCTGCTCTGTAATCCAGCTCCTTCTCTCCACCGTTTTTCTGGAATTATTCCCACTCCCTGCCGCTTTGTCTTTAAGGACACTGCTTTATATCATCCGCTACTTCTGCTGGGGCTGCTGAGTATAAAACCTCAACTCCTTTGTCAGAGATTGGGACATTTGACCTAACTCTTTTGCTTCTGTGGACATTTTGACCCCAAAGACATTTTGAATGTCAGCATTTTAACCAGAATTACCCAACAGTGATGAGTTTTCATCTAGAAAGTATCAGAATTCCAGCGGGGACCCCATTAAGCTGATGTAATCCCTCTATCAATTTTCTATACAGCGCAGTTAAGCCGTTCCCAATGTTTCCATTTCCATTTTGCTGAAATTATTTTCATAGGGATCAATTTTTTTTTTTTTTTGTATTTAGAATCTTACAGCAGAGATTTGCTTCTTAAATCACTTTTTGTCCATATCAAACTACTAATCTCAGCTTCTACCACCACGAGCAGCCACGGGTTCCATCCAGTACTGTTTTCCTGGGTGAAGTCATAATTGGTGTTTGAGTTAATGCATGAGGAAATAACAATTTCTGTAAGGCAGGGAGATGGTGGGGGAGAAAGAATGGAGGAGGGGCAGAGAGAAGGAGCAGGAGTCTCAGAGGGGGACAGGGAGGAGGACAGAAGGGTCCCTGGGCAGAAATGGGGTGGCCACTGACTGGGAGGATGCAGGAGGAGAGAGCAAAGGTCAAAGTGCCCACTTGGCCACAGGATTGTTGCATGGCACCATCCTGGTCAAAGACTGCCCTCCTCCTTCAGTTCCGGTTCAGGGCATACTGGCTGGCACCAATGGGGCGGGATGCTGTGGCTAGGCACGTGGGATGGAAGATGAGACTAAGGGTCCACAGGCCAGCAATGTCCTGGCACAGGAACAGAGCCTGTCCCCATAGGAGGGTCAAGGAAAAGAGAATGAGGGATCAAGAGACAGAAGGGTGGCTCCAGGCATCAGTCACTTCAGACCCTGGATCCAGCCATGCCTGGGATGTACTACCTAGGCCACCCTTTACAGTAGCTGATCAAGGGCCCCCCTTTTTGGCCGAGGTAACTGATTTGGGGTTTTGTAATTTGCAACCAAACACCTCCTCCCGAATATCCCCCAGCTCTATGCTCTCAGGGCTATGGCACCTGGCTGGCTCACATGTTGTTCTGATGGCCCTCAATGTCTGGGAGGACCCCCTTCTCTTCTCCTTGCTGCCACTTCTGCTCAGGGCAGACACACCAGGGGTCCACTTGCCATTCCTTCTTCAGATGTCTATTACATGCTCCCCATGTTCAAGATGGCGTGCTGGGGCTGGCTCGGGGGGCATTCAGGACAGACTTCTGAAATGTCACTAAGCCTCAGTTGGCATTTCTGAAAACCGATGCAATCACAACTGGTGAATGTGGCTGTTGTAAGGACAGTGGAGCTCACACTGGCACAGTGCATTGCCCCCGATCGCAGTGGACACTGCTAGCTCCTTACCGTTCGATTCGAACATTGGTCCTGGGGAAGGAGGCTCAGTGTGGCTTGGACGGTCTCATTGCTCTCAGAGGTCAGTCAAGGAGGTAGAAATGTGAGATTGGCCACCAGAGGAGGAATCCCCAAGTCAAGGAAGCTCAGAGGGGTCAGAATGTGGGGAGAAACAGGCTGACCATGCAGTCTGCAAGCCCACTGCAGTGGTGGGTGGTGGGTAGACAGCCCTGTGGGATGGGCCCTTCCTGGCTCCCTGTGGGCCTGGCGTGGTGCTCAGACACCCTCCACATGCTGTGTCTGTGTCTTGGATGCATATTGGAAGCCAAATCCTTGGAAATGGGCTGGCACCCATTTCTTTTGGCGCCTTCAGCCAGCGCATGTCAGACTTTGCTTTTTACGAGTACAGAATGGCGCCTTCTGTGGCACCCTGGGACCTGGCTCTGGCTGAGACATGTATTAGAAATAGCGTGGGCTCCTCAGCAAGGCTGAGCCTGCCCCTGGTCTTCCGGCATTCCAGGCAGCATTGCACAGGTCTGTGGGGGCCGCATCACATTCTGCGCCACCTGCTCATGGCAGCAAGTTAGGCTCTGGGTGGAGACGTGCAGCTGACGTGTGTGTTGGGACCTGGGAGTCGGGAGCTGGGACAGGTGCTCCATGAACCAGTCAGTTAATACTGAAACATGATCTTGTATTTGGAAATCCAAGAAAATTCTATTGTAATAAAACAAAAAGAGCAAAACTTGAAAAATGGCCCTGGCTGCAGAGAGGCATAAATGATGGTGCTTTCTCATGGACAGAGGACGGTGGCGAAAACACAGCTGGGGTGGGACATGCCACTGTTGAAGGCTGTCACTCCTCACGGCTCCAGTCTGCTTCCCCTGGATCAGCCCTGACCTGATGCAGGTCAGCTGTCTCATTCCATAGCCTCAGGCAGCAGAGTTGGGGCCTTGTGTTAGAAGTGTTCCTCTTTACCACAAAGGGCACCTGTTATGTTATAGAGAACGGGCCGTGGGGATGGCAAGGGTTGCATAACCCACATCTATTTCCCAAGTTGCCAAAACATACCAGGGAGGGGAGGAGGCTTGGGCTTCTAGAGTAGGAACTCAGAGCTTTCCCCTCTCAGGGGCCAATCTCACGTCATTACCTCCTTGACTATCCTCTGAGAGTGATGAAGCCATCGAAGCCACCTTGAGCCGCCTTCACTAAGACCAACCTAGGAGCTCTAGAAGGGATCAGTGTGGGGCAGAGAAGTCCACTGTGAGGTTTCCTGGAAAACCTGTCATCTTTCCTTGAGCTTTGGGCTGAGTCCTTAGGACCTGGGTGGTCCTCTCAGAGACAGCCAGAAGCCCTGGGCCCTGGTCCTCAACTCTGTCCAAGTGAATGTGAACAATGTACCCAAGTCAGAAGACCTGGTCTGAGTCACAGTTGTGTTGTTAGCTGTGTGACCTTGGGCAGCTCAACCTCTCTGAGTCCCAGCTTCCATCTTTACAAAGTGGGGATGGCGATTTCTCCCTTCTTCCTCTTGTTAACATTAAGAGCGTTCCTGTTTCCTTCCCCTAGTAAGATTGTAAGCAGTGCCTATATCTCAGAGATCCTCCACTAAAACCAACACAAATACTAACCCTCTGTTGAGAACGTTTGTGTGCACATCAGCGTTCAAATGTATTTACATGTGTCCTCTCCATGGGTCCTCTCAACCTGCAGGGAAAGGTACTGTTTTTAATCTCATTTCACAGAAGGGGCAACTGAGGCAGAGAGGCGACACCATGGGCTGAGGCATCTCAGCTACAAGAGGAAGCGCCAGTGTCTGAACGTGGGCAGCATGGCTGCGAGTCTGCGCTGATAAGCGTGGCACCACCTGCTCCTCAGTGAGAGGTCCACAGTCAGTGGTGACAGAGCGCAGTGCCTGACTGGCCCCTGGGCTGCTCGCTTTTCCACTGTGAGATTGGAAAGGGACCCTGGCTGACACTCTGAACCCAGGATCTTGCTGTGGATCTTGCGGAGCTGGCAGTGTTTTCCTGGCTGCACTTCCCCTTTGGCTTCCCTCGGACCCTTCCCTGCTGGCTTTTCGATCTATTTGTTTTCTGTGTCATGGAAAGAAGTTTCCCGTTGAGGAAAGTGAGGCAGGAGGCTTCTCATCTGAGGTCACGTGGCTCATGGCCGACAAGAGGAGCTTGGATCAGATGCCGGCCAGTGCCAGTGCCCTCCCAGCTCCAGGTCGCATAAATGGGTGGCCCTGCAGAGGTAGCTTTTTAAAGATGCAATGGGATAGCATATTAAAGATGCAAAGGAAAGGGGAGGGAAGAGGAGAGAAAGAACAAGAGAGAGGGAAGGGGACTCTGGTTTCTCTGTTTTGGAGTGAAATAAAGACTCTGTAGACTTTGCATCAATGTGTTGTCTGTTCTTGTTGTGGTCCCAACTTTGGACAAGTCAGTCTGGCAAGCAGGCTGGCTCAGGATGAATAAGTGGAGGGCAAGCAAAGTGAGAAGGCCACCTGTCAGCCTCAGGAAAAGAGCCCAACAAGGGACCAAAGATGGTTCAGCCAGCGTCTGCACCCTTCCTGCCTCTGTGCCTCACTGACAGGAGTGCGGGGGGACAGATAGAACCCTGGGCATCGTGGGGAGGGGTGGTGGGGCAGGCGGTTTCATCTGTGACATTCAAAGGGAGTGTGCACCATGAGCTACTGAGATCTGCTCCTGCCCACAATGGCAGTGGTCAGCATGGGGGCCTCGGGGCCAGGCTGCCTGGGTTTGAAACTCGGTTTATTCACTGGCTGTCAGATCTTGGGAAAGTTACCTACCCACTCTGTGCCTCAGTTTCCCCTGGTGAGAAGTAATGACCTCATAGGGTTGTTGTCAGGTTAAATGAGATAGGTTAGCTATTATTAGGATTAATATTATCAGTTGCTTTAATTATAGCTGTCAGTTATATACATGGATTGTTTGAGCCTTGTCTCTGAGATAATGCATTCGAGACAGGTGACAATCAAAAACACTTGCAAATTGTATGCATGTGATTCCTTGCTGGGGCACTGGGTGATGGCAGGGAGGGCTAAGTGACAAGAAATGCACAGTCACAGTGAATCCTAGTCCCACTGCTTGCTCCCAGGTGGCCTTCAGCAGTCACCCCACTGGTTTGACTTTCCGCATCTAGAGAGTGGGGATGTATTGGTTAGAAATGCTTTCCACATGGTGGTGGTGGCTCACACCTGTAATCCTAGCACTTTGGGAGGCCGAGGTAGGTGGATCACTCGAGGCTGGGAGTTTAAGATCAGCCTGGCCAACATGGCGAAACCCCGTCTCTACTAAAAATACAAAAATTAGCCGAGTGTGGTGGCGTGTGCCTCAGTCCCAGCTACTTGGGAGGCTGAGGTTGGAGAATCACTTGAGCCCAGAAGGTGGAGATTGCGTAAGCTGGGATCACAGCACTGCACTCCACTGGGTGACAGAGAGACTCCATCTCAAAAAACAAACAAACAAGCAACAACAACAACAAAACTCAAAACAAAAACTGCTTTTCACTAGGGATAACAGAGCACTCAGCTGGCATAGGTGTGAAGTTTATTTTAAAACATTCACCTAGCGAGAAATCCAGAGCAGCAGGTCTGGGGTTCTTGCAATGGCCTATCAGGTCTTCCCCACAGGGCTCAGACTCCCTCTGTCTTTCCCCTGTCCCCCATTTTTAGCATATTGGGTCTGTCCTCATGCTGCCTCATGGCCTCAAAATGACTGCTCTACTTCCAGCCTCTCATCTATGTTCCAGTTAGAAAGAAGAATAAGCAACTCTGCTCAGGAAGGAGGGGAGCCTTCCCTAGGGCCTTTGACTTACATCTTCTTGGCCAGAATCATGGTGGATGATCACCCCAGTTTCAACAAGGTCTAGACAATGGACCCCTTAGAGTGTTTAGTAGAGGAAGGCCAGGGAAGGTGGTTGTGGATTCCTTCCAGGCAGCAAATCCACAGGACTCGCCATGCGGCCTTGGGGAGGAAATATGTAAAATGCTTACCCTAGGGTCTGACATAGATTAAGTACCCAAGGAAGCAAACACTTTGTCTTTATTAGGGAAGTCAGGTAAGGAATGAATTTAAAAAGGGAAGGATTAATATCTTACAGTGCAAACTGGTCCTTAATAAATGAATTTCCTTCTTGTTCTCTTGGCCTCCATTAGCGTGGTTGGGTTGGCCTCATGTCCCCCCATCTCAGACAAAGCTCCCACTGAAGTCACCAGCACGGGGGCCACTCTGAGAACCCCTACCCCACCCATGGACTCTCTCTGCAGACTGGGGGCTTTGTGCTGTCTGGGGAAACTTGGCTATGCCCACCAGTTACAAAACAACTGGAGAGTGTGTTCAGCCAGAGCAGCGCTGTAGCGCCCTCAATCTCAGCAGTCCTGGTTAACCCTCCTCTTTCCTGCTCTGCCTGGACTCAACTGAGGATTTTGCTGCCGAGGCCCTGAGATGTATAGCTTAGCCTCTGGACTTCTCCAGAAAAGACATAGTTCTGTTCTGTGCCGCTTTATTGTTCAGTGTATTTTTAAAAATGTGTTCCTCTGGGTAAAATGCAGAATTCATGATACTTTATTAACTAGAAAACCCTGGGTGTTTATTGCAATAACGTGTCCTTTGGGCCTTTGATTATTTACTGGCCATGGGTAGATCATGCAGGCTCAGGAGGTTAAGGAAGAAAAATTCATTAATTTCACAGCCAACCACAGGTCTCATCTCATAGCCAGCAGCTCACCCCCAGCTGGTCTCAGCAGCTAATAAGCGTGAAGCTCAAACTGGGGTCATTCCTCCCAGACTTTAATGGAGACAGATCTCAAGGTGTTTGGAAACCAGGAGGGGATGGATTGTTAATGAGGAACAGCCTCGAGGACTAATTAAACTTGCCTGCTGCTTCCTGGGTGTGGAGTACCATGGGACAGAGGTGAGGCTGAGTGCAGAGTGCCGGCCGCTGATCTATGGGTCTCCTGATGAATGGAAGCCAATGATGGCAGCTTTTGATTTACCCTTGGATGGAAGGGAGGAGGGTGAGTTGAATAACAACCCCTTGGAATGTGGGAATTAAACAGATCTTTCTGCCCAGCCTCCTCTGCTTTATGGACCCTCCAGGACCCTTGCCAACAAATCACACAGTCTTGCAGCCGGCTATCAGCCCAGGATGAAATAGACAGGAAGTGCTGGATTTTGATGGCTGCCCCGGGTGACGCTTTGACCAAGGGTACCATCAATCTTGAAATTTTGGGAAAATTGTATGAATTTTATGGGGGGCGGAGATTAGCTGTATTTGTGGGTTAGAAAGCCTTATAAATTAAAAGCATGGTTCCTGGTGGTATTTTTGAAGTTCTCTGTGGCATGTTACATCAATCCTTAAGAAATGTCTAATATTTATTTGAGCACTTCCTTACCTCAGGCACCATGTGGAGTCCTTTTCATAGATGAGTCCCATGTATGAATGCTCCCTATAATTCTATGAAAGAGGAACTGCTGCTATTCTCACGTTGATGATGCAGAAACTGAGGCTCCAAGAAGTTGTCACTCACCTGGGGCTGCATCGTCAGTACTGGACCAGAGACCAGAACTCCTGTCACTGTGCATCCACTCTGGAATAAATCACCAGGCGGGTGAGACCAGCTGGCGCTGGCCAGGAGCTAAGGACATCTGGGGCCGCGTGTCACCCTCTCCAAACCTCACCCTCTCACTCTGTGAAATGAGGGCTGGCCTTTCGGATCACTGAGACTTTTAGAGGTCGAATGTTCTGTGCCTTGAGGACTGTGATTTTTATTATTATTATTATTTATTTTATTTAAATTTCTTTTTTTTTTTTTTGAGACAGAGTCTTGCCCTGTCTCCCAGTGCAGTAGTAAGATCTCAGTTCACTGCAAACTTCGTCTCCCAGGTTCAAATGATTCTCCTGCCTCAGTCTCCTGAATAGCTGGAATTACAGGCATGTGCCACCAGGCCCACCTAGTTTTTGTATTTTTAGTAGAGATGGGGTTTCACCATGTTGGCCAGGCTGGTCTTGAACTCCTAGCTTCATGTGATCCTTTGGCCTTGGCCTTCCAAAGTCCTGGTATTACAGGTGTGAGCCACCATGCCCAGCCTGGGATGGTTAAGTTTATGTGTTAATGTGGCCGGGTCACAGACTGCCCAGGTATTTGGCTAAGCATTATTTCTGGGTGTGTCTGTGGGTGTTTCTGGCTGAGCTTAGCACTGGAATCAGCGGCCTCAGTGAAGCTGACTGCCCTCTCCAGTGTGAGTGGGTGTCAGCCGATCTGTTGAAGAACTGAGTAGAACAGAAAGGCAGAGGAAGGGCCGGTCATGGTGACTCAAGCCTGTAATCCCAGCACTTTCAGAGGCTGGTGGATCACCTGAGGTCAGGAGTTCAAGACCAGCCTGGTCAGCATGGCAAAACCCCATCTCTACTGAAAATACAAAAATTAGCTGGGCGCCTGTAATTCCAGTTACTTGGGAGGCTGAGGCAGGAGAATTGCTTGAGCCCAGCAGGCGGAGGTTGCAGTGAGCCAAGATAGTGCCACTGCACTCCAGCCTGGGTAACAGAGAGAGACTGTCTCAAAAAAAAAAAGAAAAAAAAAAAGGGCAGAGGAAGGAAGGATTACAAACTGCGTGTTTGCATACCCCCCACATTCATATGTTGAAGACCTGATCCCAGGGTGATGGTATTAGCGAGTGGGGACTTTGGGATGATTAGATCATGAGGGTGGAACCCTTGTGCTGGGATTAGTGTGACCTCACAAAAGAGATGGGAGAGCCCTCTTGCTCTCTCTCTAGCATGTGAGGACACAGAAAGGTGTCATTAGTGAACCAGGAAATGGGCCCTTGCCAGGAACCGAATTGACTGGTACCATGATGTTGGACTCCCTAGCTTCTAGAATGGTGAGAAGTAAATATTTATTATCTTAGCCACCCAGTCTGTGGTATTTTATTCTGACAGCTGGAGCTGACTAATGCAGGCAGAGCATCCCAGGTGTCTGAGGTTAGCAACTGTTGACATGTAGAGGTAGAGGTGAATGCCACAGACAAGGGGAGTGGAGGGCAGGGTCTGCAGTGGTTAGTTTCATGTATCAGCTTCACCAGAGAATGGCACCAGGTTATTAAACACGGATATACGCGTTTCTGCGAAGGTATTTGATAGATGTAGTTAACACGTACAATCAGTTGGCTTTAAATAAAGGAAATTATACTTGATAATGTGGGTGGATCTTGTCCAATCAGCAGAGGGCCTTAAGAGCAAAACCTGAGGTTTCCTGAAGAAGAAATTTTGCCACAAGATTGGAGCATTAACTCCTGCCTGACCTTCCATTCTGCTTGCCTGCCCTACAGATTTCAGACTCCATACTGCACCATCAGCACACCTGCCCAATATTCCAGCCTGCTGGCCTATCCTATAAATTTTGTACTTGCCAGCCCCCACAAGCATATGGGCCAATTTCTTAAAATAGATCTCTGTGCCACAGTGAACAGGTCTATGCAAACCTACCCCCAAAGGCCAAGGGAGTTGAGAGGCTGAAGAAAGAGCTGACAAATCCAATTTCTCAGAAAGAAACATTTAATAGGGCCTTATGAACAGAAGTGATGTCTCAGATGGCTGAGAGACAGTGGATTCCTGCACCCACCCTCCAGAAAATATCCCTCCTATAGCAAGCTTTTAGGGTAAAACATGTGCAGCTGGTCATGCCTCAGACTTCCTTGCAAAACTCTTGTCCACTCCGGAGGTCAGACAGTATCTTTATGAGGGGTGATCTATGCTACAGGCATTGTTTAAAGGCCTTTCTGTGGAATACCTTGGTCTGCATGAGTCAAGCATCAGTCATCATGATGGTTTTGCTACAATCTCTCTCTCTCTCTGTCAATGTATACACGTTTATATCTCTAATTAGTTCTATTTTCTTTGGGGACACCAAGAGCGTCTGCTACAGTCCACCCCTTGCACTGCTTAGATCCTCTTGGGCCTCATGTTAGGTTTGTTTTATCTGTCACTGATTCTTCAAGGTGGTGGCTGGTCCTAGTTCTTTTAAAACAAACAGAAACTTAAAGAAGGAGGCTTTCTGAAGGCTCCATCCTGCTTCCTCATCTACCATGGGTACTTCCAGCACCATGGAATGTGCCAGATCACTGGCCCACATAGCAGAGCCACTTAGTCCACAGCCTAAATGTGCTGTAGAGTCCTCTCTTACCCTGGGACCCACTCAAACTGGCAGCCATCTGCCCCATCAAGTGAATGTGCTAGAACACTATTCCCAGATATGGGATGTCTCCAGATTCCAGGAAGGCCTGTCAAGTATTGTGCCTCTATCTTTTTTTTTTTTTTTTTTGCAAGGCACAACAGGTAGTTCTTGAACTGGCAGCTTCACTGATGTGCCAGATCCCTGACTCTTTGTGGGGTTTATTTCCCACCCCTGCTGCATTCGATAATTCCGTGGTGCTCCAAGCATGTGGAGCAGGCAATAATAAATCAGGTTCTGGTGAGCAGAGGAAGCCCTGAAGGAATGAAATGCATTGGAAGTTGGCCAGTATGCACCACAGGGGTATGGGTGAGGGGATATGGTTGGAGCATTGACATCACCTGCCACAGACATCTGGCCTCTCCTACAATCAATGGACTCTGGCTTAGGTTCTGAGCAGGTGAGCGACCACAAGTCTCCACTACAGTGGCCGACAGCAGGCTTCTGCACACCTGCTTTTGGTCTTTTTGGTTTTAGAATTTGAGCAGTACCCTCATCGGCTGCCCATCTGGCCTGTCCTTAGGAGTGCAGTGGTCTATTCGCCCTCCCCACAGGTCTCTGTGGGTCAAAGCCTCCTGTTTGCCATTCCATCCTTGCTGCCTGCTGTTAATACATCATCTCCTACTTCTGATGGTTAAGTGCCACCAGCTGGCCTCTGTGATTCTGGAATCCAAGCATTTCCACAGATGCTGGAGAACCTGGTTCCATCACAGCACCCCTACCATCCACCCTGGCCTATGGTGGGTCACCACTACTGAACCTCTCAGGGACGAAGCGCTTCTCTCACTATCACTTTAGTGAAGGCGGGTTCTTTCGTCTTACATAATTAATTTAGTCTAGCGTACTCCCCTCTGGGAGCCT
This sequence comes from Mandrillus leucophaeus, assembly GCF_000951045.1. Taxonomy (NCBI): domain Eukaryota; kingdom Metazoa; phylum Chordata; class Mammalia; order Primates; family Cercopithecidae; genus Mandrillus; species Mandrillus leucophaeus. The sequence goes on along the minus strand of NW_012103131.1, from coordinate 1,647,450 downwards.
TGTAACCCATTCCTAGACTCTCTACCAAGCTAGTTCCCACATCTCCTCCCCAGTTTTTCCTAAGCCTCAAGCAGCAGTCCCAGCAGGTTACTAAGACCATCTCTTGGTGTCCGTACCATGATGTTAGATCCCAAGTCATGGGACAGTGCCCCACATTGATAAACTCTGTTTTATCTAGCATTACGCTTACCCCCTCCTGGCCCAGTGCCTTCATTATCTGCTCCTAGACGTGTCCTCCTTGTTCATGTTGGTTCATTCTGCCAGGTCCTACACCACCACGGTGAGATAGCCCTCTCCTCCCAGGGCAGGTCAGTGCTTCCCAGTTGAACCCCTGAGTCTTGGCCTTCATTATCAGTCTAGAAGCCGTGAGGGGAGGGGGCATCTACTGATAAGGGCAAGCATCATTGCACAAGGCACCTGAGTCAAATGAGGCCCTGCATGGTCTCCCCGGAGATGGGGACAAAAAGGAGGGCACTGCCTCTGCTGGCCCCAACAGTTCAGGGGCATATGCAGTATTAAGTTCCTCCCTCCCATGTGCCCCAACTCTAGGTTTCCAGGACCCACTTCTTCCTTATCATGGCCTTGGCTTTAGCATAGGAAGCTTGCTGGGGCCATGAATCCAGCCTCTGTAACTCTGCCCCTCCACCGTCAGATTCTCAGCCTGATTTTCACCACGGCCTGCCCCTGGCTATGCAGGGTAAGGATAGTTCTAATGCTCTTCTGGAGGACACCTAACTTTTGCACCATGCCCTGAGTAGCTAGATGGCTGGCCTGAGCCTGTCATTTTCTTCCTTTAGAATTTTGATAGCAGTCAGTGACAGTTAGCAATCCTTATATTGTCATTGCCATATGGCCCTCTGGAGCTACAGCTATTATGCTAGAGCTATTTTGCTAGCCAGTGCATCCTGTCCCACCCATACCCTATCCCAACTCAGCAGAGTGAGTGTCTCTGCAATTGTGATGCCCAGCATGCCAGGGGTCACCTGACTACCCACAGAGGCACCCTTCTGCCATCACAATGGCAAAAGATCCAATTTCAGGACCACTTCTAATACAAACTGTCTTGAATTGGGATCCCCTGAGAGAAGACCCTCGTAAGTAGCTTTTTTCTTTTTTTTTCCTAAGGAGGTGGTCTTAGGTAACTTCAGTAGGGAGGTGAGTGAGGAAAGGTAAATAAGTCAGTAAAAGTTGTATTATCAAGCCCTTTTCTAGCTGTGGGCAACTGGAGCTCACACTGAAAAACTCTGAGCATCAATATGGAACCCAGTTCAGAGTTACCGCACCTGAGGGGCGTGGAATCTGGAGTACTGATCCTCCATGTCTCATCATTCATGGCTTGAGGGCTGCCTCTGGAGACTTATTCTTTAGCTCTTCTGGCACATACAGTCCATGAGCTAAGTGAGCTCTTATAGCAGCAAGAAGTCCTCAGGCAGAGAGTTGTAGGTTTGTAGTAAGCAGCATTTGGCATCCAGAGAAGAACGCTGAAGGGACCTAGGGGGTGGCTGAGTGCATCTACTGCAGGGCCCACTGCTGGGGAGTAGCCCATTCTGACCTTGGACAGCCCAGGTTGCAGGAAAGCCCTTTCTCAAGATCCCAAACTGGTGTCTGTGGTAGGCTGTATATGGCCCCTCAAAGATATCAGGTCCTCATCCCTGGAACCTGTAAATGTTACCTTATTTGGGAAAAGAGTCTTTGCTAATGTGATTAGGTTAATCATCTCATTTAGCTGGGGGAGGTTATACTGGATTATCTGAGTGTGTCCTTGTGAGAGACGGAGGTTTGAAGACAGAAGAGGAGAAGGCACTGTGGCCACAGAGGCAGAGGCTGGAGCCATGCAGCCATAGGCCCTGGATGGCTGCAGCACCACAGGCTGGAAGAGGCTGGGAATTTTTCTCCCCTAGAGCCTCTGGAGGGCATACAGCCCTGATGACACTGTGATTTTGGCTCAGTGATGCCCATTTTGGCCTTCTGACCTTCAGAACTGTGAGAAAATACATTAGTGTTGTTTTAAGCCACAAAATTTGTGGTATTTGTTACAGCAGCCACAAGAAACTCATACAGTGTTTCGGGATTTCATTCCATGGCTCCCAGCTCCCCTCCTCCCCCAGGACAGATCTCTCCACATTTGTAGAAAAGCCCAGTGCTTCCTGTATCTTTTTTCTTGCGGACAAAGCTAAACACAAGTTTGTCTCTACTTGCAGTCCCAGACCTCAGGAAAGACCCCAATATCAGTGGGGTCTGATCAACACCTCACTAGAGCTTTTTCCTCCCTTTTTCTGTGGGAACTCTAGAAGAACCCACAGAGTGTGGCTGCCATGCTGTGCTTGTCCCACCAACCTCTGTTCATGCTGCTCAAATTTCCATAGACTCTTGGGGAAGCTTTGCTGCTAACCCGAACTGCGTTTGTCTGCTAACACACAATGGGTTCTGGAAGGTGCGTAGGTCCATCTTGCTCACTAGGGTGTCCCATGCTTAGTCCTGGCACCATCTCCTAGGGCATCTGTCATCCCCAACATATCTCAGTCTTGCTCATAGAGGTGGGGCCACACGGGAAGGATTCTGGCCTCTCTGCCCATCCAGATTCCCTCTTTCCCACAAAGGGAGAAATTGCTGAATTGGTTGGAAGAGTCTGGCCTTCTCTGGGTCATGTTTTACTAGCAGACACAGTCATTTTCTTGAAAGGTGATACATGTTTACAGCCATGCTCAGTTTCACCTGCAGTCAGGAGGGTTGGCAACCCAGCCATCCTTGTTCCCGGGCCTGGGTGGGTGCATGGACTCAGCATCTCTTCCACTGAACCACTCTCCACAGGAGGGAGTGCACTGCAGGAATCCTCTTTCAGGCCTCAAGCCCACGCATTAGCTCGGCTTTCCCAAGAAGCTTTGCACCAGGGACTGCTGGGTGCTTGCCTAGCTGTGGAGAAGATGCATACTGTATTTCACATTTGGCAATGAGAATCCTTGCCAGTGATTCCTCATATGTGTTGTTTTTGGCAGGAGCCAGAGGAGGTGAGTGGGAGATTTTAGACCCAATACCCTACCCTCAAAATTTAAGAGGCCACTAGGAGAGCAGGGAGGTAACTCATAGCAAATGCTCAGTGCATGGTAGCAACTGTGGCCACCTCTGTTATTATGATTGCTTCCACCGTTCAGTAAATAGTTGTGGAATTGGAGGAATGAATGACAATTGCAGATTTAAGCATGCTTCCTGTTTGAAAGTTTGTTGGGCCTGTAGGGTGCCTGTTCTCCAGTAAATTTTCAGGGGCAAGATGAAGAAGAAGAAACATCAGTCTTGGACCAACAAAGACCAGAGAAGGGCAGATTATCCCTTGGAGAGGAGTTTGTATTTTTTTTTTTTTTTTTTTGAGACAGAGTCTCACTCTGTCACCCAGGCTGGAGTGCAGTGGCACAATCTCAGCTCACTGCAACTTCCGACTCCCAGGTTCAAGTGATTCTCGTGCCTCAGCCTCCTGAGTAGCTGGGATTACAGGTGTGCACCACCTTGCCTGGCTAATTTTTTTATAGTTTTAGTAGAGATGGGGTTTTGCCATGTTGGCCAGGCTGGTCTCAAACTCCTGACATCAGTGATCCACCTTCTTCGGCCTCCCAAAGCGCTGGAATTACGGGCATGAGCCACCGCACCTGGCTGGGAGTTTGTATTTTCAGACTTAACTGGGCTTCCTGTTGGTTGTAGCTGGTGCCAGTTTGGCTTCATGGGCTTTTGACCTTGGAAGATGAGCTAACGTGCCCTCCTCGGCATTGCTTTAGTGTCCTGTGGGTCTTCATGTGGCTGAGCGTAGGGATTTGAAGTAACAATGAGAGATGAAGGTGTTCCAACAAACAACAGCCAGACCTGCACTGGGCCTCCTCCCAGAGTGTGGAAGTTCAATCCGAATCAATGCCAGCCCAAACCAAGCCTGAGCTTGCCGTGACCCTTTATATGTGGAAGACTGTCTCTCTGTGCCCGCCTCTGTGACTGGGCCAGCTGCCAGCGTTGTGTTTTTACCACTGGTCAGTCCTCACCTGAGGTCCCAGAATGCCTGGTAGCTGAGTCCAGAGGTATCAGGACCACTGCTTGTCACTAACTGCCAAAGAGTAATCACGGATCACTAGTTCTCCAAGGGTGTAAGGCCTGGCTGAATCTGGCAAAAGTTTCTACCTTGGTCAACCAGGACCCTGATGACCAGAACCTTAATGCAAACCATCTGGGCATCTTGTTAAAATGCAGATGCTGATACTGTAGGTCTGAGGTGGGGCCTGATGGTATTTCTAACAAGCTCCCAAGTGGTGCTGATGTGGCTGAGCTGAAGACCACACTTTAAGTAGGATAAATCTGGAGACACCGAATTCACTGGTTTGAGTATTTGTTGTGCTTCAACTTTAGGCCACTTTCTACAAAGCTTAAACAAATCTCAAGATTCTACATTTCCATTGTGTGGAATGCTGTTTTCATGATTTTGTTGTTGCTAAGGTTTTTGCATTTGAAACTTCATTGGGAAATATCTAATCTCCATTTTGCCTAGAACAGAAAATCAACTGGAGTCATTTTCCTGGAGACCACACCTGCTCTTGACTCTCATCTTTTAGGCTGAAGATTTTGAGTGGATTTGACAATGTCCCCTTCTGCAGATTCTCTAGGACTTCTCTTCAAGAATCAACATCAAAGCCATCCTGATTGCACATTCAAATGTAAGGCGCCAGAGAACTGGATAAAACAATGCCATTTCCTTCTGTTTGGCTGTGTGCCAGTGCAGGGGATTTAGCAAAGAGCTCAATGCCTTTGCGCCCAACCCCACACCCTGTGTACCTTGCTTTGATGGGGAATAGCACTGGGCTCCCAGGCTCCCACTGCTAGAGTCTGACCTTTTCCCTGGCCTCTGAGCATTTTAGGGATGGGGATCACATATACCCATCTCTGCAACTCTGGTGCCTGGCTCACCAGTTGCCTAATAAATGTGTAGATTAAATGTATACCTCTCAAATAGGTGTCTTTTAATCTCCCTGCTTGAGGGGATAAGAGACTTGCACATGGCCCCATGGCCAGTGATAGAGAAGGGCAATTCTTTACGGCTTTCCTGAACCGAGTCTACAACCTCATGCAGGAGGGGCCTGGAGGCCCTCTTGTCCAACCCCTCAATGAGTTGCTAAACTGAAGCTAGGTAGGGACAATGACTCAGCCCAGGCTCTGTAGCAAGTCTGAGAACAGCTGGACCTGAAGGCTGGCTGCCATGATGTAGTTCTCTGCCCCTTTCACCTTTTGGATTCTGTTTGATTTACCACCGCCACCCCCCTGCCAAAAAAAATCAAAAGGAAAGATAATTTTCAGGATGCTCTAAGCTATCTAAAGAAGAAAGAGGGCTGACCCTGTGAATTTTGTTGCCTGCAAGGCTTGGGATGCCCAGCCTCTGTCCCAAGACCTCCCGTGGGTGCACTATCTGAGATTCACAGAGTATATATGCCGTATATCTTGGAGCAATGATGAGACCTGGTGACTTTTTAGTTTTGTTTTTCATTTGAGGATGCAATGTGATGCATAAGAAGTGACCCAAACTTTAAAAAATATATATCTTGGGACCTAGCAATTCCATTTTTAGAAATCCCTTTTGCAGAAATTATTATACCATGCACAAACATTTATGTATAAGGATATTTGTTGCAGTTTGTTGGAAACAATTGTCCATCAGTAGGGATGGTGTTTAAAGAAATGATAGCAAATCCATCCTCCTGAATGTTCTGCAGTTGTTGAAAAGAACGAGGAAGAGCTTTTTATACACCAACTTGGAGAGATGTTCAGGATACATTATTAAGTTAAAAAAGTGAATCACAGAAAAATATGCATAGAACCCTGTTTATGTTTTAATAAAATTATGTGTGTGTATGTAGATATATAGGAAAGATCAGAGAAGATATGCAAAACTGTAAACAGTGCTTCCTCTGGGGAAGAAGTAGATGGTTGAAGGCAAGGTGAAGATGGGCTTCTAATTTTAATTACTTATGTTAGAATTCTGAACCAAAAAAAATCAATACAGATGGTTGTCATATATTATATAATATTATTGCTGTGATTTAAGAAAATTTATAGAAGGAAGCGAACAAGGGCTTTGGTATCATTCCAACCTACGTTTGATCCTTATTTTAGTTATCTTTTGCTGTAAAAACAAGTTATCCCAAAACCTAGGTACAAAAAATCACACACATTTATTACCTCACAGTTGCTATGGATCAAGAACCAGGGTCCTGTGACTCAGGGCCTCTCACAAGGTTGGAATCAAGATGTTGGCTGGGGCTGTGGTCTCATCTGAAGGCTCTGCCAGTGAGGATCCTATGCCAAGGCCACTCATGTTCAGCAGGATTTGGTTCCACACAAGCTGTTGTAGTAAAAACCTCAGTTCCTCAGCGGCTGTTAGCCAGAGGCCACCCTCAGTTTTTGTCACACGGTGCTCTCTATGGAGCAGCTCACAACATGGTTTCCCTCCGAGGGACTGAGCATGTGGACAGAGGAAAATGGAGCAAGATGGACAGCAGTCTGCTGGGACTGAATCTCAGAAATGATGACCCATCAGTCTTGCCACATTCTATTCATCAGAAATGTCACCAGATCTTGGCCACACTCACGGGGAAGAGATTCTACTTGGAGGTGGGGATCACTGATAGCCAACACTGCCTGCCACAACTCCAGTCTCTTGTAATCACTGTTTACAAGCCGTGTGTCATTGGGGTGGTCACTTAAAATCTCCAGGTCCCAGGTACTTCATCTGTAAAATGAGCTGATAACAGCTGTCTCACAGAGTCATAGCAAGGACCTTATACACCAGTGTGTGTGAAAAATCCAAGCACAGAGCTAGCACATGGTGAGTAGGCTGTGCTGCCCATCCCTTCCCATAGCCATGAAAGATCTATGGCTTAAACATTTTTCGTGTTTCTACAAGTTAGAAATCTATCCATGCAGACCCTGCCTCTCCAGAAACTCACTTTTGGGGAATTCTCCAGATAAAACTATGTTTATGTCAAGGAGCCTGGAATAAAGTTCTCTCTATTTAAAGGCTGCTGACATAGGAGCAGGCAGGATCGGGTGCAGTGTTAATAACTGTGATATGAGCATGAAGGTACCATAGATTATGGAACACTTGGAGAAAATGGGGCCTTTTACAGTGGGTCTCAGTCATTAGCAAAATTCCGCATTCAAAATTAGTCAGAAAAGGTAATTAGTGTCAAGCAGTGATTGCAGCCGCATCATTAACATGACGAATGTTGGTGCAGGCTCACACTAATGACTTATGGAATTTTCATTCAGGAGACAATCGGAGCAATTTGGTGGTCAGCAGACAGTCTGAGAATCAATCACCATGATAGTCAATAATTTATCATTTCTATTTAAAGTCCGAAATCTGCATCAGCTTAAACAGAAGTGAGTCCTGATGGAGGAAGTTTGGCACCCAGCAAAATCCTGAGGCCTGGCACAGTCTATTTAAGTGGTATTCATTGTCTCCCTGCTGCAGAGCAAACAGGAAAGTTGTCTGAAGAATTTGCTTCCAATTCCATTGTGGGGCGGAAGCAGCCACATGCTACTGGCTGTTGGGAAATCAGGAGTTATATGTTAAACTAGATTTAGCTTTACAAGTTCATCTTTGGGAGCTAGACTAAAGGGCCCTCTCTTTCAGTGATCTCTGAATGTTATCCTTGGTAACTGCAAGGTGGGGTGGGGTTGGCTCCCATTCATTGGGAGGATACTGACTCAGAGGGCCCAAGTATGTCTAAAGGACACCCAGCTAGGAAGTGACAATGGGAGTTCTGACCTTGGTCTTGGGTAGTGTCCATTCAGCATGAATAATATTGATGATAACAATAGCAATAGCTTTTTTTTTTTTAATTTTATTTTGAGACAGGGTCTTTGATATGGTTTGGCTATGTCCCCACCCAAATCTCATCTTGAATTTCCATGTGTTGTGGGAGGGACCCAGTGGGAGGTAATTGAATTGTGGGGGGCAGGTCTTTTCCATGCTGTTTTCATGATAGTGAAGAAGTCTCATGAGATCTGATGGTTTTAAAAATGGGACTTTCCCTGCACAAGCTCTCTACTCTTGTCTGCCGCCACGTGAGGTGTGCCTTTCATCTTCCACTGTGATTGTGAGGCCTCCCCAGCCATGTGGAACTGTAAATCCAATAAACCTCTTTCTTTTGTAAACTGCCCAGTCTTAGGTATGTCTTTATTAGCAGTATGAAAAGGGACTAATACAGCCTCACTCTGTCACCCAGGCTGGAATGCAGTGACGCTATATCAGCTCACTGTAGCCTCAGTGTTTTGGAGTCCCACCTCCAACCTCCCAAGTAACTGAGACTACATGTGTGCACCACCATACCAGGCTAAGCAATAGTTCTTGAGTGGTTACTGTGTACTTGGCACTTGCTGAGCATTTCACATGTTATTTCAATTTGATCTTTACAGATGGAGGCTTACAGGGGTGGAGCAAATTGCCCAGGGTCATTCAGTAAGGAGTTACAGGGGTGATCTTCAGTCTTAGATCCCAGTCTGCTAAGTACCATGTTATTGAGCTGCTGGGTGCAGGAAATTGATGCTAAATTCTTCTTACCTCAGCTAACTCATCTATAAAATATGAATAATAATGTGCTCCCTGTACAATTTCGAGAATTAGTTGCTTGGTAAGCTATTATGCAGGGTGCCTAAAGTCTGAAGGAAGGCAGCTATGATCCTGGTAACTGCAGCACACGGCCAGCCCCTGAGGGCGCCCACCTCCACCTGCGTCCTTCTCAATCCCGCCAAGGCACCGAGTCCTGCCCAGCTGCTCTAAACAGAGTCTCACGTGCCCAGCACTCCATTTCCAACTTATATCACATTTGGTCTCTAGATGCTGCCAGATTATCTTTCTGCTACATTATGCCCTTGAGTTCTCTCTCCAAAACTTCCAGGGGTACCCTACCCAGACTTCTCAGAGTAGCATTAAAGACCTCCTGACCCCACTGCCTTGCATAATCTAGCTCCAAAATGTCCCAGAAAATTCCCTTCTGCAGGTGCCCACTGCCTGCTCCGATTCCTCCTTCTTCCGTATCTCCTTCTCTTTCTTCCCCATCATTGTCACCGTAGTTATTGTCTTTTTCATGACAATGACAATAGGACCTCATGGTAGCATCTCAAACCTTCCAAGTTCCCAGGAAAGTGTCCCCATTCCTGCCTTGTCCCTGTCCCTCTCCCCCAGTAGGGACTCTCAATACTTTTCCCGAACATTCTCAAGATTGAGCTGCTCAAATATGCACCAGCATCACTTCCGTGCCCAGGAAGCCTCAGAGCTATGGGCGAGGTTAGAGACAGCCTTCCCTGGAGAGAGGGTGAGCTCCCTGCATGGCTCTATCCTCCCAGCTCATGCAGTGGCCATGTGGTCCAGATTTAAAGCATTTTCTTTGTCCTTTTCTCTGTGTCTCATACGGCAGGCCATGAGTCATCATTTTTGGCTCAAAAATAATGGTCACCAAACCTCCATCCTGGGGCTGTCAGACTTTCAGGGAAAAGGGAAATCCCTGAAATCTTATGCACAGATTTTTTTTTTTTGTTTTGGTGAGACGGAGTCTCACACTGTCGCCCAGGCTGGAGTGCAGTGGTGCAATTCCGCTCACTGCAAGCTCTGCCTCCCAGGTTCACGCCATTCTCCTGCCTCAGCCTCCCAAGTAACTGGGACTACAAGCACCCACCACCACGCCCGGCTAATTTTTTTGTATTTTTAGTAGAGACGGGGTTTCACCATGTTAGCCAGGATGGTCTCGATCTCTTGACCTCGTGATCTGCCCGTCTCGGCCTCCCAAAGTGCTGGGATTACAGGTGTGAGCCACTGTGCCCGGCCATGCACAGATTTTAAAGAGAGGGCTCCTAGCTTTCCTAAGATCCTCAGGAGTCCATGACTGAGAAAGGCAGCCCTGGCCAACTCAGGCTGCTGGAGGGGCGACCTGAGAGATCTTCCACAGCTACCTCTCTCCAGAGTCCTGAGACTGGAAACCAGTGGCTGGAGGGAAAAGAACCTTGCAGCTAGTTTACTGCCCGGACATTGGTTTCGTAGGAAGCTGTGGGCCTCAGGAAGTAAGAGCTAACATTGAGTTCTAGAATATTCCAGGTAGTGTTGATAGCATTTCATGCAGATAAACTCATTTATTCCTCCTCACAACCCTAGGACTAGGCACTGGTATTAGCCTTTCATTATGTGTGGGAAAATAGGTCCAGGGAGCTTAAATAATTTTCCCCAGGTCACATGGCTAAAAAGTGGGGGAGCCAGATTCCAATGCAGATAACTGGGCCCCAGGACCCATGTGCTCAACTAGACCACTTCCGTGGCCTCCAGCCTAGAAAGTGAACCCAACTGCCCACTGACCCAGGGGTGACCCAGACCCTCTCTGATGCCACCTAGAGACAGGAGTCCCAGGGATCTCCACCCAGGCATGGTTTATCTTTCTACTTTGCTTGGGGTGGTTTTGCCATGCAAAAGGGTTTTCTTTCAGTGCCCTCAAATGTAATAGTCTTTCTGGTAAGAAAGTTTTCCCCACACTCAGGTTGTATAAGCCTTTCTCGTAGTTTTCTGTCACACCTAGAGGGTTTCTGTTTTTATATGTAAATGTCTGACCCATTTTAGATTTTACCCCAGCGTGTGATGTGAGTTCCAGGGCTGACTTTTTTCATATGGCTGTCCAATTATCTCAAGCCCACTTATTAAAAAGAAATCATCTCTTCACGCAGATTTGTGAAGCTGGTTTTCTCATATAATAACTTTCCAGATGCAGTTGAATCTATTTCTGGACTTTCTTTTGGTCCCATTGGTCTGTCTGGTTATTCATGTGCCAATACCAAACTCCTAATTACAGGCTTTGCAGTATGTGTTAATGTCTGGTAGTGCTGGCCCCATATGGCTCTTCTTTTTCTAGGTTCTCCTGGCTAGCTTTGTGTTTTTGTTCATTCAAATAAACTTCATAATCAACTTACTGAGGTCCAGAAAAAAAAAAACCTGGTGGTATTTTAAAAACCACAATTGTATTCAATCTGTAAGTTAAGTTAGGTAGAATTGACATCTTTATGATTATGGTCCTTTAGTCAAGAACATGGTGTCTCTCTTCATCCAAAATATAATTTTGAGGGGAAAAATAAGTTTCAAGAAGATATTAATACATACAGAATGATTACCATTTAAGTGAATTTTTAAAAACACGTAAGAGTCCATACAGCTATGGCGCCATATATTTGTTGTAAACAGACTAAATTCAGGATGTGAATGACCCGCACCGTTTCAGGGCAGGGGTTACTTCTGAGGAAGAGGGAAATAATGAAAAATGGGTGGTTTTAGCTGGTTTTAAGCCATTTAGGAGAGACAGAGAGAGAGAGAGATTGAGAGAGAGATTGATTTTAAGCAACTATGGCAAATGCTTGATCTTGGTGGAGAATAGTCTTATATTATTTTTCTATACTTTTCTCTGTTTGAAGTATTTCATAATTAAAAACAAAAGAAAAAAGCAAAGATCTGTTTCCACCGCTTACGGGTGCTCCCCAGAAAATAACACATTTTAATTTCCTTTTATGTGGTTCTGGAGAAGTCGCCTGCTGGCTGGGCCTCTGTCAGGGGAAGCCTGTAGTTCTTTCCGTGGAAAGAAATTCTATTAAGGCTTTGCAGCCCTCTCGGCAGCTGGAGCAGGAAGATTTCCTTTCTTTAAATGGGCATCCTTAGCACCAGTCTCCCTTAACTGCTGAGGATGCGAGTTTTCGGTGTGAGTTTTGGAGTTTAATGAAATCTCACAATCACCAGAATTTGTGATCAGAAGGGTTTTGCAGTATTAAAAACCTGTTTCTCAAGATGTTGTAAACATCTCATTTCTTACTTTACATCTACCCTCATGCAAGATTGAAAATCACCGGGAGGAAGAAAACCCAACAACTTCCGAATGGAAGAGGGAATCATTTCTCCTCCTGACTACGCAATCGTCTTACAAGAGCCTTATTCAGAGCAGCCGGCAGGGAATTATATTTTCACAAACTGATTTATAGCCCAGCCCGAATACTGCCCGTTTCAATAGGACTTCCGCAAGCAGATTTAGACTTGAGTTACACGGTGGGTCCGTTCAGAACCATCTTCCTCTACGACGAAACGTTTTCATGACAAAAGTGGCCCAAATCAACGCACTGGTGCTCCTTAGAATTCTCGGCCTATCAGCGAACACGCTTCAGGAGGCCTGCATGGCTGTCGCCTGCATGGGCCTTCCCAGCGAGCTGTGTTTGTTTTCTGAAGCGTGCTTAATGTGGGCCCAGCCACGGGACACAATTGCTTCATTTCTATTCTCGGCAGTGGCCATGCCTACATTACAACCGCCTGCCTGGGCCCACACAAGATTTCCAGAGAAATGAGCATGGCATTAAACACCCCGTTTTACATGAGGAGAAAGCAGCAAAAGGCAGTCCGGCCTGGCAGCCTCACTCCCTCCCCAGAGATGTCTGAGTGGACCGGAAGGCCTCATGGGGGTCACCTTTGCCTCAAGGAATAATTCCCCTCCAGGAAAGTCCCCGCCATCATCCTTTATGAAACGACTTCCATTGCCAGTGAGGGAGTTATTTCTGAGACAGCACTGCCAACAAATGTAACCCTTTGGGAAAAGTGCTAAGTCAAGCTGGGATTCCCCACCGAGGGCTCCGGAGCCTCTGCAGTCTCTCAGGAAAAGACAATCTTGGTATAAGCATATTAATGTCACTTTTCTTGAACCGCAAAAGGGGAATGGGAGGAGGGTTCTCCCAATTTTACCAGAATAAAAATGCCCTGAGGAAACATTTGACTTTGGAATTTTTAATTGGAATCATGAAAAGAAATGGGGAGTGGAGAAGGAAAGAAAATTGGTTTCCCATTCTATTCTCGGTCTTTCTGTCGGGCTGAACTTTGAAATGCTGAGTTTTGTCCTGGGTGGGTGAGTCCAGGGAAGATGAAGGCCCCACGCTGGGGAGTGATCTGGAAGGGTCCCTGAAGGAAGCTGTGGGCTTCAACTCGGGTGTTCAAATCGAGATTCTTCATCTTTCCCCAGAGCCATCTCATCCTGTGGTTTCCTTGGCTGTTCATTGACCCACCATTCTACTAGGCACAGGTGGGGACATCTCCAGCTCCTCCCATTTCCTGGCCACCCAGGGCCATCAATGGCCAAATCACGTGATTCTTCCCCAAAACTCCCCTTCTATCTGTCCCTCGTAGACTCCCAGCCGTGGATGGCAATGGCTTCTCAGTGAGGCTCCCTACCTTCAGTCTGGTTTTCTTTGCCTCTTTGATTTTATAAAATGCCTAGATTGAGCTTCCCAAAGTACAACTGTGATTGTGTTACTCTCTTGCTCAAGGACATTCCAATGCTCCCCATTGTCTATGGCATAACGTCCAACTGACATCTCAGCTTCCCTTCCCTGCTCCGACTCCTCTCCGCCTGTATCTCATGCTCCCTTGGTTGCTACCCCAGCCATCCTGACCTCTCTGTGGCTCCTTGAGCCCTGTACGAGCTTTCCAAACTCAGAACATTTGCACCCGGAACCCTAATACTCTTTCTCACGGCTGGTTCTCCATCTTTCAGAACTTGGATTAAACATCACCTTCTCAGAGAAAACTTGCGTCATCACCAGTGATTCTGTCTGTCCACCACGTTAACACAGCACCCTTCTCAGCAACGATCGCAATGGATACTTATTTATTTGTTGCTTTATTTGTTTATTGTATGTTTCCTCATCTAATTTTTTGAATGTTACAATTCATTTTATCTCAATAGGTTTTTGGGGAACAGGTGGTGTTTGGTTACATGAGTAAGTTCTTTAGTGGTGATTTCTGAGATTTTGGTGCACCCATCACCTGAGCGGTGTACGCTGTACCCAGACTGTACCCAGAGTGTAGTCTTTATCCCCCACCCACCTCCTACCCTTTCCCCAAATCCCCAAAGTCCATTGTATCCTTCTTATGCCTTTGCATCCTCATAGCTTAGCTCCCACTTATGAGTGAGAATACACGATGTTTGGTTTTCCATTCCTGAGTTACTTCACTTAGAATCATGGCCTCTAATTCCATCCAGCTTGCTGCAAATGCCATTATTTCATTCCTTTTCATGGCTGAGTAGTATTCCATGGTGTGTGTATATATATACACACACACACACACACACACACATATATATATATATATATCAATCACATTTTCTTTATCCACTCGTTGATTGATGGCCATGTGGGCTGGTTACATATTTTTGCAATTGCAAATTGTGCTGCTATAAACATGAGTCTGTAAGTATCTTTTTCACATAATGACTTATTTTCCTCTGGGTAGATAACCAGGAGTTGGACTGTTGGATCAAGTGGCAGTTCCCAGGGGCAGGGAATATGTTTTGTTAATTCCTTCCTCAATATTTAGTAACTAGCCCTGCAAATGGCATACATCAGGCAATCAATAATTATTTATTGAATAAATAAATGAGTATTTTAGGACAAATTATTAGAAGAGACCTACTGAGTCAAAGGTACTGTGCACATTTTTGAGGTTTTGGATGCACATTTCCAAACTGCTTTCCAGAAAACTATGCAACTGTGCACTCTGTTAGCAGTGTGTGCAGTCGGCTGTGCAGTTGACCACTTCACTACATATTTGCCAGCACTGAGTATTATTTTTAAAAATGTTTGCCAGTTTGAAGTTGAAAATAATTAATTTGATTTCTAATGGAGTTGAGTGGTTTTCCATATATTGTAGTCTTTTGTATATCTGTTTTTCATACATTTTATTTATTTCCTTATTCATCTACCTCTTGGACTTTTTAGAGCTATTCATGTGTGTGTGTGTGTGTGTGTGAATCACTCACTTTTCTGTTGGTGGTGCTGGAATAACCACAACTTTTGGTTACTCTTGCAAGACACGGACACTTTTTACAGAAACTTGCAGAGGTTCCTTTTCTCTTTTTTAGAATATGGTTTGTGTTTGCAACTCTTTGGACATCGTTCCTTATCCAGGTCTCTGTGACCTCTAAGTGAGTATGCAAAAGCAAAACCCTTCAGACCACTTATTTGACATGATGAGTATGGTTTGCATGTTTCATCTGGGGCTTGGGACATTATATAGAAATAGACACTGGCTCCCTGGGGAAAGTTAAAGAGCTTTAAAACCAGGTTCCTTTTTTGCTCTTGTTTCGTTTTCCTCATAAGAATACCTGGCATCTTTTTATATGGCAAACAAGATCCCTATGAGTCAGGCACTGCGTGTACCAAAGCAGGGATGAACAGGACACTGCATGTTTGCACACTGCTCTCAGCAAAGGGCTTTCAGATGCCTCCAAAATGGTCTCAGCCTTAGGCCATAGGCATGCAAATGTTTGAAGTGTGGTTTCCTAAGCAGGAGCACCTGTGCGAACTTGTTATTGACCGTAGCACAGAGTCAAAGCGTCTCTCCTTGGCTCATTCATTCATTCATTCAGCAGATATTCAGAAGCTGGGAATTCAAAACAGGGCCAGGCAGACAAGGCCCCTGCCCTTGTGGACTCTGCGTTTCACGGGGAGAGACAGGAAGAATGATGTATTGGAGAATAATACTGGAATGTGCCTCAGAGGAAGTGTTTGGAAAGAGAACACTGGCCCTCTTAGCCAACTGCCAAGAGGAATAGAGACCTATTAGGTGTGTCTGTTGGAAGACACGACTAATTGTGAGGCCTCCGCCAGGTTCTGGGAAAGAAACTGCAAATTACCCATCAAACCCATCTTTTCTTTCTTAATACTGGAACCCCCAAGTTTTACCTGGGTATAAGCCTGCCATGAAAACGAAACGAAACGAAACGAAACAAAACAAAACAAACAAACAAAAAACTGGACATTGGACTATGTTCAGGCCAATGGGATATGAACCGAAGGGGTGTGTGCAACATGTGTTGTCTTTAATAGAAGACATTCTTTATGTCCTCCTTCTTCCTTCTGCCCAAAAGATGCAATGGCTGCAGCTCCAGCAGCCATCTTGGACTAGGAGGAAAAAGTTTTATGCTGCACAAACCAGCAATCCTTAGAGAACCCATAGACCCTCTGAAGGAAGCAGACCACTCCTGCAGGACCCGAGAGACACCCCAAATACTGTGAGTGCCCCAACTGCAGAAGTGGGAAAGAGAGACCCTCCCCTCCCAAACACACACCCCCAGTGGAGAAGCTGAAGGTCTGTTTGCAGAAGTTTCCAACCTTACCTGGAGCTGAGCCAATTTAGAGAGCCGAGCGAAATACAGGCGTAGAGGAAGCAGCAGAAAGGCCCTGGGAGCTCGCTGGGTCCCCTAGCATGTCATTCCTGCTGGCACCACAGGGATCCTCCATAGGGAGGGTGACCAGAGGAGCAGGGAGCAAAACTCCACAGGGAAAAGGAATTCTCAAGCTGAACTTTGTAAGGCCTCGTGGCCAGAACTCGGGGGAGGGCGCAAATCCAGTGTGCAGACTTCACAGACTGGGGAAGAAGCAAGCCCTTTTCTTTCGCAGCTGGCAGCTGGGTAGCCTGGGGCAAGTTTTCAAGCCCCCCTCGCCCACCACCTGGAAACAGACTTGGAGTTATTGGTGCGGGAGTGGTGGGAGAGATTAGCCCTTCGGTTTGCATGGGAGCTGGGTGAGGCCTGTGACTGCCAGCTTTCCCCCACTTCCCTGACAACCTGCCTGACTTAGCAGAGGCAGCCATAATTCTCCTAGGTACACAACTCCAGTGGCCTGAGAATCTCGCCCCCATCCCCTACAGCAGCTACAGCAAGACCCACCCAAGGAGAGTCTGAGCTCAGATATGCCTACCTCATCCCCACCTGATGGTCCTTCCCTACCCACCCTGGTAGCAGGAGACAAAGGGCATATAATCTTGGGAGTTCTAGGGCTCCGCCCACTGCTGGGCCCTCTCGCTACTACTATAGCTGATGTTTTCTGCAAAGTGCCACCTCCTGGCAGGAGGTCAACCAGCACAAAAATAGAGCATTAAACCACCAAAGCTAAAGACCCTCACGGAGTCCATTGCATATCCCCACTACTTCCACCGGAACAGGCTGTGGTATCCATGGCTGAGAGACCCATGGATGGTTCACATCACAGGACTCTGTGCAGACAACTCACAGTACCAGCCCGGAGTTGGGTAGATGGGTAGACTTACTGGGTGACTAGACCCAGAAGAGAGATAACAATCACTGCAGTTCGGCTCACAGCAAGCCACATCCATAGGAAAAGGGGAAGAGCACTACATCAAGGGAACACCCATGGGACAAAAGAATCTGAACAACAGCCTTCAGCCCTAGACCTTCCCTCTGACAGAACCTACCCAAAATAAAAAGGAACCAGAAAACCAACCCTGGTAATGTGACAAAACAAGGCTCTTCAACACCCTCCCAAAGTCACACTAGCTCTCCAGCAATGGAGCCAAACCAAGAAGAGACGAAATCCCTGATTTACCTGACAAAGAATTCAGGAGGTTAGTTATTAAGCTAATCAGGGAGGGACCAGAGAAAGGAGAAACCCAATGCAAGGAAATCCAAAAAACGATACAAGAAGTGAAATGAGAAATATTCAAGGAAACAGATAGCTTAGAGAAAAAACAATCAAAAATTCAGGATACTTTGGACACACTTTTAGAAATGCGAAATGCTCTGGAAAGTTTCAGCAATAGAATTCAATGAGTAGAAGAAAAAAATTCAGAGCTTGAAGACAAGGTCTTTGAATTAACCCAATCCACCAAAGACAAAGAAAAAGAATACGAAAATATGAACAAAATCTCCAAGAAGTCTGGGATTATGTTAAACCACCAAACTTAAGAATAGTTGGTATTCTTGAGGAAGAAGAGAATTCTAAAAGTTTGGAAAACATATTTGGAGGAATAATCGAGGAAAACTTCCCTGGCCTTGCTAAAAACCTAGACATCCAAACGCAAGAAGCACAAAGAACACCTGGAAAATTCATCGCAAAAAGATCTTCGCCTAGGCACATCGTCATCAGGTTATCCAGGGTTAAGATGAAGGAAAGAATCTTAAGAGCTGTGAGACAGAAGCACCAGGTAACCTATAAAGGAAAACCTATCAGATTAAGAGCAGATTTCACAGCAGAAACCTAATAAGCTAGGAGAGATTGGGGCCTTATCTTCTACCTCCTCAAACGAAACAATTATCAGCCAAGAATTTTGTATCTGGCGAAACTCAGCATCATATATGAAGGAAAGATACAATCGTTTTCAGACAAACAGATGCTGAGAGAATTTGCCATTACCAAGCCACCACTACAGGCACTGCTAAAAGGAGCTCTAAATCTTGAAACAAATCCTGGAAACACATCAAAACAGAACCTCTTTAAAGCATAAATCACAATAGAACAAAAATACGTGTTAAAAAGCAAAAAATAAAAAACAAAACAAAAAAAGTACACAGACAATGAAAAGCACAATGAATGCCACAGTACCTCACATTTTAGTACTAACATTGAATGTAAATGGCCTAAATGCTCCACTTAAAAGATTCAGAACCGCAGAAAGGATAAGAACTCACCAACCATCTGCCATCTGCTGCCTTCAGGAGACTACCTAACACATAAGGACTCACATAAACTTAAAGTAAAGGGGTGGAAAAAGGCATTTCATGCAAATGGACACCAAAAGTGAGCAGGAGTAGCTATTCTTATATCAGACAAAACAAACTTCAAAGCAACAGCAATTAAAAGAGACAAAGAGGGACATTATATTATGGTAAAAAGTCTTATCCAACAGGAAAATATCACAATCCTAAACATATATGCATCTAACACTGGAGCTCCCAAATTGATAAAACAATTACTAATAGACCTAAGAAATGAGATAGACAGCAGCACAGTAATAGTGGGGGACTTCAGTACTCCACTGACAGCACTAGGCAGGTCGTCAAGACAGAAAATATGAACAAAGTCTCCAAGAAGTCTGGGATTACGTTAAACAACCAAACTTAAGATAGTCAGTATTCTTGAGGAAGAAGAGAATTCTAAAAGTTTTAGAGCAAAGAAACAATGGATTTAAACTATACCTTGGAACAAATGGACCTAACAGATATGTTCAGAACATTTCATCCAGCAACCACAGTATACACATTCTATTCAACAGCACATGGAACTTTCTGCAAGTTGGACCATATGATAGGTCATAAAATGAACCTCAATAAATTTAATAAATTTAACCTCAATAAATTTAATAATGTTTATAGTGGCACAATTCACAATAGCAAAATCATGGAACCAACCCAAATGCCCATCAATCAATGAGTAGATAAACTGTGAGATATATCTATCACATATGATATACATACACAACTATATAATCACATATGATATACATACATATATATGTACATATATAATGTGTGTGTATATATAGTATATATACACATATATACATACATACATATATATACACACACACACACTATGCAGCCATAAAGAGGAATGAGTTAACCTTTGCAGTGACCTGGACAAGATTGGAGACTATTGTAAGTGAAGTAACTCTGGAATGGAAAACCAAACATCGTATGTTCTCACTGATATATGGGTGCTAAGCTATGAGGACGCAAATGCATTAGAATGATACAATGGACTATGGGGACTTGGGGGGATGAATGTGGGTGGATTGAGGAATAAAAGACTACAAATAGGGTGCAGTGTATACTGCTTGGGTGATAGGTGCACCAAAAACTCACAAATCACCACTACATAACTTACTCATGTAACCAAATACCACCTGTACCCCAATAACTTATGGGAAAAAAAGTTTTATGCTGTCAGTGGTACAGTAACAAGATAGAAGGAACCTGGGTCCCTAAGCAGGAGCACCTGTGTGGCCTGGGGGAGTGTCATATGAGATATAGATTGTCCACCTCTGGACTTTGTTTACTTGAGAGACATACGAGCCTATCTTGTTTAAGCTGTTATGTGTTGCCAGCAACAGTGGGGACCACACAGCTGAACCGACTCCTAACTGACACCTGTGCTGTGGAGACAGCATCTGGAGGTCAGGGGTCATGCTTTGACTTATTTTATATCCACCCCAAACAAGAGCTTGGCACAGGGCTGAATGGACGCTGCTGGAGGGCCCGCTTCTGAGGAAGCTTACTCTCAGGGCCAGCTGTGGGCCGGGGGCCTCAGCACTTCATCATGTGGCGTTACCATGGGGCTGCTGGAGAGTCCTCATGATGCTGGCTCCTCCCAGAGTGACCCGACAGGATGCAGGTGGAAGCCGGATGCCTTTCACGTTTTCTATGACCTAGTCTCAGAAGCCCTCCTCTGTCATTTTCACAATATTTGCATCCAGTCTACTGAGTTCAGAAGCGAGCTACCCAGGGTATTACCACCAGGAGGCTGGAATCATTGAGGGCCACCTTGGATCCTGCCTCATCTGAACCTGGAGACCCTTTCCCATCTGAAGGGAGGGCATCTCATGGTTCTTTTTCTGTTTCCCTTAAAAGAAAGTCTTATGTTCCTTTGGACGGGTGGGATGCAGCCATTATTTGATAAAGGACCACCTTAGAGATAATCAGATGGAAGAGACTCTATGTCTTAAAGATGAGTGGTTAGAACCCAAGTCGCCCTTCCTGCAGGGAACTGGACATAGAATTCAAGGACCCAAGCTCATGTGGAGAGGGGGCAAAAGACAGTACAGCATTGGAGCTGAGCAATTACTTAGGCTAATTAATGAGAACATAAAGTATCTGCCAACAGTTAAGCTGGACGTAGGGGCGTTTCCTTCCAGGCCAGGCCAATGCCCATCTGCAGCTGAGCCTACTGGAGTCCAGGAAGTCAGCGCAATGGACATTTCCTAGGTGTGCAGACTAATACAAGTGACATACAGCCACTGACTTACTGCGATGGAGACAGTGCTGTGCCAGAGTCAACCCATTACTGTCTCATGAGAACTGACTGTCAAACTACCAGAAATATTGAGAGCTGGTTATTAAATGTAGTCATAAAAGTTAAATTATGTAAACTCATACTTAAATAAATTATTTTAAAAACAAAAGTAATAACTACTCAAAACTTATCCTGATGATTTGACTATGGTCTGTGCTTTTGAGGTTATTTATATCTATTGCATCTGCCCGATGAAGATTCTATGTAATAGGCCTCTCTTCCCAAGTCTGCTCCAGTGACCTCCCATTAATAGCTTAGAATTTGGCATGGAGGGAGTATTTACACCACAGAAATTTGCAAATGCAACAAATCAATGTGATGCACATTGGCAGCACACCACTGTGTGGGACATGACTGGAAGGGCCATCAGACCGAAAGGGTGCCATTGCCCAGGAAGAGGGTGCTTGGGTGGGGTTAGTATCTCTCAGGCTCTGGTCCCTTATCCACACTGATGTGTGAGTAACTGAGTGAGTGTCCTCTCCTCTCTGGACCTCAAGAGAAGCAGATGATCTCCAGGTTCCCTCTGGGCCCTAGGATCCACTCAAGAGCTATTTTCGTTTTAAGAGAATTTATGGCTCTCCCTTACTGCACCCCTAATGTCAGTCATCAGGTTTCCTGTCTGATGGAGGATTATTAATCCTGGGTCTGGGTAGTACTGAGGGTGTGAAGCTGACCTCCTGGTAGACATGGAGGGAGTCCAGGGAAGGAAAATGAGTTGGCTTTGATGAAAAGCTGTCATTCGTACATATTGATAGAGTAGAATACAGAAACTCCCAGAAGATTGAATGTAAAGCAGCTACAGACTCTGGAACCTTATTGTCTTGCCCCCTTTATTCCTCCTCACCAAGGCCTGCACCCTCCCTCCCCAGTTCACTTAACTGAAAGACTTGGAAGAGACCAGAAAAGAAGGAGTTAATCCATTGCCGCCGCAGGAGTGATTCTTCCTTCTGCCTTTGATGCGGCAGACCATTAAAATGTAATATTGTGAGTATCACGGTCCATTTCCTGGATGTGTGGAGTGGGGCGGCGGGTCCAGGCCTGCTGCATTTTTCCTGCTACACTCAGATTCCGCAGAGTCGTAGAGCCTGCTGGGATGGGGAGGGGAGGGGCCTGGGCACCAGGGTCATCTCAGTGGAAGTTGGAGCAATTGAGCCTTACCCTTGCAGCTCTGACTGTCCTTAAGCCCTGGCTAGTGACCCTGTCAGGGAACTGGGATGTGGAATCCAGGAGGCAGTTTGCTGTCCCTTAAGTGAGAGTTGTGGGGTCATTCACTCAGGATGGGACCTTGGAGATTCATTTTAAGGCAGCTGAGGTTTAGAGAAGGCAGCTGAGGTTTAGAGAAGGCAGCGGGCTCACAGCAGAGACCCCCAGGGTAAATCGAGGCCTAGTTCTATGGACTCCTGATCCAGGAGGAGAGGCGTCAGTATGGTGTCCAGAAAGTGGCTGAAAACCTGTTCATTACTGGGGCTCCTCTGCCTGCTCCCTTTCCAAACGGATCCGGAACACAAAGCACCTATGGCTGTTTGTGCTTTGCAGCTCACATTGCAGCTCACAATCCTTTCCATTAAAATCGTCAGCTCCAACCTGGGGCCCTGGGAAGCAACATTGGAGTTGGGGAACTAGAGGGAGATCCCGTCAAGGCAGGCGGCTCCAGCCCCACCCACTAGAATGGACTGTGCCTGAGCAGCGCAGGGCTGAGCAGCCCCCGTGGGAAGTGCTGGCTGGAGTGTGAAGGCCGAGCGCTGTCTGTCCCCAGACCCAGGCCTGGCTGTTCAGCAGCAATCTGATTTGCTCTGTGTGGCAGCAGCCGGCAGCAAATTGTACGTTTCCTTGTCACATGTTGCTGGGCTCGGGCACTGCTTCCCTTCCCTGGGCCATCATCCTCATCCACACAGCCCTGTCTTCTGCCTGGACTGCGGCAGAGGCTCACTGCCCCACTCTTCTCCAGCTGACACTGTGGCTCCCACAATGTGCCTTCCACCTGACTCAGTGTTCTTTCTGAACACCACCAGATCTGACACCCATCTGCCAGCAACCCTCACAGGCTCTCAGGGCTCATAGCAAACGCCTGATGGCTTCCCAGGCTTACCTGAGCCAGGGTGAACTGACCCGGCCACACTTCTTGATTGAGCTCTCATGGCTCTATTCTTAGAGCCACTCCGATGGAAATTCTCTCTATTCTTTGGGTATATCAGGTCCCCTCACTTCTGGGCCTTTTTCTCTGTTATTGCCTCTGCTTATTCTTTCTCTGGGTCTTTATTTGAAGGATACATTTACTAATTGTGTTAGTCTGTTTTTGCATCACTATAAAGAAATACCTGAGGCTGAGTAATGTTTTTGTTTTTGTTTTTGTTTTTTCGAGGCAAGGTCTCACTCTATCACCCAGCCTGGAGTGCAGTGGCACAAGCACAGCTCACTGCAGCCTCGACCTCCTGGGTGAGGCTGGGAGGAAAGGAGGGAGGTACAGAGGAAGAGCAGGCGAGCCCAAGGGAGGCAGCCTGGGGGTGCAGGAGGAGGTTGCCATCAAAGGCAGAAGAGGCCGTGGCTGGTGGCTTTTCACACCTGGATGTACCCGTGGCTCCATTCACCACCATGCCTGGTGCTGTGGGGCTTTCTGTGGCTGTGCACCCTGTATCCTGACCACAATCCCATGAGAAAGGCTCTATTATTGCACCCTGTCATAGAAAAAGAGTGGAGGCTCACACTGGTGCCCCAACTGTCCTGCTGGTAGGTGGTGGAGTTGAGAGTTGATGAGGGCGGTCTGCCTCCAGCACCTGGGCTCCAACTAAGATACTCCACGTCCTCCCTCCCGTGGGTCATGCCCATCCTGCTCTGTGTCCCTCAGGCCCTCACTGCTCTGCCAGGTCCTCCTTCCTTCAGGCCCCTGCCCCTCCTCTGGCTGTGTTGTTTTCAGAAACTTCTCCCCGTGTGTCCCTGTGTCCTGTCCTGTCCCGGGACCTCGCCTTCAGGTGCAGGAGGTCATTCTCTTATGGGAGCCCCATCACTAATGATGTGACCATCACAAGCATCTCTGTTGTGCTTCAGTGCTCCCTGCATGGTGTCTGCCACCTGCACATGTTGCTGGAAATGCCTTCTTATTTCCCTTCTGAAACCCCATGCAACAGAGATGCAAGGTAGGAAGACAGGAGTGGGGTCAGGGGCTGATCCCCCTTTGCCTAAGGAGTAACTTCCTAATTGGGATCCAAAAACAAAAGGAATGCTCTCCCTCAAGCCCTGCTCAAAACCACTTTATAATAGTAAGAGTCTTCACAGTGATAATGAATGCACACTGCCATCTTCATCCAGTGCCAGAGCCATGATGAGCTTTTGCATGTATTCGCTCATCTGACATGTATGTTACCCCTTGAGGTAGGTTCTCTATGTCTTTACTCTAGAATTCTCATTTGACAGGTGGCAGAATTAAGGCCAGAGGGGCAGGTGCCCATGGTACCGTGTCTAAATGTCAGAGCCGGACTCACATTCAGTTTCGTTTCATTCCCAAACCCACATGCTCAACTTCTTTGGTCAACTGCCTTCCGGAAGAAGTGCACCTAGTTGTGAGAGACCAGAACTGGACGATGACAAATATCAGTGCTGAACATACGCTGCTCAGATGCCCCTATGTGGCTCCTGTCCTCTGCACCATGATGTGCTAGAGGTGGCCCCTTGGAAAATTGAAAAAAACGGTGGGATCCCAAGTGAGGTGACCATTGCAATATCCATCAAGGGTTTTATGTTGCAGGGACTGGGCCAAAGCAAAAAGTCTTTCATGGCAGCTGACTGTGGGGAGATGAAAAGCAGCCGTGAGATAGAGCTAGCCCTGAGAAGAAAACGCCACTGCTTTGCTATGGACCTTCACGGAAGTCAGTGGGCTGTGGGGAGCCTGTCCACTGCTCCTCCTGCAGCGCCCTCCCCAACGAGCGAGATTGACGGGGACTCCCTGCCCTGCTGCTCTCCCTGGGTACTCTGGACCCTACGAGGAGGGAAGGAATTTGACCTCTAATCCGAGCTCTCCTTTCTCAGGGACTGTGTGGCCCGGTTTATTTTTAGTGAGAGTACATGATTACCGAATCCACTAAACGGTCTTTAGTTAAAAAGCAGCACAGGGTGGAGGTAAATTTGGGAGGCTTCTCAGAGGACAGGCAGAGATGGAAAATGGGCTGGTGGCCACTGCTCCAATGCCTCCGGCCTGACCTCAGAGCCACCCCGAGCCCAGATGCACAGAATCCCAGCTGGGTTGAAGCCCTGATCTGCCCAGCCCAAACCTCCGTCACCTGCTCCCACCCCAGCTGGCGCTCCTTAGTAAATAGCTCCACCATATTGCTCTAAAACAAACACCAGAACGGAGGAGGAGGTGGTGGGGAGAAAGCAGGAAGTTCTGTTTATGGAGTGTCTGCTGGACCTGGTAACTGTGCTAGGCACTTTATGATTCCATTTAATCCTCTTTGCATTCCTCTGAGACACGTATTAAAGGAAACAAGAGTTCAACGTGGTGAGTCCCTGCCCTGGGCCAAAGCCTTGTTACATGTGCTATTTCATTTATCCATCACAACAGCTCTGTGTGGCTAGGAGCATGAACTCAAGCTTGGGGAGGTCAAGTCACTCACCCAAATTCCAAAAGCAAATCACAACTGGCAGAGCAGCAGCTGGCAGGTGACTAACTTCAAAGCCCATGCGCTCAAACCTCTGTCCTACCTTGTTCCCCAAGGGCTGCTAGGAAAGGTCCCCAGGTTAGGAGAGTGAGCCCCTGAAGCTGGGCTCAGGCAAGAGGAAGTGAGCAAATTCAGGACCACAGGGAAAGATAGGGAATCGGACGGGACAGCTAGCTTGCAGGGATTCGGGGTCCTCAGACGCCAAGGAAAGGAAGGTGGAAACCGTGTCCTCATGGCGGCATGCTGTCTCACCTGCGGGGCATGTAGAATGGAACCCTACCTGCAGAAGTGCACAGTCAGGACTGGTTGCTAGTAACAGGTTCTGAGCGAGGGTGGAGGAGGCCTGGACAGTGGCGAGGATATGGAACAGCAACACTTTGGAGGCCAAGGCTGAGCACATGTGTGTGCAGGGAAGCATCCCATGGTCCGTGTTGATTACTTAGCAGATCTAATGTCAGCCAAGGGCCCAAAAGGAGATGGATTTCCCTTGGCCCAGGAGGGGATTTGGGTTAGATACAGGGATAGTATTCTAGAACAAGTGACTCACTTCTCTAGAAACCCACTGTGCTGAGTCACAGTCAATGGGAAAACACTAAGTATCACATATTGAAAGCAATGTGGGCATTGAAGCAAAGCTCAAATCCCAGTAGCAACAAGGAGTCGCTGTGTGATCTTGGGCAAGTTGGGTAGCCTCTCTGAGCCTCAGTTACTTAGCTTCACATTTCTCGAGTGCACCAGAGGTAAGGTGACCTACCTGCCAGAGTTATTGTGTAGTGCCCTTAGCATAGTACCTGGCATGCAGCACTAAGGTTCTGGTGGCCATTGACACTATGGCCAAGGCAGAAAGTGAGAACACAGCAATAACTGGGTGAGGAGAGAAAGCCCTGGAGGGGGCTGGGGCAAAGCCTCCCCTCTGTAAATTGGGGTGGGTGGGGAGGTTGGACTATATAGTATGGACCTTTTATACCCCTCCAAACTCTTCTAGTGTCAGATTCTGGAATTTACTCAACTTGAGTCAGTAGGTCTTGGAAAGAATCTCTTTATGTGATGGAGAGATGGTGATGGGGTCCCAGGTGGACGAGTTGGCCAATTTCTCAGAGCGCCTCGACAGTTGCAGTCCTTGGCTGGATGTGAGCCAGTCCTCCTGGCAGCACTGGTGGCTGGTGTCTTCCTGCTCTCAACCTTTGTGTGATGAGGGAACCCTCTGACAGCCAGAGCTGCAGACCTCACTCCCCACCCCATCAGAAATGGCCAAGCTGTCTGCATCAACAAGGGAGTCACTAATGGAAAAATGATGGTGATTCTGATGAAATGGGGTCTGATTTCTTCTTGGCTGCAGCTGCTAGCCCCTCCCTTCTCACTCTACGTGGCCCCTGATTGCTTTCTCTGGCTCAAGGGTCTTGGGAATCTACAGCTTTGGAAAAAACACAGCCAGTATCTGCCGTCTCTGTTGGAAGGGGACATCTTGGAACAAAGGTGCTTGGTTAATGCACACCACAGAGGCCAACCTCCTGGGGCACAGAGGTGGGGACAGAATGGGAGGGGCATCAGGGCAACATCCACCACATGGTAATTGGTTATGCTTATGTCTGTGTTTGCCTATTATATATAAAGGATGGTTGGTTTACCCACCATGGGCCTGCTAGGGAAGTCTGTCATTCACATTGTCCTCAGACTTGTGCAAGCAGGGACCCTGCCTGGGTCTAGAGTTTCAGAGAGCCTTCTTCAACATTTTATAACTTTCCCTCCAATGCTTGGGAACACCTGGGGCTGTGTGTACTGTTTGTGCAGGGAACCTAAAGCCTGGACAGGGAACCATGTGGGCCCTGGGCCCTGAACCCTGTTTCTTCCCTTTGAGGTATGCTTCAACTATTTACCCTCTGCTCTGTCACCCATGTGCTGGGTGAACCAGATGTCCCAAGGAGCTATAGGACTCCCACCTATGAGGTCATCTCTGGGGCCCAGGGCCTGGTTCCAGGAGGGAAGCCTGATAAGGGGATTGTTCCTATTGGCTGGCATGGCATTTCTTTTGTAAGACTGTGTGAGATTGGGCCACTGGTTTTAGATGACTTAAATTGTTTATATACACAGAAGCCCAAATAATATTTGCCCAGGACTGTACACAAAAAAGCAGCCTTGTCTGTCATCTCCAGGTACTCTTTTCTGGAGTCCTGAAGTTAGACCCCTTGCCCCTCGGTAGGTCCATCCAATCATAGGATCATAATCTTGGAGCACAGGTAGGGCCAGAGGAGGCCTCTATTAGTTAGGTCCACAGATATGACCAACATTGTAGAAACTTGGGAGATCCCCAGGGAAGCCCCCAAGTTGCAACAGTCCCCATATCCCACCTTTAATCTCCTCCTAAATGTGAACAGGTCTACGGGAGAAGTGCTGTGCCTTTGATCCCTGATCTCACCCACCCACTGTCTACCAGGACCACTCCTCAGCCCAGTTCTGAGCACATTACAATATTCTCAGTGATGTTTTGATTTTGCAAGTAATTTACACAAAATTAATAAATTCATTAGGCTGGGCATGGTGGCTCACACCTGTAATCCCAGCACTTTGGGAGGCCAAGGCGGGCAGATCACGAGGTCAGGAGATTGAGACCATCCTGGCTAACACGATGAAACCCCATCTCTACTAAAAATACAAAAAATTAGCCAGATGTGGTGGTGGGTGCCTTTAGCCCCAGCTACCAGGAGGCTGAGGCAGGAGAATGGCATGAACCCGGGAGACAGAGCTTGCAGTAAGCAGAGATTGTGCCACTGCACTCCAGCCTGGGCGACAGAGCGAGACTCCATCTCAAAAATAAATAAATAAATAAATAAAAGTAAGTTAATTAACCTTCTAGGGCTCCTGGAGAGTAAATTGTTTTATTTTTCGTCTTTTCTTTTAAAGAGGAAAGAACCAAGAAGGTGGCTAGTATTTAAATAGATGTCTTTCTCTGTCTTGTCTACTGCTGGTAGGAGGAGAAGCTATTTTCATTTTTCTGGAGGGCAATTTGAAAACACTTACTGAAGTCTTTAAAAGGTACTTACCCTCTGATCTAACAATTCTGCCTCTAGGAACTTATCCAAAAGAAAGAATTCAAGATGGGTTCAGAGAAGCATCTACAAGGCCATTTGTTCAAGTATGGTTTATAATAGTGAGACATTAAAAAATATATTGAAAACCAACAATTGTGAGTGGGTCATATAAATTGTAGAGCATGTGTACAATAGAGTCCTATCCAGTCACCCAAAATGTTGTTGAAGGAGAACAATTACTAATATGGAAAGATGCTTAGGATGCATTTTATGTTTTTGTAAAATGGCAAAACGGAATAGGCAGTAGGATCTGTTTTCTTTTTTAAAAATTGCTATTGCTTGAATATGTGTTTCTTCCTAAATTCATGTTGAAATGTAATCCCCAATTTGGCAGCATTGAGAGGTGGGGCCTTTGAGAGGTGACTGGGTCATGAGGGCCCTGTCCTTATGAATGGATTAATGGGTTAACAGACTAATGGGTTATCACAGGAGTGGGACTGGTGGCTTTATAAGAAGAGGAAGAGAGACCTGAGCTAGCACACTTAGCCCTTTCACCATGTAACACCCTGCACCACCTGGGGATTGTGCAGAGAGCCCTTATCGGCAAGAAAGTTCCCACAGCAAGAAGGTCCCCACAAGATGCAGCCCCTCAACCTTGGACTTCTCAGCCTTTATAGGATATACGTTCCTTTTCTTTATAAATTACCCAGTTTCAGGTATCCTGTTGTAACAGAAAATAAACTAAGAAAATCTCTGTCTGTATATGTATGAAAGAAAGACTGGAAATCTATGTATAAAAATGTAAACAATGGAATTCTGTTTTTTTGCTTTTATTTTAATATTTCAGTAATTACCAGATAGTACATGTGAAACCTTTTTAAAGAGGTAAAAAAGTATGCCCTGATTACCATAGTGCTTCCCCAGAGGTCAGCATTGTAAGTCAAACGTTTGAACTGCCTTTTTAGTGAGACTGCTTCAAAAATCAACAATTAATGGGGCCAGCTGTTTACATATCTGTCTACTGAGCCTTGTTGGGGTGTGGCGAGAGGTGTGACTCCATGCTTGACTTCCAGGAGGGTGTACTCTAGAAAGGAGGCAGACCCTTCCAGGAGGAACCCTAGTACGTGTCAGGCTATGTTTGTTCGCTGTAGAGGGGAAAGCGGATTGGAGAGGGGCTGTGGCAGAACTGGGCATATCAGGGCAATTGTAGAGCAGACGTCTTTGACTGATGGACAGGTCTCAAGGAACGGTGGTGGGAAATGTCTGCCAAGTGCGGGGTAAGTGACATCCTTTCCGCCCCACAGTGGTTGCCCCTTTTGGGTGGATTTTGCCTCAGTGTGACTCACATGGAGCCCGTCATGGGGCACTACCGCCGTTTGAAACACTTCAGCTTTATTTAGGTCTTGCGCAGAGGCCTCTTCCTCTCACGGGGAAGCAGATTCAGCCCTGGCCTAGAATCCTAGAAACTTCCTCCCACAGGGCTGACATTCTGCAGCCTTTCTGCCACATGCCACCAGCTATCTTTAGGCTTATTTGAGACTTATGTGCCCTCTATTTTTTAAGCCACTGTGGGCTGGACTTTTCCTTTGCAGCTGGATGCAAACCTGACCAACAGCATCACTTACTGGCCTCAAGGCCTTGGGGCAGTTACGTCACCATTCTGAATTCAGCTTTTCTTTCTGTAAAATGGTAACAGTCTCCCAAGTTATTGTGAGGATTAATTAACGGAATGTACACAAAGAACTTGCACATAGTAGGGGCTCAATCCATGCTCCCATGTCCTGCATATCGCCATGGGACCGGCAGTGGTGGCTCACCCATGAGGCCATGGTGGACTCTCTCCTCCAGCACAGGACGATCTCCCTGTGACTGTGTCTGCTCTGATGCCCACCCATGGATCTGAGAAGCACCCCCAGCTGTTAGCACCAAGCCTCCTGGCCTCCGACCCTCCCCTGCAGCCAAGGAGCCCTGCAGAAAGAGCTGTTCCGGAGTTAGCATGGTCCCTCCTGCCCACTCGCTCTGGACAGATTGAGAAGCACAGACACCGGGGCAGCTGCAGATGCACCGAACCTTCAAGGAGGATTATTGCTCACAGACAGGAATAAAAATGTAATGCCTGAGATTTATGCTGCCCCAGCCTAAAACAACATCCTAACCACAAGTTATCTGAAAGGACACACTCTCAGTGAGAACATGTCTGTTTTGTTTCCTCCATCAGTCACTGTGGATGAAGAGATGGACTGGAAACCGCCTTTCTACCTCTCCTTGGGAGCAAAAGGCCCCTGAGCTGCCTGACATTTGAGGGCTGGGCTCTGACCTTGCAGCCAGAGCAAAATCATCTTTGCTTTGCTTCTCCAGGCATTTGGGCTTTTGGAGCTGTGGGAGACATTGAGCAAACCCTGGCCTGGTGAATGGCAGGATGAAGGCTCAGGGAGGCGGGGCCTGCTCCACTGCCCTCTGTTACACCAGAGCAGCTGGCATTTAGGATTTACACTTTGCCTGGGAGTGTCCAGCCTGGTTTCTGCTGGCTGTCCTGAGATGTGAGCTGTATCCTGGTGCTGCAGAGGCCTCAGGCACAAGCAGAAGTCCCAGTGTCGTTCCCAAGGTCCCATTCTCAGGGGCACGCACACACCTGTGCGCACACACACCCACCTACCGGGCCAGGCTATCCAAGAGGCAGCAGAGCAAAGTGGAACCAGCGCCGCAGCCACAAAGTCTGAAGTTTGCATCCTGACCCCCTCACTTCGTAGCTGGCGGCTTTGAGAGTGAATTCACCTTTGTAGACCTCAGTTTCTTCACCTGCAGAATGGGGATAATAAGGGTGTCCACCTGTGAGGGCTGTGGATGGGGTTAGAAATGACGCATGGAAGGTGTCTGGCATGGGACAGGCGTTCACAGCAGGGCTGCTATAATTAGATGGTGATGTGTGTCGGCATAGGTGAGGTCCTGGGACAGTCAGGCTGCCTGTGGCTGCGTGCACAGGAAATGGGTGCTGGAGCTCAGTCACAGGTGGTCCTGGGGGCAGGGCATGGGGGACTGGGAGGGAGCCAGGGGAAGGGACAAGCTGAGTGGCCCCTGTGCTAGAGATGGTGGGGAGGGGCAGAGGCCGGGTTGGGGCAGGATGCCAGGCTGGGGGAGGGGAGGCTGGACATAGGAGACAGTGGCTGGGAACGGGGAGAGTGTTATGTATCATCTGAAGCTTCAACCCTAAAACTGGGGGGGTGGGAGCGAAGGCAACACCTCCTGGGACCCCCTTGGAGGATGTCCTTGCCGGCATCCCTCAGTCCCAGAGCCCCTCCCGTGGGAATGGATCACTCAGGCCTCACAGAGGGGCTCTGGAAGACTCTTAGGTTGATTCAGGCAAGATAAGACAAGGAGTGCCCCCTGGGCAGTAGGGGAGTAGCGAGGCCTTCCCAGCTATTAGCTAGCGGTCCCCAGAAGGGCAGGGGCCTCTGTTTCTGTGGGGCCAGACCGGCTTTCATGAGAGGATGGAGTGCAAGAGAAATTGGAATGACATCCTAAGGGATGGCTCCAATGACAGCGTCCTGGGCAGGTCCCTTCCTGGGCAGCATCTCAGCTGTTGTGAGTGCAGGGACCGTCTGGACTGCAACTCATCCCAACCCCACTGCCAGCCCAGCGCCAGTGGCCTCATCAGCAGGTCATTAAAGCAGACTCCATGGCCCTGTCACCTTTGGCAACTCTAGGACAGAGCGAGGGCACTGCTCAGTGGAGGGACTCAGGCCTGGGGACCCAGGCTCCACTCTTTCTTGGACCCTTAATGAACCCTGAGCAAATATTTTTAGCAATGGTAATGAAGGCTTTCCAGGAAACGAGGGGCAGGGGAAAATATACTGCTGCCGCCACATGTTTGTGGTTGGCCTGTTTATATTTTTAAAATAATGACACTGTTGAATTCAATAATTTCCAACTACGAAAATGACCAGACTCTAAAGAATCTCAAGTTTGTGGTCTGGGAGCCAGGAGTGGGCATTGACAGTGCGGCTGTGGGGCGTGAGATGTTGGGATCTAGGCTCCAGGGAAGGGAGAGCCAGGAATGAGAGGCAGAGGGGTCAGAGCAAACTGTGCCTCCACAGGGACACGGCAGCATGCCTGTGTCACCTCCCAGATGGGGAAATTGAGGCTGGAGGAGGCCTTGGCTGGTCGGGCTAAGGCCTCCAGACTCCCTGGCTCTCCCTTATCCCTGTCCTGAGGGAAGACTGGACAGCAGGTGGGTGACTGAGAATTCCTGACTGCAGGGCCTGCATGGGAGGACCCTGGGGACTGATTTCCAGACTGCAATCCACTGGGGACACTGGGTGCCTGAGGGATCAAGGTCTGCATGTATGGGATTGGGGTGGGGCGGGGGCTCTGTGTTGGGAGCTGGCTCATTTCAATTCCTCTGGGTGGTGCACCCGTCTCTGCTTTCGTCCTGGCCTTTCCTAACCCTGGAGTGGCTCAGGGTCAATTGCACCTCTCCCTGATTACTGCCTTTCTCTGACCCCCTTTGGGGCTGGAGAGCACTGGGCTGTCCTATGTCCTCGCTGGCCAGACACACATCACTGCTCCCCATGGCTGCCTGTCCCTGCCTGAGGATGGGAGAGCAAGAGAGGTGCCCGGTGCCTGCTCTGCCCTCCCAACCCTGAGTACCTGGGCAGGAGGTGCCAGATCTTTCCTAAGTCACGGTGTCCTGCCTCAGACCCACGGAGGGCTCTCTGCTTCCTGGGGGCAGGCTTGGGGTGACCGGCCTAACACCCAGTGGTAGGTGCAATGCCTGCATGTGTTGCCCTGGGCCCTCGGACACACCACGTGGTTAAAGCCTTTTGGTGACTTTTCTTTGCTTTTAGGCAGATTTCCAATCCCCCGCATGGCCCCAATGCCGTTCGTGTCTCGGCCCCCGGCCTTATCTTCGGTGCCTTTCCTTCTTCTCTATGATCTTCCATGCAAAGCCTGATGCACGCCGCTCCTCGCCCTGCCTGGTGCCATGCGGCTCAGCCCGACGCGCTGTGTTCCTCTGTCACCCTCCCCTCTAGGGGGGCTGCATGCAGAGTTGTGCAGCAACGTGTTTACCACCCGCCTTTCCCTGGAGGGAGGCTCCAGGGGGACATAGCCCCATTCTGTGTTGGTTGCTATTTCCAGCCGTAGCACCCCAGGCCCTGGCATGCTGTGCCTGCTCAAAAAATAGTTGCTGACTGAAGGAAAAAGAATCAGGTTCCAGGAGTAAGTGGGAACCCCAGGGGCCTGAGTCAGTCACCCCAGACAGGGACGGTGGGCGCTGATGAGGGGCCCAGTGAAGGTGTCAGCCAAAGGAGGGGAGAGACAAATCTCAGAGGTGTTGAACTGGCAATTCTCCGGATGTGGC
The DNA here is from genome assembly GCF_000951045.1 of Mandrillus leucophaeus. Classification (NCBI taxonomy): domain Eukaryota; kingdom Metazoa; phylum Chordata; class Mammalia; order Primates; family Cercopithecidae; genus Mandrillus; species Mandrillus leucophaeus. The sequence goes on along the minus strand of NW_012103131.1, from coordinate 1,613,509 downwards.
GCTTGTGATGCTGAGGATGAGGCTGAGCCGATTTCATAGTTCAGCAGGCAGCAGGCACCTGCTTGTCTTCACAAGTGGCGAGAGCTATGACTGAGGGTGAGCGAACCAAGGCAGGCAGGGGCTGAGGGAGGAGGGAAGGCGGCTCTATCTGCTCCCTCCACAGCCGAGGCCACCTTGTCAGGCCGAACCTGGCCACCTCCTCCTGGAGCCCTTGCAGCTGCCTGCCTTGCCCAGGCCTGCCTCTCTCTGATCCGCTTCCACTCTGTGGTTAGCTGGATGGGATGTGAAAGCGAGCCTGGGCCTGCTTCTCCCCCCTCAAATCTTTCCGTGGCTTTCTACTGCTGACTGCAAACACCCAAATCCATCAGTCTGGCCCTTTAGGGATCCAGTCTCAGCTGACTTCTGAGCCCCATTTCCCTCCACCCTCCCCAGGTCATCTGGAGCTCAGGGGCCCCTGCATTCCTCGAAGTTCTCTAAGAGTCTCTAAGTCAGACTCTTGCGTCCTCTGTGCTGTCTGCATATGCTGTTCCCTCTCCCTGCATGCCTTTCTCTCACCGTTCATCCAGGAGTTTTTACTCATCCGTCAAGACTCAAGTTAAACCTTCTCTGCCAGGGACACCCTCCCTGAACTTCCTGGGGTCGGGGAGCACACCCAGCCACGCTTGCTGTCCTCACAATGTTGCACAGGGCACTGTGGCGGCCTCCACCATGCAGACCCTCTCGGCCTGTTTCCTCCAGCACCTCCTCTGCTTCCAGAGTGTGCCAGGACACCGTCCACTCTGTAGACAGCATCAAGTCCTCCTTAGCATGAGGGGGACCTAAGAAGGGGTCACAGTAAGGCTGATGGGCTTCTCAGGCCCCTCCAAAGCCTGCCTGAGCTGACACTGCTTCCGCCTGCTGGAACTCTGACCTTAGGAAGCTGGTGAGGTTGCTCATCCCAAGCCAGCCTGCCCAGGCCCCAGCCCCCTTGCTCCAGGCTCTGAGATGAGGGAAAGGCTGAGTGTGTTCCAGTCCCAACTTTTTTCCCTTGCTGGCTGCAACCAAGAGCAGGGGTTACCCATTACCCTCAGATGAAAGGATGGATCCGTTTCCGGCTCATTGCTGGAGCAGCAGCAGCTGCAATAGGAGAAGCAGGGCCGGCAGAGGGGCCGCCAACAGCAAGGACATGAAAGATTCGTGTTCTGAGAATTCGTTTGCATACATCCCAGCTGTAATTTTTCCCCTTGGGAGAATGGGATGTCACAAATCTGACGGGCATTCAACACCTGGAGTAGAAAGGAAAAACAGATCAAACTGCCAGGGCTTCAAAAGCAACACTTTCTTGGCAGAAAGGACATGAAAACACCTTGACAAGATAAAGGGCGTGGAGCTCTGAGCTGCACAGTGATGGATGCTAAAGACACAACTGGCCTCTGGAAGACCAGGCAGTGCCTGCACGGTGGCTCTGGCAGCACTGGGGAAAGCGGGCCACAGGTGGGCAGGGGAGAGGGACCATTCTAGCTCTTGGGACAATGACCTTATATGCTCACTACAAAGGTGTGTGTAGAGGCGGGGGTAGTGTTCCATGAGTGCCTGTGTGTGCTCTGAGCATATGAGTAGACTTTGTATGAGCTTGAATATTGTATCAGTCAGCTATTGCTACAGTAACACTGCGTAAGAAACCACTCCAAACCTGAAACGACAATGGCTTCTTCTCTGTCCCATTGGTTTTGGGGTCTGCTGCAACTCCACTGGGCTAGCTTGGAGTTTTGGCTCCAGACTCTGGACTCCAGGGTCCAGGCTATAGGTTGGGATCAGGAGTGGCCCACATGTCCCATATCCTTCTTTGATCAGCAGCCCCCCACCAGGGCAGGTGGTCAGCTCCACGTGTCTCCTTTTGGAGCCCTGGCTGAATGAAGAGCAGCTTCTGGAGCATGTTCTCACTGTAGATCACCAGCATGAGAGAGCAGACCTTACTGTCCAAGCACACTCCAGGCTCTGTGCATGCTGGGACTGAAAACAGCAGCCCATTGGCCAAAGCAAGTCTCATGTCCAAGACCAAAGTCAAGGGTCAGGGAAGCATGCTCTGCTCAGCATGAGGCTGTCGCGTAGTAGAGAGCTGGGACCAGGAACTCCATCTGCCACAACTCACTCGGGATGTGAGGCTTCGGGTGTCATGGGGGTTCTGAGGGCTTCAAAGTGTGTTGTTATGTGTCTCAGTGTGGGTGAAACAACCCTGTGTGCATTTATGCCTTTGGTTCAACGATCGGGCCACTCCCAGATGAGCATGATAAAATTGTTTTAGTGAAATGATGGATGGGGGTCACAGGAGAGAAATGCCCAGGGCTGCAGGACTGTTAGCACTGTGGGTATTTTAGTGCAAAGTTATAAAATCTGCCCCAGGTAGAGAAGCCGATAAACCACATGAAGCCTCTCCACATATCCATCACCTCTAAGGTATGGAATTTTTTTATCCTATCACTAGCTTGTAAGAAGGGGGTGGGTGCAGCCAAAAAGGATTAACTTTCCAATCTATTACAGGGAGCCCAGCAATCTATTACTTAGAGGCCACAGAAGATAAGTTGGAATGAAAATGAGGATTGAGGGACTTCTCCCCATGCAAACTGAGTTGAAAGCATCCCCACAGTTGAGGAGAAAGGCCAGGTCTCCACGGAGGGCTATTCTCCAGGGGAGGGACACGAATAAATGTATCGATCTGAGAGCTTCAGGTAAGAGGCTTTTGCAGTCAGTGTGTTCTCTGCACAACACGACGGCGGAAACGTTCTCCAGTGGCACATTAAGCTGTTCCTCATCAGCCTTCAGGCAATGGAGCCAAATTTCCCCTGTTAGTTACACTTGCCTTTTATTTTTCACGAGATGAATTTTTAATTTTTACGATAGTATTGGGAAAATTTCAAAGTGTCTCCGCAAGGCAGGCTCCGAACGTGCTGTGTGTTTGATCAAAGCGCCGGGGCTTCCAGATGGGTCACTATAGCACCAGGAGAGGAAACATGAGTCGGCTCCCTCCAGCCCTGGGAAGTGGGCTTGTGCCTGGGCCCCGAGTCACCCACTGCCGTGGACTGGTGTTGCCTTTGACTCCTGGACTGGGGCATCTCCTGAGCACTGACTTGGTGCCAGACACTGTGCTAGGCTCTGGCACAGGACAGACAGCATGGTGTCCTAGTCCTTCGAGCTGCCATAACCAAGCACTATAGACTATTATAGCACTTACAATAGACAACAGAAATTTATTTCTCACAGTTCTGGAGGCTGGAAGTCCCAGGCCAGGGTGCCAGCATGGTTGGGTTCTTGGGGGGCCCTCTTCCAGGCTGTAGACTGCTGACTTCTCCCTGTGTCCTCACATAGGGGAAGAGAGTTCTCTGGGATCCCTTTTACAAGGGCCTAATCCCATTTTTTTTTTTTTTTTTTTTTTTTGAGACGGAGTCTCGCTCTGTCACCTAGGCTGGAGTACAGTGGTGTGGTCTCGGCTTACTGCAAGCTCCACCTCCTGGGTTCACACCATTCTCCTGCCTCAGCCTCCTGAGTTGCTGGGACTACAGGCGCCCGCCACCATGCCCGGCTAATTTTTTTTTTTTTTTTTTTTTGTATTTTTAGTAGAGATGGAGTTTCACCGTGTTAGCCAGGATGGTCTTGATCTCCTGACCTCATGATCCACCCGCCTCGGCCTCCCAAAGTGCTAGGATTACAGGTGTGAGCCACTGTGTCCGGCCGCCTAATCCCATTTTTAAAGGGCTCCATTCCATGACCTAATCACCTCCCAGAGCCCTGTCCCCTAATACCATCACCTTGAGGATTAGGATTTCAACATAGGAATTTGAGGGGGTCACATATTCAGACCATAACATGTGGTCTTTGCCCTCACCAAGCTTACAGTCTAGTGGGAGCCACACCTGAAAGAAAGAAACTGACAAGCTTAATAACTGGGCCAAGAATGAACCCACAGGAGCTGAAGTTGCAGGTTGCAAGAGAGGCCTCTCTAGACCTTACCTGGGCTGAGGGTACCACGGGTGGGTGCCTGCAGCTGTGCTGTAATGAGAACGATGCCTCCCAGTGATCGGATTGCTAGGAGGGGCCACTGAGGTGGTCCAGCCCGACCTAAGATGGATGCTTATCCCAGGTTTAGGTCTCTGCTCTTTCTAAAGCTGAGGTCCTGCCTCCAGCCTCAGAACGCACCCTGGCCCTGCACTGGAGCCAGACAACCTGCAGGCCTGTTTTAGCCCCTCCAGAGGCAGGTGACAATGATCACTACCAGCCCTTGCACATGATACTCCTCTCTCTTCCATCCTGCTGGTAATGTCCGGCATCACCACAGAGTCCAAAGGCAGAAAACATAGAGGAGGGTGAGTCAGCCGGGTCTCAGGAGCTGCCATCTTCTCATCCTATGCCTGCCTCCTCCTCTCAGTGTCCCTTTGGCGTCTGCAGATTCCAAGGCTCTGACAACCCTCCAATTATGGTGCCTGCACTAAGAAATTTGCTAACAAGGTCAGGAAAAGGCCTGCCTCTGCAATGAAACCGATTAAGATCAAAGGAGCACCCAATGCCCGCACCGGAAAGGGCCTTCCTACCTCACTTGCTTGCTCACCCAGGGGGTGTTTGGGGAGCAGGTGCACGTGCCTGCTACTAATGCTGGGTGCCCACGGGAAGCAGGCGGGTGCTGTCCCTTCCACAGGACGCTGGAGCTGAGGGTGTCTTATGGGGCACTGTGAGCTAGACTGCAAAGGACCAGGAGAGGGGTGGATGTGGAGCAGTGGGCGGCATATTTAGAGGGGGAGATTGAGGAAGACTGGCAGAAGCTACCTAGGTGTGGCAGGATGCTTGTCTGCAGTTCTCTGTTAGGGACCGAATGTGTCCCCCGTAAATTCATATGTTGAAGTCCACTCCCAATGTGGGTACTCTGAGATGTGATTAGGTCATAAGTGTGGACCCTCATGAATGGGATTGGGCCCTTATAAAAGGGACCCCAGAGAGCTTCCTCCCCCTGCTCCCACCATGTGAAGGTATGGGGAGAAGTCAGCTGTCCGCAGCCTAGAAGAGGGACCTCCGGAGAACCTGACCATGCTGGCACCCTCATCTTGGAATTTCAGCCTCCAGAACTTTAAGAAACCAATTCTGTTGTTTAAAAGTTACCCAGTCCTGGCCAGCTGTGCTGGCTTACACCGTAATCCCAGCAGTTTGGGAGGCCGAGGCAGGAGGATCGCTTGAGCTCACAAATTTGAGACCAGCCTGGGCAACATAGTGGGATACCTGACTCTACAAAACAATTTTTAAAAATTCGCCAGGCCTGGTAGTGTGTGCCTGTAGTTCCAGCTCCTGGGTAGGATGAGGCAGAGGGATCGCTTGAGCCTGGGAGGTTGAGGCTGCAGTGAGCTGTGACTGTGCCACTATACTCCAGTCTGGATGACAGAGTGAGACCCTCTCAAAAAAATAGTCACCCAACCCTGTGGTGCCTTTTAAAAATAGCAGCCTGAGGCTGGGCACGGTCGCTCACGCCTGTAATCCCAGCACTTTGGGAGGCTAAGGCTGTCAGATCACGAGGTCAGGAGATCAAGACCATCCTGGCCAACATGCTGAAACCCCGTCTCTACTAAACGTACAAAAATTAACTGGGCTTGGTGGCGCATACCTGTAATCCCAGCTACTTGGGAGACTGAGGCAGGAGAATCGCTTGAACCCGGGAGGCAGAGGTTGCAGTGAGCGGAGATTGCGCCACTACACTCCAGCCTAGTGACAGACTCCATCTCAATAAATTAAATTAAATTAAGTTAAAAATTTAAAAAATCAGCAGACTGAACTCACAAAAACATTCCCCTTCATCCATTTACCCTTCCCCTGTTTAGAGGGATGTTGGAGTTGGCTGGAGAGGAAGAATCTAGCCTGGAGTTTTCAAATGCTGGGATTTTGGCCTAATAAGAGATTTCGATGACTACTTGTCTTTTACCACAAGGGAGAAGAAAATTCTCCAGACTTGGGGAGAGGGGAGAGGACTCGAGCTAGACACTGATGTGGGTGTCAGATGCAGCCTCTCCCCACCAAGGCCCAGGGAAGGAGGAGGGTGGATTTGGAAACCCAGGGACAGAGGAGACCTGCACCCTCCCCCTCCCTCGGGCCAACCACATCCACAGCACACGATCTACAATTTCTAGTTTCGCTTCACTTTTAAGTGGAAGAAGAGCGTAAATGCTGTAGAGCAATGTGTCTTAGACTCCTTCTAGGTTTTTACCATTTTCTCCAGTCTCTTACAGATGGCGACCTACCCATCTGCTTTGATGGAGAGCATTTTTAGCAACTTATCTCTACCAAGTCTTACCCAAGTATTCAACTTAGTTTTCATAGAAGCAGCAGCTCTCTTTTTTGCATTTATATTTCATTGGTTTAAATAATATTTAAGGAAATTATATGATGTGGTTTGGATTTGTGTCCTCGCCCAGATCTCATGTCGAATCAGACAAGGGGCCTGGTGGGAGGTGATTGAATCGTGGGGGCAGATTTCCCCTTTGCTGTGCTAGCGATGAGTCAGTTCTCGCGAGATCTAATGGTTGAAAAGTGTGGCACTTCCCTTTTGCTCTTTCTCCCTCTCCTGCCGCCGTGGGAAGAAGGTGCTTGTTTCCTCTTTGCCCTCTGCCATGATTGTAAGTTTCCTGAGGCCTCCCAGTCATGCTTCCTGTTAAGCCTGTGGAACTATGAGTCAATTAAACCTCTTTTCTTCATGAACTACCCAGTCTCAGGTAGTTCTTTAGAGCAATGTGAGAATGGACTAATACATTATATAATTACAACAACAAATGCAACTGGCATAAACAGGTTTGGGACCATGCCATGGGACTCAGGGTAGTCTCACAGTTGGACAGATGGGAGCAGAAGTGGGAAGGCACCCGAAAGTAGCCCCTCAGCTGAGAGCCTTCGTACACCAACTACATCAGGCCACTTGGTTTAGGGCAAGGCAAGGGAAAGGAAGAGTTGGCTACTCAGCCACTCTGTGAAGCAGACGCTGGGTTAGAGAGCTTCTGCTGCATGTGCAAGAGAACAATTATGTTTTAGGTTTGGTTTGCCAAGAGCAGACCCTAAGACAAAGATTTGAGTGTAAGTAATGCCAGTGATTTGTTTACCATGAGGCACAGGTGTGGGTGGGAGGAAGGGAAGGAAGCCAAGGTGGGCCTGTGTATAGCAGGTCACAGTGGGCGGTGGGAGCTCAGGCCTGCGTTAGAGTGTTAGATCACAAGGCAGGGAAACTGGGCTGATCTATCCCTCAACTCCTAGTGTTCCTGGCTGAGGACTGCTCTTGGGGACACGAACTGCCTGGTATCACTTCGCAGCCTCTGGCTGAGTATCCTGCTGCCGCTGGGAAAGTCCTTAGGCTGAGAGCTGGAGGTGATACTGACTTATCCATCAGACTTGAGTGGCAAAATGCCCAGGACCCAAGATACCTTTCTTGCTTTTTTTTTTTTTTTTTTTTTTGAGATGGAGTCTCATTCTGTCACCCAGGCAGGAATGCAGAGTGCGATCTCGGCTCACTACAACCTCCGCTGCCCAGGTTCAAGCAATTCTCCTTCCTCAGCCTCCCAAGTACCTGGGATTACAAGTGTCTGCCACCATGGCCGGTTAATTTTTGTATTTTTAGTAGAGACGGGGTTTCACCATGTTAGCCAAGCTGGTCTCAAACTCCTGACCTCAGGTGATCCTCCCCACTCTGCCTCCCAAAGTGCTGGGATTACTGGCATGAGCCACCATGCTCAGCCACATGGTTTTTTATCAGAAGAAAAACAAATAAATTTTTAAGGTGAAGAAAATGTTTTAATGTATAATATTAATATATTTGTCTTTATATCAGTACAGTTGTAAAATATTATTTTAAATATATTTTTAAATGGAATGTCTTAGTCTGGTTGAGTTTCCATAATGAAGAATCATAGACTTGGAGGCTTAAACAGACATTTATTTCTCACAATTCAGGAGGCTGGAAGTACAAGATTAAGGTGCAAGGCAATTTGGTTCCTGGCAAGGGCCCTTGTCCCGGCTTGCAGACAGCCACCAACTCCCCGTGTCCTCACATCCAGACAGAGAGGAGAGAAATCTCCCTCTTTTTCTTACAAGGTCACTAATCCCGTCGATGAGAACCCCACCCTTATGACTTTGCTTAGTCTTAATTACCTCCTAAAGCCCTATCTCCAATGATAATCACAGTGTGGGTTAGAACTTCAACAACATACGCAGTTCAGAGGAGACACAATTCGATTCACAGCATGGAGAAGGGCCCCGGGATGGGAGACTACGGTCCTTGTTGGAGGGGCTCATGATGAGACGTGGTCCATGGGGCAGACACTGGGACCGCCCAGAGGCTCTAGTTGCATCACTGCAGTGAGTAGCAGATAGTAATGGTGGCAGATTCAACAAAACTTGGGTAAGGGGAAAGTGAATATGGTGGGGAGCCTTGGGGAGTGAGACAGTGACAGGGGTCTCAGCCAGGCCATAGTATAGTCACAGCTAGGTCACATCAGCCTGCAGGCTGAAGAGATGGAGATGGTATAAATTTGTTGCTTTAGAGGCAATGCAGTTTCAGATTTGTGATGAGAGCAGGGGGCTGAGGTGGAGTGGAGGTTAAAATCATTGGAGACAAGAGGATTAAGGAAGGAAGAGGCAGGCCATCCCCCGGGCTATCCACGTGGGCCCAGTTGTTTAGGGTGATGGCTGCATTTGGATGTGAGGCAGGTGGTGGCAGGCCCAGAGGTCTTGAGTGACAGAGGGGATGTGACCAACAGTGAAGGTGAGCAGAGAGCCCTTCCCTAGAGGGACGGAGGACAGTGAACCAAAAGTGTCCTGGAGGACAAGAAAGAAGCCAGTGTATGCCTGACCCGAGGAGCGTGGGGTATGCGAGAAAAACAAGTATTTGCTGTTTTCCTAAGCAATAAACCTGCTCAATTCCCTCACTGTCAGGCTGAGGAAAAGGAGAATTTTTCTGAAATTCTTCCACCAGACAGAGGACAGCTGCGACAAGAACACAGCCCCTCAAACTGAACTATTCAAACTAATTTTAAAAGGGAGTTTGTTAGACGGTGGGGTTTATTAGACTATGTTCTTGGTCAGCAAGATAAAATATTGAATAGTTGTCTATCCTTCCTCAAGTTCACGTATGGATTTTAAATATAATCACAATCAAAGTCCCCTAAAGGCATTTTAAAATCAATGTGCTTTGAAGTCTTCTGTGAAACAAAGAAATAGCCAAAACTTTCAAAGAACGTTCTTGAAATTAAGAGCAACAAAGTGAGGGATAGAGAGGGAGGGTGGTGTGGGCTGAGCCGCACCCAAGAGCAGATGATAAAACAAAGCTATTGAAAGCTCAGAGCTGGCCCTGCACAGAGACCACAAGACAGCCCAGGGAACCCTGAAAGAGGCCTGGGTATGCAGCAGATCAACACATGGTCAAGTCCACTCTCCAAAACGGCTTAAGCCCTAAGGAAGAAGTACTTTTGAATTGTGTTGGGTAATGGAATAGTCATTTAGGATAAAAGACCAGGTTGGATCCACACGACATCATTCACTGAGTAAACTCAAGGTTGATTAAAGTGTTAAATATGAAAAGCTAAATTTTAGATAAACTAGCAGAACAGAAAATAGAATATTTATCAGATTTGCAGATGAATTGCTCATCTCACAAGCGGTAGAAACAACCTCAAAGCCAAAGATTGAGTTGAATGTGGAGGGTCTACAAACTTTCAAATAATGACAGGAACAGAAAAAAATGAAGGCCCAACACACTGGGAGAACACTTACACCAAAAATGAAAACAACATCGTTTCCAGATACAACTGGCAAAGAATGAACAAGTGTAATGTCTAAAGAGCTCACCCAAATGTATAAAAATATGCAGACTCCCAAAAATAACAAAGCAGAGGCTGTAGAAAGCATTCGTGAGAGAAGAGCAAATTGCTAATAATTAAAGAGATCGAGCTTGGGATACCATTTTGCATTCATTTAAAAACCAGTTATTTTGAACAGTTTGATCTTGAGCCACTGAAGCTAAGCGGAAATGGTCAAACTCACTGATACTTGCAGCATTTTCAGCTGGGATAATGTGATTGGAAAGGAAAATGGTGATATGAAGCAAGAACCATAAAGATTTGTCCAGCCTGACTCCTTATTCCCCATCTGAAACTCTGTGCTAAGGAAACGATCAAATGGGAGCAAAAGCCACATGCACTAAGATGCTCACCGTCATCTTTAATAGTAAAATGATGTTTTACTACTAAACACACTATTGATATTATTAAACATACTATTTATATGACAAAAATAGTCACTGTGTTAGGGCTATGGTTTAAATAATTTGGGAAAAAGAATTCCTTCCTTCCTTCCTTCCTTCCTTCCTTCCTTCCTTCCTTCCTTCCCTCTCTCCCTTCTTTCTTTCCTTCCCTCCCTCCATCCTTCTTCCCTTCCCTTCTCCTTCCCCTTCCCCTTCTCCTTCTCCTTCCTTCCTTCCTTCTTTCCTTCTTTCCCTCTCTCCCTTCTTTCCTTCCTTCCCTCCCTCCCTCCTTCTTCCCTTCCCTTCCGTTCTCCTTCCCCTTCCCTTCCCTTTCCTTCCTTCCTTCCTTCCTTCCTTCCTTCTTTCCCTCTCCCTTCCTCCCTCCCTTCCCTCTCCCTTCCTCCCTCCCTTCCCTCTCCCTTCCTCCCTCCATCCACATTAAACATACTATTTATAAATAGTAAAACAAAACATAGAAAAACAGAAATGACCTAGAAGTCCCATAATAAGAAAAGAGTTATATTGTAGCATATCTACTCAGTGGAGTACATTTAACCATTAAACTTACATGGAGAAAAAAAAAAAATAGTCACCATGTTAGGGCTATGGTTTAAATAATTTGGGAGAAAGAATCCCTTCTTCCTTCCCTCCCTTCCTTCCTCCCTCCCTCCCTCCCTCC
>NW_012103131.1:1567825-1602543 GCF_000951045.1 Mandrillus leucophaeus | reverse complement strand
CTTCCTTCCTTCCTTCCTTCCTTCCTTCCTTCCTTCCTTCCTTCCTTCCTTCCTTCTTTCCTTCCTTCCTCCCTTCCCTCCTTCCTTCCCTCCTCTCTCCCTCCTTCCATAGCAGAGTGGACCATACACTGAGTCAGCAGACTCCGGGAGGCTATGGAATGCTGATAATGCTCTCAGTTATCCAGGACTAGAAGTGGGCAGGGGCTTGGGGGACCAGGAGGGGGTGCAAACCTCCTCTTACCGGCCAAACGTGTACACCCCCATTAGGTAGAAATCCAAGGAATGGAACATTAGAAATTCAATCTACATATTTAGAAAAATCATGTATGCTAGTTATAGATGTATTGCCAGGTGAACATGAAATTCTATTTTGGGCGTGTCTGAAAAAACTTCACCTCCTGGTGAAAATATGTCCCATTTGCAGCAAACCACACATGTCACACTTCTAGCTCCCACATCCCGGATTAGCAGGGGAGCTTGTTTTTCCCGGGATCTTCTATCCATTTATTCCTTTCGGGAGTTGCCATGGTGTGGTGGGGTCTTCATGTGTAACCACCACTGTGGGTCTCTACACTGCAGACCCTCCCTTCCAGCAACTGCTGCCTTCCTCTTCTTACTGCCCACTGACCACCATGCTCCACTGTTCCTAGGCTGCTGCCAAAGCCCTCCGAGTGCCCACTTCCACTCTTCTCCCAGATCCCCGGTGCCCAGCCCCTCTGCCTTGGTGCCGCGGCTCCTCCTCTGCCTCTTCACTCTGTCCCTGTCTTGATACCACCTCAGGGACTGAGGAGAGGTTCCCTAGCAGAGCTATTGGCTCCTAGGGAAGCACTCACCCCTCTCTACTGCAGCCTCTTCTCTCCAGAGTTCAAAGGCACTGCTGTGGGAGGCCGGCAGGGAGTAAGTACCATGTCAAGGCGTGGCCCAGTCAGCCTCATTCTGCATCCTCCTATCTGGACCACCTTCTCTTTCTGGCCATCTGGTCAATTCCTTCACTTCTGGTGGCTTTCTCTCAGGCTCCACTGTTGCTGCTCCTTGTCAGATCCCATTTGGGGACCCCCTCACCGGTCCATCTTCAAAGACCTGGCAGGTGTCACCTGCTGTTATTGACTAGGTTTAAGTTCTCACCCCAGGATCCTGGGTGCCCTGTAGGTCAACAGGGGTTGTCGGGTGGTTGTTTTCATGTTCCGGGGCCTTCAGTGAAAGAAGAAGGTCGGAGAGTCTGCTCTGTTTAGGGCACACTGGGGACCCTGGGGCAATATGGCCTTTGTCTCATACCAACCACATAGAGCCCCATTGGTGAGCAAATCAGAGGACCCACAGAGGGGGCCCTGGCCCCGTGTCCACCTGCACTAGGGAGAGAGGGAGACACAGGACAGACCGACCCCAATGAATCCTTGGATATACTCAAGCCGGAAGCCCACTCTGCCCTGGTCTTAGCGAGGCACTTCTATGGAGCTTGTCCAAGATGGGTTTCCAACCTACAGTGAAAGAGTCCTGAGGACTGCAAGAACTACTCACTACTTCTTAACTGTTATAAGCCATCTCATCGTGCAGATTCACGGGGACGAGGGAGTGGCTGCCACACGCTTGGGGTGGGATCAGGGAAGGAGCCACAGGCGGCCCAACCAGAGCCAGCTGGGCATCTTGGTGACAGGGAGCAGATGAAACCAGTAGTCCTCTGTGGCCACGAGCAGGACCTGAGCCTCTCTCTGGGTCAGCGGGTGGAGGCGGCAGAGTGGGCTAGTCCCCAGGGTGGCAGTGCTATTCCCACAAAAAAACTCAGGGAGAAAAAGAGCAAGAAGCTCCTGCATCGGCCCATCCCGTGCCCATCAGCCTGCGTTGCTGATGAATTTCTGACAGTGTGGACCTGTCTGAGGAATCCGAAGAGGCCCAGCATGTCTCTTCCAGAGAAGCGGACTTTAATTTATTTAAATGTAATGGAAAAGCATATGGAGGGGAACGGAAAACTAATTTGAAATAGTGCTCAAAGCAATCAATACGTTAACAGGTTCCTTCAACTTTTGCTTGGCTGCAGGGAAAAAAAAAAGCACAAAAAACATTTAAAACGTAAGCCGGTCTCTTCCATCCCCTCCTCCTGTATTATGAAAACATTGTTTTTGATGTTTGGGGCTGAATTTTTTGGAGTTAAAATCAGCCAGTCTTGTAAACATTAAAATATGCATTTGGAAATATGAATCACTGGATGAAGTTGGAAGCAGTATTGGAGATAATTTTAGTAAAACAACCGAACACTGGTTTTGGGTGTGCCATAGCAGGTGAGGCAGATGAAGTCTTTTAGATCAAACTAGAGTTTTCTCTGTGCATTTGTTTTCATCTGCAAACTGGGCACAGCAGTCCTTTCTTAATGTTCTTATAAGAATTCAGTGGGATGAGTCTGCTTCGCAAACTGCAAAGCTGTTCAGCTGCTTATTTTGGATGTGAGTTACATTCCTCCCTTTCCTGAGAGACCATTGGTTCTTCGAGGCTGGGGTCGTTTTCTCTCCAGCACATCCCTCACAGGAGACAGCCTGGGGCTGAGCATCATGGCCCCAAGACATGCTGGGTTCAACTGGGCTGAATCGAGGAAACCAAGGTTGACCTACTATCTCCTAGCCTATTTGTACCCAGTGTCACAGTGTCTAATATGCCACCATCAGTGAGTCATCTCTTTGTTGCACTCTGCACTCTTCTCTTCTGGCGAGGTGTAGAGCAGGGGTACCCAACCCCCGGACCAGTATGGGCCGTGGCCCGTTAGGCACGGGCTGCACAGCAGGAGGTGAGTGGCAAGCTAGCACTACCGCCTGAGTGGTGCCTCCTGTCAGATCTACTGCAGCACTGGGTTCTCATGGGAATATGAACTCTATCGTGAACTGTGCATGCGGGGGATCTAGGCTGTGCACTCCCTATGAGAATCTAATCTCTGACGAAACCATCCCCTCCCCACCCACGGTCGGTGGAAAAATTGTATTCCACAAAACGTCCCTGGTGCCAAAAAGGTTGGGGACCACTGGGAAGAACAAAGGCTTTGCAGCAACAGGCTTGAGCTTGAGTTCTGTGTCCTGCAGGCTTCCTGGTTGCAGGACTTCACCTAGTCCCTCGTACTTCACATCCTGTGTCTGTGATGTGCTGTGGGTGTTTGTAGGGAAGGAGTCAGGCACAACACATGCTCAATAAGAGGCTCTCTTTATTTCTTCCAAAGACACATCCCCAGGGTATGAGTGCACTGAGAACACTCACAGTGCAGTGCTGGGGACCGAGTTGGCCCTGCCCTCCCACTGGGGGCTGGGAGAATGGCTGAAGGCAACCTGCAGGTGGTGGAAGTGGATGCTGAGTGAAGAAAGCTGTGCTGGTTTGGGGGTCTTTGCGTATACATTGCCGCCTCCTTTCTCCCGTTCTGATGCCAATAGCAGCCTTTTAAATGGAAATGAAACCCACTCAACGACAGGCATCTCCTCCTGGGTTTTGGTACTTCCTTATTTCTGAAAGCACTTCAAGGTCAACTGTTTCCAGATTGAAATTGGGAAACCGACTGGCAGACACCATCGGAATCCCGATTCTCTCACTCCCTCTCAGCGTTGACCTTCGCAGGGGCTGGACCACGTTAAGATGCTGGGGCTTCTTCCTGTTCTGCTGCCAGGTGCACGGAGCCCTCATTTGCTTATATATTAAGGAAAGAGGGAAAAAAGCTGCAGGACCATTTCAGAATTTCATATGTAATCAAAATCTGCCTAATTGCATTTTCTCCTAGAAAAAAAGAGCATTTCAGGGCTATTGAGTTACCTCCCAGCCTCATTTAAAGGTGGGCTTCATTTCTATAGCGTGTCCCCAGTGGGGCTTTCCTGCCTGAGAAACTGAGACACTGTCAGCACTCTTCTTCCAGGAGGGGCGTCTTAGCTTGCCAAGAACCTGCTGGCTTAAATGTCATCAGGTTTACTGAAAATATCTTTCACCAGGTGCCCAGGGGTGGCTTCTAGAAGGTTAAAGGGTTGTAGGGCTGTTCCCCAAATAGAAGGCAAGATCCTGGAAAGCTAAGGTGGTTCCTTTCTCCCATGTAGACATACAAGCCTCATGGACAGAGAGGACTGTGGTTAAACCTGGCTGCCAGGGGTGGGATCTCTGTGATGTCTCAGAAAGCAATGGAGTCTGTGCAAAGGGTGACTTTGTAAGGATGGTATTCATGTCCTGTCAGAAAGGCAGGTGGGGCAACAAAATTGCCACCCCAGAAGAAATGAAGGGAACCTGAGAGCAATACCTTCCAGAATAAGCAATGGGGATGGCCCCTTCTACCACACAGCTGTACACACTTCTGTACAGTAGCCAGAATGGCACGAAGATAGCCAGATCAACAGAAACTGAGAATAAAGGCCCCAGAGGAAGTTCGAACCTTGTCTAAGTGCAGACACTGTCTGAGAATTCTTTGAAATTCTTGTAAAAACCCTAATGCCAGGAAATTATGACTTTGATGTAGGGATCATGGGGCACAGAAGAGTGCAGCCCAGGGCTGCGTGCCCACATCAGAAGCTCACTGCATATTCATTTGCACTGGGGTTGGTGAGGAGGAACATGGCATCACGCTCCAAGTCTACCTGGGTGGTCACCAGGTGGCTTTGCAGTGCTTCAGGCTTGCCAGCTCCACTTCCTACTTAATATGGTTTGCCTTTATCCCCACCCAAATCTCATCCTGAATGGTAACTCCCACAATTCCCACATGTCATGGGAGGAATCCAGTGAGAGGTGATTGAATTATGGGGTGGGTCTTTCCTGTGCTGTTCTCATGATAGCAAATGAGATCTGATGGTTTTAAAAACGGGAGTTTTCCTACACAAACTCTCTTTTTGCCTGCTGCCGCCAGTGTAAGATGTGACTTGCTCATCCTTGCCTTCTGCCATGATTGTGAGGCCTCCCCCGCCATGTGGAATTGTAAGTCCATTAAACCTTTTTCTTTTGTAAATTGCCCAGTCTCAGGAATGTCTTTATCGGCAGCGTGAAAACAGACTAATACACTCCTCCAATCTGTGCTGTGAACAGTCACCTCACACATCCCACCTGTCTCATCCTCATAGTCTCATCTGAAAATGGGGATTATAGCATGCCTGCTAGTTGTTGTGAGCACCAAATTAAATAATGCACGTTACATGGGTCTATAGCTCTATCTTGCCTCTATCATACACTAACAAATGCTTCTCTTCCTTACTACTGTCATTGATGATGTTGCTATTTGTAACGAATTCTTTTGCAGGCTCTGTAAGGGTCTAGTGAAAGAACTCCCTTGAGTGTTATTAAGGAGAAGGATTTTATCCACAGGATCCCTGACCCTGTCCATCTGGACCATGCAGGTGGCCCTGCCGCACAGGCTGGAGCTCAGGGCTGCTGGTCCGTTTGGAACACCAGACAGCCCCAGACTATGAGGTCTGGGGCATGTTCCTTGACCCCTTTAACTGCAGACATGCTTTGGCCCCTAGTGACTGAGGGTGGTCTCCGTGGAGGCTCTTTCTTCACTCTGGGAAGGGTGACACTTAGGGCTGTCCTTTCTCACAGCCTGCACGTAAAGCAGTACAGGGCGCCACTGCTGCATGTCCTATCTGAGCCGTAAGCGGGAGCCTGGCTCTATTTTTAAAATGGTGTTCACAACTGTGGAATGTCAGGAAGGTCTGTAATTTCTCTTAGGTCGAGAGAAGAATGTAGCTTGCAGCCGCATTTGAGGAAAATGCATCTCAAATGCAGAGTTGGAGGTGACGTGGGTGTCCAACCCCTTCTTCCCGCCTCCCGGGTCTCCTGGGTTGGAGAATTGGACACTGTAGGCCCTGGAGGAGTATCCTGGGTGGGCTGTGGCTGGGCTGAGCTGCCATTGACACCAGGAAGCTCTTTATTAGCACTTCTGGGTCAGGAGCACCAGGCTGATGCCGTGGCAGTGGCTGGGGTGTCAGGGGAGAGGACTTGCCTCATGGGCTGGTGGGGAGGCCTAAATGCACCCCAAGTGCTTGGTACAGTCTTGTCACATGGGGGCGCTCAGCAGATGCCCACTCTCGTGATGACGAGGAGATCTGGGTCCTTCCCCATTCTGTGTGCCCCGGTTATCACTGTTCCTCTTCTGGGTCACACCTGAGCTAATTAGGATGCCACTGGGGTGGTCCCTCACCTGGGCTCTCAGCTGCAGCTGAACCCCAGGAAGAGTGTGGCTGGTCTCACAGGGCTGGGGGAATGTGCGCTTTGGCCTTCAGGGTCCAAGGATGCTCCTGCTCGATGGAACCCAGCCAGTGCCTGGGAGGGGGCGGGGCCAGCAGACAGGCTGGCTGTGAGCCTTGCTGGGCTCCTGCAGCCGGTGCCACTGGGGCTGCCATGTTGTCCCTCATTTCCTCCGCTGTAAGATGTGTAACTGACTTCCGAAGGAGTGTGGGCACACATCCTCGGGGGCTGCACTTTTTAATAAAGGGGGCTCCAGCCGAACCCCCTGCAGCTTGGATTGGGTCAGCCCTCCGGCGCCCGTGAATTGGTCCCGCAGAGCTGATGCCCAGGGACTGAGGGATTTAAATCCAGGCTCCAGTTTTTTCTTCTCATACAGAAATAAAATGGTTGACCAGACGTCTATTCCGGCCATCAAGGCTTTCAGACTGCTGAGTAGGAAGTTTGGTTTTTAACCCATATCAAAAATCCCACAGGAAACAAACGAGCCTTGTGCCAAGGGAGCAGGGCATCCATGAGATGAAACTCAGCTGCTCTAAAAAGCCCAAGTTGGAGGCGAGAAAACTGGGGCAAAGGTGACAGGGCTGGGGGTGAGGACGCCAGGCCTGGCTGCTGGATTCCCGGGCTTCCTGAGGTGCCCACCCACGCCAGGCACGAAGGCAGCACCAGAGCTGCACCCTCACAGGCCCCGCGGGGCACCTGCACGCTTGCCTTCCTCTTCTCATCTGCCTCCTGCCCACCCAGGCCCTCTAAAAGCAGAGTAACGGGACATTTAGGATCACTCTGGAAAGTAAAAACCTAAGAAGAGAACAAAGAGAGGCAAAGAGCCAGACACTGGTCATGGCCAAGTGACCGCGTAGGATGAGAGCTCTGCATTCCACAGGGCTGACCTGCGGCGGGCCTTCCGGGCAGTGGCCTGGCTGCGCGGGGGATGGGCCCTGGGGGGTCTCTGGACAGCACTCCAGGCTGCAACAGTGGTGCTGACGCAGAACCCCCACAAGGGTTGCTCTGGCCGCCTGGGAGAAAGACCCCTTGCCACTGTGCATGAGGACATCATGTGTGGATGTGCGGATGCATAGGATCGATCATACGTGTATGTGACCATGGGGATGTGTGTGCACACATGTGTGTGTGAGCGTGGGGGTGAGTGTGTATGCATGTGCGTGAGCGTGGGGGTGAGTGTGCATGTGTGTGTGGGGTGAGTGTACATGCACGTGTGTGTGAGCATGGGGGTGAGCGTGGAGGTGAGTGTGCGTGTGTGAGCATGGGTTGAGTGTGCATGCATGTGTGTGTGAGCATAGGGTGAGTATACATGTATGTGAGCATGGGGGTAAGTGTGGGGGTGAGTGTGTGTGCGTGTGTGAGCGTGGAGGTGAGTGTGCATGTGTGCGTTATGTGTGGGGTGAGTGTACGTGTGAGTGTGGGGGTGAGTGTACGTGTGTGTGAGTGTGGGGGTGAGTGTACGTGTGTGTGAGTGTGGGGGTGAGTGCATGCATGTGTGTGGGGGGAGTGCATGCATATGTGTGTGTGTGGAGTTATGCCTGTGAGGATATATGTGTAGATGAGCCTACATGTGAGTGTGAGTGTGCCTGTGTGTAAGGATATATAAGTGTGTGTCTTTGTATGTGTATTTATGTGTGTGAATGAGGGTGTGAATGTGCCTGTGTGTATGTAGAGGTGTTTGAGTGTGTGTGTGTGGCTGTATGTATAAGTGTGTGTGAGAGTGTGCCTGTGCATATGTATAAGTGTGTGTGTGCCTGTGCTTGTATGTATGAGTGTGTGTGTGAGTGGGTCTACGCATATGTATAAGTGTGTGTGAGTGAGGGTGAGTGTGCCTGTGTATATATGTGTATGTGAGAGAGTGGGCCTGTACATATGTGTGTGTGAGTGAGGGTGAGTGTGCCTGTGTGTATGTAGGTACAAGTGTGTGTGTGCCTGTGCCTGTGTGTATGTATGTGTGTGTGTAAGTGGGCCTGTGCATATATGTAAGTGTGTGTGAGTGAGGGTGAGTGTGCCTGTGTGTAGAGGGGTGTGTGTGTGTGAGTGTGTGTGTGTGTGCCTGTGTATATGTATAGGTGTATGTATGAGTGTATGTGTGTGTGTGCCTGTGTGTATGTATGTGTGTGTATAAGTGGGCCTGTGCGTACATGTAAGTGTGCGTGAGTGAGGGTGAGTGTGCCTGTGTGTAGAGGTGTGTGTGTGTGAGTGTGTGTGTGTGCCTGTATGTATAGGTGTATGTATGAGTGTATGTGTGTGTGCGCCTGTGTGTGTATAAGTGTGTGAGTGGGTGTGAGCGCGTGTGAGCACTTCCCACAGCACAGGCCAGTCCTCTCCCAGCACACCCCTTGTGGCCCCCCTGCTGACTTGCTTCCAGCCCAGCACGCACAGGCCCTCAGTGCTGCCTCTCCCTCCCTATTTCTTATTTCCCTTGGCCTGGGCACGAGCACCGTGTCCCCCCTCTGGCTCCTACCACACTCAGGGCCACCAGGTGCCCTGCTCTTACCCAGGCTCTCCTTCCTCTGCTGGGGTGCCCCCCCAACACCTATATGCAGCTGCTGAGATTCTCTCTGCTCGGTCACTGCCATCTCATTCAGGAAGCCTCCCCTGGCTGCTGAGTCATTTCCTCCTCGGAACAACAACACTTAGCACAGTACCCCGGGGCTGGGTGCACCTGGTGTTGTCTGTTTTGTTCTGGGAAGGAGGGGTTGGCAAGAGGACACCCGTGGAGTTGAATCCTGGCACTGCCATCTCCCCACTGGGGGCTGTGGGCGGATTACTCTGAGGCCCTAAGCTTCGAATGGAGCAAGTAATTCTGCCCTCCCAGGCTGCTGGGAGGATGAGACGAGGGATCCTAAGGCACGAATGGGAAGGGCAGGCATTGCTGGCCCCTCTCCCCGGCCACAAGGGTGGTGCCCTGGTGCTAACTCGGTACCTCAGTGCCCAGCCCAGGGGCCAGCCCTCTGCAAGGCTGGTGCATGTGTGCAGAGCTGAACTGTCCTGCGCTGAGTTGAGTTTATGTCAGGAGCTTTCTGTGGGTGCTGGGGACTCAGAGAGAGTGGGCTGTGCAGGGGCTGAACTGGGTTTGAATGTGGCTCCGCCTTGGACTAGACAGGGGCTTGGACACCCGTCGCTGGGGATAATGATGCTGATCTTGAAGAGACCGAGGTAACACCCAAGTTGTGCCGGCCTCACTCCAGGTGGACACTAAACGTGGCATCCACCCACCCCACGTTTCCTCCTGTCACTTCTCTCTTCTGCCACCCTCTGCTTCCTCTGCGCTTCTTCTCCTCTGGGCTGAGAGGCCCTGCGAGGGACCCCTTGTGCTCCCCAGTGACAAGAAGAGTGGGAGCGGCAGACTGGAGGGGCGCTGTGCCCTGTGGTCTCACTGGGGGCCTCCGATGCCTCAGGGCAGGGCCCGCAGGCTGCCTTAAGCAAACAGCTGAGCTCTGGACTGAGTCAGCAGACAGGACTGTGCTGGGAGGAACTCCAAGGAAACCCTCAGAGGATGGCATTGCAGGAACTCTGCCCAGGCTCCTAAATCCAGGGAGAAAGCTTCCCAGCGGCCTGGCTCGGGCCAACTGACCACGCCTTGGCTGACAGTCCCGCCAAGACAGGGGCTATGCAGAGGCAGTTTCCCCAAATCAAAGTCTGCCAGCCACTTGCAGAAAAAAACGGGGCTGCCCGTGGGACAGGGAAAGGTCACCCAGGACCCCCACCGCCCAGGGGAAGCCAGGAGCAGGGCCTGGCCTCTTTCTTGCCTGGTTCTGGTTTCCTTGGCTCTGGGACTGCCATGGGAGCTGGTTCCAACCTGCTCCATCAAGACGACTTTGGCTTCACCAAGTGGCCATCCCATCATCCCCTGAGTCCAGAGATGGAAGCTCCTGGGGCGGTGGTGCAGGGCAGCTCTGAAGATCTGGTTTCCTGAGAGGGAAAGTGAGGTGGGGTGGAGTCTCCACTCTGCCTCGCCCTGTCTTGGTGGTCGTCAGCGCCTGTGCTGCCCATCCTGTACCAGCCTTTCTGAGAGCTCTCCCTCTGGCTGAGACACGATCACCCAATGTCCCCGGCGGTGCCCTCATCTCCAAAGCCGCACAGGTGGGGCATTTATCTATCTGCTCAGTAAGCCTGGCTGCCAGAGTCAGCCCATTTCCATCAGGGTCTTCTGTGCCAGCGGGGGAGCCTCTGCCATTTTCCAGCCTCCCTGAGCCTCTGTTCAAGCGTGGGGTGGGGTTGATGATGACACCTTTTCCCAGGCTCATTGTGAGGATAGAATGGGAAAATGCACCCCTACCTGCAGAACCCCTGGGCCCCCTGGAGCCTAGTGTCTGTACACTGGCCCAAGGAGAACACAAGTTAGACCCCAGACAGGTCGAGGACAATGTGTGCAGGGATCTCTTAATCCAACAGGACACAGTAGAGCTCCCCCAAATTCCCATCTGAGCATTTCTCTTCACCCGCGAGTGCCCTCTCGGCACAGCCTCCTAGCTACTGCCCGCCCCCAGCATGAGGCCAGCCTCCTCTCTCCTGCCTTCCCGCCCGGCTGCCTGCCGGCGAAGGAAAGCCATCTATCTTGCCCTCTCTTGGTCTCTCCCATTTGCGTCTCCTCCAGAAATTTGATTTCTGAGCTGCATGAACAAAGGGTCCCCTTTCCTAGTTGGACGATGACAGGTGCTTGGAAGCACTGGTGACCTTGTTTTATTTCTCCACTGTCACATGTGGAGTTCTACATGGTGCATGGCCCCTTTGGGCGGTTGAATTGAGACTGGTTCATGTGGCTGCTGTTGCTGCTGCTGTCATTGTGGTTCCCAGGTGAGCGGCCCCTTCCATGCCTGAGGACAGGGATCCTCGAGAGGTACTGGAGCTGCTGACGTGTCTGGGGGCTGCTCAGAGGTGCTGGCTTTCAGGGCCCAGCTGCCTCGGCTTGGGGGCTCCCCTGTGGGTTAGCAGTTTCTGCACCTGGCCCACAGATTGATTCTGGACCTGGGTCTTTCTTGTGCCCAAATAGCCCAGCCGGAAGTCAGGGCTCAGCATGCTTTTTGTGTTATAGGTTTTCATTCAAGTTCGTTATGGAGAGTATGTTGATGTCATGCGGGACTGCAAGCTGGTCAAGCCTCTGGCCCAGCCCTGTCAGGACAAAGGCCTGGCTCTTTAGGCTCTTTGGGCACTTTGGGGGTCTGGGCTCTGCTTGCCTCTCAACTCTCCCTGAACTTAACCTCAGGTCCTTTGCACGTGCTGTTCTTGCTGTCTGCAATGATCTTACAAACCTGCCCCTTCTCTCAGCCTGGGCTCGTTCTGATTCACCTCTCAAAATTCAGATGCCTCATTCTCAGCCTCATGTGGTACTGCTCAAGAATAGGAGGACCCTCCCGGCCTCACAGGCCCCCGTCCCACCCCATCAGAACACTTCTTGGTCCAGCTCAGAGTTACGTGCCTTCTTCTCTGGCGTACTCGCGCTCCCAGCCCCACTCTGAGCTCTGTAAGAACAGGGGCTGCCCCTGCCTCGCCGCTGTCCTGTCCTCAGTACCTACTGTGGGATTGAGACTCACAAAAGGTCAAATGAACGAATAAACCTTCTTTGTTTTTGGTTCAAATTCCATTATTTTAGCAAAGAAAATCTTAGTTTTGGTTTAAGAGGATTTACCACAGAGTCATCTTTTAAATGATGTTACTTCCGGCTTTGAATAAAATCTTAAAAATAGTAAACACTTTGTTTTTTATTCTTGCTTTGAGGTGAAATATTGTTTGTTAAGTTTCTGGAATCCTGGCTGGGTCTGGTCTCTGTAAAAAGTAAAACTTCTCAGTCGGACCAATTATTTGTTCATGGAAAAAGGAAAAAAAATCATATCCAGCAGTTTGGTTAAATGAAATCCCCCCACCCCACCCCCTACTCCCTGAGGTTGAAGTTCCTGCAGGGCCCCTGTCAGCTGGGCCTGGGAGCAGGTGGTGGGGAGGCTGGTGCTGGTGCATTTTCTGCTTCCACTTTTGGATGATTTAATGCTCTGGGGGAAATGCTTTGAAAAGAGCCCTCCTCTTGCCAGCCCCTCAGCAGGTTAGTTTAGCTTAGTAATTAGCAGTCACAATAGGAGCGAGGATAATTATCCCCCAAAGTAAAGAGAAAAACAGATGTTTTTAAAGCTGCACGTTAGAGATTTTGCCTTTCGATTGTAATAGTTTAGCATGTGAAATGAATTAGATGCCGGCTTTTCCTGGGACTTCGTTTCCAAGGTAGGTTAAGGAAAACCCTGCTGTTTTCAAAAAGAACCGTCTTGGATTGGGCACGTGGGGTGGGGGCAAACACACGTGACAATTTTCAAAACCTAGCAAGAAGCAAGGGAGGCTGGACTGAATAAATTAATGAGTTTTCCGCTCCTGGGATTTGAGTTAAAGCTTTCTCATAATTGAAAATTGGGGCATGCTCCTCTGTGCTGGAACACAAAGCTACAGGTGTGTGCTTACGGCCTGGCACAGCTGTCGCATCTCACACGGAGATTAAGAGTGGAATGCGTCGGGACTGCAGAACGGATGCCCCCATGTCGGCTCGGAGAAGCCTCCAGGGCTGCTCTCTTTGGCTTCTCGAACATTTCTGTGCTGTCTCCCCCATGTATTCACCATGATTCCTCCATAACTACGGGAAGGTATGTATCGGAAAGACCCTCAGTGTTACAGGAAAGGGGTCCCGACCCAGACCCCAAGAGAGGATTCTTGGATTTCGTGGAAGAAAGAATTCGGGTGAGTCCGTAGTAAAGTGAAAGCAAGTTGACTGATAAAGTAGAGGAATGAAAGAATGGCTACTCTATAGACAGAGCAGCCTGAGGGCTGCTAGTTGCCTATTTTTATAGTTATTTCTTGATGATATGCTAAACACGGGGTGGATTATTCATGCTTCCCCTTTTTAGACCATATAGGGTAACTTCCTGGCGTTGCCATGGCATTTGTAAACTGTCATGGTACTGGTGGGAGTGTAGCAGTGAGGATGACCGGAGGTCGCTCCCATGGCCATCCTGGTTTTGGTGGGCTTTAGCCGGCTTCTTTACTGCAGTCTGTTTCATCAGCAAGGTCTTTATTACCTGTATCTGGTGCCGACCTCCCAGCTCATCCTGTGATTTAGAACGCCTTAACAGTCGGGGAATGCAGCCCAGTAGGTCTCAGCCTCATCTTACCCAGCTCCTATTCACGATGGAGTTGCTCTGGTCCACACACCTCTGACATCAGCCCAGTCTTGTTCCTGGAGGTGAATGAAAGGATCAGCTCACTGGGGAGATAAAAGAGGCTTAGTCAAACGGGGTCCCTACTTATGCTGGGCCAACTCTCACGCTGCACTGGGCTCTTCCTGAGGCCTTTACCCTGGGCTATTTTGCAGGACCCTCAGGAAGTTTCATTTCCTTGAGGACGTGGGTTTGAGTTTCATATGTGCTATGGACCCTCTTAATTTTTGTGGGTAGACCCTGTCTTCTTTCAAGGACTCAGTTTGTTCAACTGTAAAATTGATGTTGGTTTTGATCAGTGGTTTTCAAACAGTGCCCTGCAGAATTCTGGTTCTGAGAGACATTAATAGATGTTACTAAAAAAAAAAAAAAGAAAGGAAGAACCTAATGGATAACATCTTTCCCTTGGGTCAGGCTGATTTTGCCCCTCTGGGGCTATTTGGCAATGTCTGGAAACGTTTTTTGGTTGTGATAAAGTGGGAGGATGCTACTGGCATCTAGGAGGTGGAGGCCAGGGAGGCTGCTAACATCCCATAATGCCCAGGATGCCTCCATAGCAAAGAAGCATCCGGTCCCAAATGTCTGGAGCATTGAGAAACGCCACCCTAAAGTTCTAGGTCTCATTTGAATATTAAAGGCTATGGGCAGGGCTACAGTAAAGAACTCCACTTAACCTCTAATCCAGAATTCCTTACATTCATTTGCAGGCAGATTCCCTTTGTTTCCCCACCGGTCTAGGATTAGTGTTCCTCAGAGCATGCTCAGGAAACTCTGAACGAGATGTTGTCTGCCATGTGTTCCAGCTCTGACCATCCTGGACGCTGTAGCCAGGGAACCGAAACCCCAAGAATGACTCCGGAGCTTTTCGTCACCCAGCTCTGGTGCAGGGCATCTTGCAGAGAAAGTGTTCAGGGAATGCTGGGAAGTTAAAATTGAAGCTGGTCTTAGGGCAGTTTCCCTGATGCAGAGCCTGAAACAGAGACTTATTCCAGTGGTTTACTAGAAAAGAGCTCTCAGGGAAGTGTGACGGGCAGGGAAGGGGCTAAGCAAAGGGGTGGCCTCTGCTGGAGACCTATTTCTGCCTGAACCCCAGCGGGTGATGGAGGGGGCTAGAGAGCTCCAGAGCTTAGGGAGCTCCGGATGGGGGTGGGGCGTATGAGTTGATGACAGTGTTGAAGTCACCTTGAGTGGGAGGCCCATCTCTCCTTCCTTCCATGGGTCCTTCCTGCATGGGCCTTGGCCTATGGGTGGGTGTAGCCTCCCAGGTAAAGCTTCACCTCTCTGGAGGTGGGGAAGGCTGTGAGCTGTTAGCAGGCCAGCCCCACAGCTTCCAGGGGCTGGCTGCAAAAGCAGGCAGAGAGAGGGGACCTGGACGAGGCACCAGCAGCCCCTACTATGAGGTAGCACAGCGTGCAAGTGCTTAGAACTCTCAAAGAGCAGGGAGGAAAAGTGGCTGGAGGAAAAGAGTCGCCTTTGCTTAACCAGACTTCCTTGGACTTTTAAAACTTTCCTCCCCCAACTTTCTGGGATGCTATTGCTGCTGAAAAGCATGGAGCCCCCAAGAGTCAGAGGGCTACCAGGGAAGATAGTTGAGGAGGAAACCAGCCACTAGCAATGTCAGTCACTTGGTGAACACCTGCATAGACCAGGCCCTTAACCAAGGGCTATTTCAGAGGAGGAGCCTGAGTTCTGAGTGGTCCAAGATCACACAGCTGATAGGTGTCAGCGAATCAAGACTTTTGACCTCTCTTCACACTATTCTCCACATGGGCCATAAACCCTCTTCAGAATGGCAGGGTGGGGTTGACAATGAAGTAAACAAGGGTGAAATATGCAAGTACATGATGGAGTTACTTAATTAGCCTCATATTTGAAAACATGAGGCTTCAAATTGGATGCTAGTGGAACATTCTGGCCCACATCCCCTGTTCCTTTTCCCAGCCCTGAACCCCATGTTCACCATTTCATGGGTGTTAGCTACTGACACCTCCCCAGCCTGTTCACAGCCATTGGAAGGTAGAGGTACTTTCTGGGCAGACTTGAGAGGCAGCCTCTCTTTGTGGGAGGACACTGGACTTGGAGTCAAAGATTCTGCTGCCATGGAATGGCTAACAGTGGCATTGTATCACTTCACATGGGTTTACTATAATTTTCATGAGTAGTAATTTATTAATGGACATTTGGGGTATTTTTTCCAGATTTTCCAATATTACAGGTAACAACACAATGAACATCTTTGTATATTCAGCTCCACCTACATCTTGACCAATTCCCTAAGGACAAAGTCTTAAAATAATTACAGGGTCAAATTTACCCACATCTTAAAGGCCTTTCAGAAAGACTGTGCCAATTTCAACCCCAACGTTAATCTAGGGAGATCTCATTTCTTTGCTTCCTCGCTGGGCTAGGTCTTATCTTTGTCGCTCTATTAAGAGAAAATAACATCCTAGTGTTTTAATTTGTCTTTTTTTGTTGTTGTTAAAGAACAAAATTTCAACAAATTTTGTTTAAAGATGAAATTGGCTTTTATTTGTGGTTCATGAATGGGGCAGCATCCCATTCTTGTAATAGGAAGGAGCTCATATGGGCGGAAGAGAGAAGGCGGACTTTACAGGCAGAAAAGGGCTAAAGAAACAAAGAACAGATTGATCATTTCATGGTGACTTTCCTTATAGAGTTAAAGCAGACAGGACTTCCCTGATGCTGCCTAAAACTGGCCTGTTTGAGGATTTGGCTAAAGTCTCTCTCCCGATTTCTCATCAGGTCAGATAACTTCAGTTTGGTGACATGTGACTTCATCTTGGTGAGGCCTGGGGCCTTGTGCAGAAGCTCTGTCCAAATCCATGGGCTCCCACATGCTCTGTGTAGCAATTGTGAGGCTGACATTTTTTCCCTGTGCGGATGCCCATTCGCATCTCTTCGCTGGAGGTTGCCTACTCATGCGCTTGGCCTGCTCTCCTGGTTGTCCTCATTTTCTAAGCACACTTTTCTATTAAGAATCTCAACCCTTGGCAGTGAGCGGTCTATCGACTTTTTCCAGTTCACAGTTTGCCTTGTCTTCATTTTGCTGGAGTCTCGTTTTGAAACCTCAACCATCCAGGTAGAGATGGTTCCCCAGGAAGTGGCCATTGGCAGAAACGCTGGTTTAAGGAACTTTCTCCTGCTCCACCCCACTCCCACTTTTAAAACTAAAAGCTCAGCTAGAACTGGAGAGTTCAGTAGGGAAGAAGTTCAAGGGGTCAAAGCATATCCTGTTCCCCATTTCACAAATCATGCTGCTAATTGCCCAATTTAGAGTGATTTGGTGGCGACACTTGGCAGCAGGATGTGAATTGCCTCACACACAGGGACAGCTGAGGATGTTTTCATTTTGTTGGGTAGTGTGCACAGGAAGTCCCACGGGGGCTTCTGGGGCCCAGAACGCTGGTCCTGGAGTCAGCAGACCCGGGTGTGGGTTCCGGCTGCACTGCTGGCGGGGCTCTGTGTGACTGAGGTGTCATTTAACCCCACTGAGCTTTCTGTGTCTGTAACATACGCCCTTTCGTGTTGTTGAGACCACCTGAAAGTGGGGAGATGTGGCATGGTCCTGCCTGCATGTGGTGATCCCAGGCCTTTGAAAGGACTCCCTGGCACCACCCTTCCCCTGATTTCTGAAGGGCAGAGTGATGCATCTTTATCCCTGCCCTCACTCTGTGTGCTGGGATTCCATTTCCCCTCTCCATCTCTAAAACAGAGTTGGTTTTCAGTGTTGAGGGGAATGTGGCCACCACGTCCTTGGGCTGTTTGGTTTCTCTCTGAATAGACCTCTGGGTCTTGTACTTCTCAGGACTCCCCACTGGCTGCCTCCAAGTCCCCACTTTGCGATCACTCTTCCTGCAGGAAATAGAAACACAACAGGGGCCTTGTTACTAAATACACACAAATCTTGATATGGTGATGGCTTCCAGCTGCTGAGCACCTCCCGGATGCCAGGCCCCCACTCAAGGCTGCTGAGGGGTCTCCTCACATGGGCTGTCCATACAGTGGCCCCATCAGTATTCTATCTGAGGGACACTGGGAGAGGACTCAGAGACCAACATGCAGCCACATGTGCACACACAACACACACCCAGCCACATTCACACAGACTCATATTCTCATACATCCGCATCCACACACACAGACTCGTGCATAAAGACACACAAACATACTCACACACCACATAGACACACAGACACACTCTTACCCGTTCTCTCACACATACTCACAAACCACATAGACACACACACTCTTACCCATTCTCTCACACATACTCCCACAGACACACAGACATGCTCAAACACAGTCATACAAACTCTCACACACAGACACATCCACACAGACATACACACTCTCATACATTTATAGAAACACACACACATACATACATACATACATTTAATACACACATTTAATACTCACACAGACTCACACGTTCTCACATTCACACATACAGTCTTACACAGTCACCAAGACACACAAGCTCCCACATATGGGCACATTCAAAGACACAGATATAGACACACACAGGCACACACTCACACGATGGTGCCAGAGCCTCTGTTCTGTGCACATGATCTGTTTTCTGGCCACCGCATATGAAGAACGACACATAGACGGAGGTTCACTCTGAGGAGGGTGGTCAGGGTGGCCCCCGTGCCTCTGAGGAGCCGTGGAGATGCTGGGATATCCCATGAGGAGAAGAGATGACTCAGGGCCACCAAACGCTCTTGCAACGCTCCGTGAACTTTCCTGTGGAAAATCGATTGTTCTGTGAGGCCCAGAGATGTAACAAATGAGGACTGGAGATTGGGGGAAAGAGCAATAACTATTGATTAGTGAAATGTGTGTGATGCAACTGCTATGATTTGAATGTTTGTCTCCTCCAAACTCATGTTGAATCTTAACCTTCATTGTGGCAATATTGTGGCTCTTTGAGAGGAGAATGGGTCATGAGGGCTCTGCCTTCGTGAATGGACTCATCTATCCACGGATTATGGGTGAATGGATTAATGGGTTACTGTGGGAGTGGAACTGGTGGCTTTTTAAGAGGAGGAGGAAGGACCTGAGCTGGCGTGCTCAGCCCATGTGAGGCCCTGGGCTGCCTCAGGACCCTGCAGAGAGTCCCCGCCAGCCAGAAGAACTTCACCAGATGCAGCCCCTCGACCTTGGACTTCTCAGCTTCCCAAACTGTAAGAAATAAACTCCTTTTCTTTATAAATCCCCCAGTTTCAGGTATTCTGTGGTAAGCAACATCTCTGAACCAGGAGCTGGAATAAACCTGTGAAGAAGGCATGGTGCCATCTCCCTCAGGTTCACACTGTCCTAGAGAGGGACTTCTAAAAGGATGACTCAGTTATGGTCTCTGTGACACCGACAGGGGATGTGTGGGGACAGAGCTGAGGGTGGTGGCCTGAGCCCCACTGTGGGAGTGAGCTCCCTGTCACTGGCTGTATCGAAGCAGGACTGGGCAGCTGGTGGATGGGGACACTGGGGCAAGGCCTTGAGACCTAGGCGGAGGCTTGGATGAGACACACATCCCTGACTCACAAGTGGCTGCTGTTTTAGGTTTCTCACTGGGTGGTTCTATGGAAAGGAGATCAGAAAGAGGAAGTGATGACTCCTTCATCTCCCTATCCCTCGACCCTGGCCTTTGGTGGCGTTGTCTGAGCATATCTCTAGCGTCAGTGGCTGGGAATAAAGACTGGCCCAGCAAGCAGTTCAGGTGATCAGTGCTTTGGCAAAAGACAATAACAACAACAAAAACCCGCCAACTTCATGTTTCAGCAGATGATCAGTTGAGTTGGGGGGTGGCCAAGGGGCAGAGGTTGAAGGAGGAAGACCCCCTGCTCTGCAACTGATTTGCTGTGCCTTTAGGCAAGGCACTTGCCCTCTCTGGCCTCTGCTGTGATTTGAGGAGTTGCACTAGTTGGTTTTATGGCCACTCCAGCTCTGAAGGGCTGCACGTAACCCTGTACTGACCGAGCCCACAAAGGGTGGGTGGGCGGCACACCCTGCAATGGCTGCCAGGCCAAGATCAAAGGGCCAGGCAAGAGTGTTTCTGGAATGATGCTATTTATGCCTTTCTGGGTTTCTGAACGAAACCCCAGAAGCAGAAACCACTTACTTCTTAGCCCCCAGGGGTTTCTTTCCAAGGGTAATATGTGCTAACCAAAGACAGCTGCATCAGAACCGAGACTTTTCTTCAAACTGTCGTCTGTAAACCTCCACACTGGACACAGCATCTGCCTACTGTAAAGCTTGGACGATAGCTTTAAATAGATAATCCTCAGGCTTTCGCATTTCAGCTGAGGCAAAATCCACAGCCAAAAGTAAATGGGAAAATTAAAAGCTTTCAGGAGCTTACATTTTTAAAATTGCAAAGGGCACCCAGTGAGTTATTTGAAATGACTCGGTGTTACTAACTGGCCCCCAGCCTCCCAAACCTTGCATGAAATTGATGCTGGTCATGTGCCCACCAAGTAGGCATGAACTTTACATGATTTCTCTAAAGGTCATGAGATATTTTGGGGGCCACTCCTTCAACCAGTCCCCACCCCAGAGTATCCAAGCATGGCCAGCTTTATGGGTGGGCACAGGGCTCTGGGCTCAGAAAGGCCTCCTGCTTGGTTTAAAGTTCTGCTGGGATTGTCTCAAAATGCTAAATAATTTTTGAGCAAGGGGCTCTGCGATAATATGACACATATTGAACTTTAAAGCAAAAAAAAAAAAAAAAAATCTCAAAATATGTAAGATGAAAACAGAAATACAAAGAGAACTTGAGGAATCCACATTCATAGATTAACACAGCTCTATTGATCAAGCAGACAACAAAAGTGGTACGGATAATGAATTAAGTTAGATTTTATGAAAGAATACAGAAATAACCATGTAGCTAATATATAGGTATATACTTTTTAAGAATGTATAGATGTGTATAAAAATGTATCATGCAGTAAATCTTGACTAAAGTCTCAACAAATACCAACAAATTAACATTATCTTAACACTGTCTCGGAGCACAAGCGATTAAAAGTCAGCAGGAAAAAGATAAAAAGCAGGTTTGGAAGTTGCTATTGTCTGAATGTTCATGTCCCCCCAAAATTTGTATTTTGAAATCCTAACCCTCAAGGTGATAGGATTAGGAGGTGGGGCTTCTGGGAGGTGATTAGGTCAAGAGGGTGAAGCCCTCATGGACGGGACCAGTGCCCATGTGAGGGGCTTGACAGAGACCTCTCATGTCTTCTAACATGTGAGGGCACAGCAAAAAGTGCCATCTATGACTCAGAAATCAGGCTCTCAGACACCGACTCTGCCAGCACCTTGATCTTGTACTTTCCAGCCTCCAGAACTGTGAGAAATAAATTTCTGTTGTTTATAAGCCAGCCGGTATACGGGATTTTGTCACGGCAACCCAAATGGACTGACACAGAAGTTTTAAAATGTTGCCCAATAACTCATGCGTGAAAGAGGCAATCAGGGGAATTACAAAATATTTAGAACTAAAGAATAAAATAACATGGCCGGGCACAGTGGTTCATGCCTGTAATCCCAGCACTTTGGGAGGCTGAGGTGGGCAGATCACCTGAGGTCAAGAGTTTGAGACCCTGAGGTCAAGAGTTTGAGACCAGCCCGGCCAACATGGAGAAGCCCTGTCTCTACTAAAAATGGAAAAAAGTAGCTGGGTGTGGTGGCGGGCACCTATAATCCCAGCTACTCTGGAAGCTGAGGCAGGAGAATCACTTCAACCCACGAGGCAGAAGTTGCAGTTAGCTGAGGTCCAGGCTGGGCAACAAGAGTGAAACTCTGTCAAATAAATAAATAAATAAATAAAATAAAAGGATAAAAGAAGAGTCTAGTCAACTTGTGGGATATAGCAAAAGCAGCACCCAGAGGAATACGTGTAGCCTTAGTTATAAATGATTTAAGGGTTCAATTCAAGTCCCTAGAAATAACCTTGAAGTAAAACTAAAAGAAAAAAAAAGCAAGAAAATGATAAATACAAGAGCAGAAATTAACAAAATAGGTAATCAATTGTTATACTTGAGATACTTGAGAAATAGACAAACATGGTTCTGGACTTTCTTGTTTTCTTGGCATAGATAATTTCTTCAATAATCACACCACAAGCATGGTTATTTGTTTAATAGCTGTATTCCCTATGAGACCATATTCTATGCTTGTTTTGTTCACCATTTTATCTCCACAGCCTGGACCTTGATAGATGGATGTTCATTAAACATTTGGAAACGGAATGAGTGAAAGGAATCTTAGCCCTGCCATTTCCTCTGCACCACTGAGCAAGTTATTTACCGAATTGGAGCCTCTTTTTCCTCATCTGTCAAGTGGAGAGAAGGAAGCCTCCATCATAGGCTGCTGTTAAGCTTTTGTGCAATTTCCAGGGTAAACAGTCAATCAATGGAGAAAGGTGTAATTATGAGCCATGGAACTGGCTCCGACACTGGAGAATGCTCTGCTTGCCCAGCGGTTCCTCCTCCATCAGGTCCCTGCAGCTCTCTGAAGGCACAAGAGGCAAGCTTGAGAGGAGCTGGAAAATACGGCAAAAGAGAATCACAAGGAGGCTCAAAAAGGTGGCCAGTGCCGGAGATGAGTCTGAACAGGGAAGCCTGTGCATCCCACCCTGCCTAGGCCACCCTGTGTGCCTTTGCTGGAATTCTCACCCACTAGCACTGGCATGGGTCCCTCCTTTTATCAGACTTGTGTTGATTCCATTGTTACCTTATGTTCCGGTCATTTGCCTATTAGCCCTAAGATCTAGCTTCCACTTTCCCCTGACCCTGCTGTATATCCCTGTGTGGTTTCTGCAAAACGTTTGCATTTCCCTGGGGAAGATGCATTTTCCAGGCATGCTTGCCCTTTGGTTTCTGGTTATGTTCGGCTGATGGAAGGTGCTCATACCAGATTGGAAGGCAGGGAGAAGGGAGAAACCAGGCTGTTTCTTCCCCCAAACCTCTCTCTGCTTTAGGAACTACCCCAGGCAGCTGCCCCATCTCCTCTGGGTTCCACATTCTACTGGGCCACCCTTCCTTCTACGGTGCCCCCTCTTGGGTTCCGGAAGTCTTCCCCTTTGTCTGTAGCTAGGGCTGGTAGCAGCTGCTGTTATTGCTAATCTCTGGATAGCCTCACCATGTCCTTTGCCCTTTCTTCTCTTCCAGCACCTTTGGACCTAGTTCTCTATATTAAAATTCTTTTCTTAAATCACCTGGTTGGGATCTGCTTTCTTGATTAGAGACTGAAGTTTCTTCTCAGAGAAACCTTCCCGCACCATCCTGGGAAAAGTAGCTTCAGGCTCTTTTCATCGTCTTATCCCACCGGTACCCTTCTCAGCACTAACCGGTACCTGAAATGGTGAGTTCGTGAATTGCTTCCTGTTTATTGTCTTTCTCTCCCAGCGAGAATGCAGACTCCTCAATGGCGGACATGTGGTCACCCTTATATCCCCAGCACCCAGCAGAGGGCTTGGTGCATAGTAGGTGCTCAGTGAATGTTTATGTTCTGTCATTAGCTGCCACTAATCTAATGAGTGGCCTTAGGTCACAGTTGCTTTCTGTCCCAAGTTCTCATATTCTCATCCACCAGTAAGAGTTGGGCTTGATGTTAAATATCTGGGATTCTGTGACTTTGCTTTGCAATTGCTATTTTCTAACTCAGCCAATTTGGAAACAACCCAAAATTTCGAATTTGCTTGTCCAGAGTTGTCAGCCTGGCTAACAAATGTCAGAAATCACTAACTCCTTAGAGTGCTCTGTTCGACTGGAAGGCCATTTGTCCTGGAAAGCCATTGCTCTATATTAAGTGTTCAAGTGTGTGTACTCATTAGGAAGAAATGGAACAGAGAAGCCATCATTCAGTTTCGGCAATGACCTGACAACATGGGCAGCTTGCACAAGCCATTCCAAATACCAGTAAATACGTAATTAAGGCGTCGGAGGCCAGCGAAAGTCAGCCAAGTTCATTCTGAGCTGTCCTAGCAAAGCATGGGAAAGGCTGGAGGCTTTGTGTTTTGAACTCCACGGCAGCCACATGCTGAGCAGTCATTTTTGTGTGGACATAGCACAGCACTAGGATTCTGTTGAAAGAGGTACTGGGTACTAAGTGTTTGGGCAGCTTCTCTCTCCCCACTGTCACTGCACTGCTCAGGGTCCCCTCACTTTTTGGTCCAGACCTTTCTCCCGTGTCCCACTGGCTTTTCTGCTTCCAGAATACCCACTCCTCTGCCCCATTCCCCTCAATCCCTCCTCCACAGTGGACTTTCTCAAATGCTTGGAGGACTGAATCACCCACCCACTTCATACACTTAATAAGTTCCATTGGCTTCCAGACAATT
Source organism: Mandrillus leucophaeus (assembly GCF_000951045.1). NCBI lineage: Eukaryota > Metazoa > Chordata > Mammalia > Primates > Cercopithecidae > Mandrillus > Mandrillus leucophaeus. The sequence goes on along the minus strand of NW_012103131.1, from coordinate 1,578,792 downwards.
TCCTGGCTCCTTGGCACTGCATGCCAGGTTACTTAGGATCGGTTCTCCAACAACCTCCGATGCCTAACTTTAGCCATCCCCCTTGGTGTGTGCTTTATTTCATTTGATTTAAATATAATTTTTTTTTACACTGGGTCTCACTTTTGTCTCCTAAACTGGGGTGCAGTGTTGTGATCACAGCTTATTGCAGCCTTGACTTCCAGGACTCAAGTGATCCTCCCACCTCAGCCTCCCGAATAGCTGGGACTACAGGCGCCTGGCTAATTAAAAAAAAATAAAAAATTCTTTGTAGAGATGACGTCTGACTATATTGTCCAGCCTGGTATCAAACTCCTGGGCTCAAGTAAGTCTTCTGCCTTGGTTTCCCAAAGTGTTGAGATTACAGGTGTGAGCCACTGCACCCGGCTTCGATGTGTGCTTTAAACACTATATTTCTTGTGGTCTTCCCTTTCTACCTCCTGGTTTACCCCCCAGTAACTTTGCTTATGCTCCTGTTCCCTCCTAGAAGACCCCTTTCTTCCTCCCTCATCTGACGCTAACACATTCCTTTTTTCCCCTCAATTTTTCAATAAAGTATCTGGCATCCAAGAGATATAAAGAATACACTACCAAGCTTAAGCAACAAAGTATATCAACATGGTTAAAGCTCTTTGTATATTCCTTCCTAATCCTTTCCTTACTTCTCCCAGGTAACCATCATTCTGAATCTTGTGTGTTACCTTTTCATAATGATCTTTGTACATGAATATCCGCATGCACCTCTAAGCAATATGCACTGTTGCTTAAAATGCTTTCATGTTTTGTAAATGATATCATACTGTCTATATTCCCCTATAACTTGCCATGTTTGCCCTCTCTCATGTTTTTGAGGTGCTCCGTGTTAATGCATACAGCCCCAGTTCACCCATTTTCAGTAATGTACAGTATTTAAATGTGTGTGTGTGTGTTTCTGTAAGTGTGTGTGTGTTTATTCTCTCGTGGGACATTTAGGTTGTTTCCTTGTTTTTGCTTTTATTAACCTACTGCTGTGCACACTGCTAACCACATCTCCTTGTGCACATGGACAAGAGCTCCTCGATGGTATCATGCAGGAATTGAAATGCAACTCAGAGGCCCAGCACATCTTCAGTTTTACCGTACGTTGCCAAATAATTTGTCAAAATAGAGCAGTTTATATTCTGGCCAGTGGTATATAAAACATTTCTCTTCAGTCTACATGGTTGCCTAACCTCTTCTATTGATAGGTTTAAAAATTCTGACAGTAAATGGATGTAAAATGGAATCCCATTGTCGTTTTGACTTGGCATTTTCCTGATTATAGGCAGACTGTTGTATATCCTCTTCTGTGAAATGCCTGTGTATAACTTTTGTTTCTATTTGTTTTTCTTCTAATAAGTTTTTAATGATTTGAAATATATTTTGGATAATCTTTTTAAAAGAGATACAGGGTCGTGGTGATCTTGCTGTGCTGCCCAGGCTGGCCTCAAACTCCTGGGCACGAGGTAAGCTCCCAGGCTTGCGTCCTGAGGACCAGGGACTACAAGCATGCTCCTCCACTTCTGGCATTTTTTTTTTTTTTTTTTGGTGATATGTTACAAGTATTTTTTCCCTGTTTGTGGTTTGCCTTTTCTGTCTGACAAAACATTTTTGTATTATTTGTATCTGATTGACAAAATATTTTTTATTTAGTTAAATTGTTCTATTTTTTTTCTTTTGTGATTTTTGCTTTTTGTCTTTTTTCTCCCATATAATCTGAGGTAGGGATCCAGTTTATTTGTCATGTGGATAGCTAGTTTTCCCAGCACCATTTATCTAATTGTCAACCCTTCCCTCTTCCAAATTAGTCAACTTTTTTGGTTGAGTAAAAGCAATGATCTGAGATATTCTTGCCTATTTTATAATTTTAAAAGAAATGTTTTTCAGTGCTTTACCATCAAACATGATGTTTATGTAGCTATTTTAAATTTATTCTATTGGATTAAGTAAAGTACCATATTTTTCTAAATAGCTAGGAACTTTTATCATGAGTGAGGGTTAAATTTTATTTAATGTCATTTTCTGTCATTAATAAGATGCTACTATTTGTCTTTAATCTCTTAATATAGTGAAATTACCAATAACTTACTAATAGTAAACTGTCTTTATTTCTAGAATAACTCAATTTGATGATGATGTATTATTATTTTATAGGCATTGGTAGATTTGGGTTGTTAATGTCCTGTTAGTACTCTTGCATATATACTTCTGAGAGATGTTAGCCAGAAAATTTCCTTTCCCAAACTGCTTTTACCTGGTTGAATTACCAAGGTTACCCTAGCTTCACAAAATGGTCTCACCCTTTCTAGTCTCTGAAAGAGTTTACATAAGTTGGAATGAAAAGTTTGGTGGACCTCTCCTATAAAACCATCTGGGCCTTGCAGTTTTTAGTGGAAACTAATTTAATTTATTTAGTGGTCATAGAACTGTTCAGGTTTTCTATTTCCTCCTGAGTCAGCTTTGGTCACTAACGTGTTCATTAGGACTTAAGAATAAGCTCAGCCAGGCGCGATGGCTGACACCTGTAATCCCAGCACTTTGGGACGCCGAGGTGGGCAGATCACGAGGTCAGGAGTTCAAGACCAGCCTGGCCAACATGGTGAAACCCCGTCTCTACTAAAAATACAAAAATTAGCCAGGCCTGGTGGTGCATGCCTGTAATCCTAGCTGTTTGGGAGGCTGAGACTAGAGAATTGCTTGAACCCAAGAGGCAGAGTTTGCAGTAAGCCAAGATCATGCCACTGCACTCCAGCCTGGCTGACAGAACAATACTCCATCTCGGGAAAAAAAAAAAGAATAAAGAATAAGTTCAAGTGCCGTATCCTGCAGGAAGTCTTCTGTGACATCCCCTGCCCGTAATAGACTAAATTATCTACCTACTAACTTCTACATGGTATTGTCATTCATTCAATCATACAATATTTATTGAGCATCTGCTATATGTACTGTTCCAGGTGCTAGGGAAAACCAGTGAACAAAATAGCAAAATACCCTGTTCTCACAGAATGTACATCCCAGTGAGTGGGAGGGCTGTCGGTAGACAATATACATGAATGACTTGTATGACAACTACTGGAGGAAAAAGTACAGCCAAGAAGGGATCCAAGGAGTGTCAGGACAGGCAAGGCTGCAAGTTTGCATTCGAAAGTCAGCTATGTCACTGAACACACTCCTTCTTTAGGAAATATTTGTGGAGTACCTACTAGGTGCTAGGTACTAGGATTATAGAGGAGAACTAAATAGACAATCTTCTTGCTTTTGTGGAGTTTATTTTCTGGCAGGACATGAGCAATCCATAGGTAAATAATCAAATAAATAGAAATTATGGCTATCGATGAAGGAAATCAATAGGTGCTTTGATAAAGATAGCAGGGAAGTTGGTGTTGAATAGGATGCTCTTTTTGAAGGGGTCCTTTGGGGCTGAGACCTGAAGCATGGGAAAGAGTGCCTCATGGAAACGATCTGCTCACCTCTTGTCTCATCCGTGCGACTTTGAGCTCCTTGAGGGAAGAGATCATGAATTATTCATTCCCCATTTCCAGCATGGCACCAGGCCTGGCACATTAGAGATGCTCTACAAATGTTTGTTTACCTGTTAGGTAGAAGAAATCAAGAGTAAGAGTTGAAAAACATTTGAAAATTGCCGTTCTCTGGCTGGAAGAAACAAAGTTCATCATGCAATTAGCTGACATTTATTCAACAAACACTAACCGTGCCTGGCAGTGGGTTACAGGTTGTGCAGAACACCTCCCTTTGAGGCGTTTTAATCCAGACGGAGAGGCAGACTGGAGTTATTCTCATTCAAGGCAGATCCAGTCCTGGGCAGTCCCAGCAAAGGGTTGGGTGTGTGGTCTGGCAGTGGGCCAGGGGGTGTGCTCCCATCAATGTTACCCAGCCTGGGTGTGCCATGCCCCGTGGATGGAAAGGTGGATGTGGTGTTAGAGCTGGTCTGGGTCCTCCCTGCTCAGGGCCCTGGAGACAGATCTGAGTAGTGACCAAACTTCAGGGAAGAGTCAGCTCCTGCAGCCAATCACCTGGGCTTCCTGCTGACAGCAGGACACAGCCAACCTTGTTGAGAAGACAGCCACGCAGATGTCATGGGGCGTTCAAAGCCAGTGTCTAGCTCCTTCTGAGTCACTGGGGACGCTCCTCTGGCCATCAAGTGGCCGTGTTTAAATGGCAGAAACATTTGCTACCTTGTCTCAGGGAGCTTCATAGGACTAATGGGTTGATTTACACTCTGCAAGGGAGAAAAAGGTCCTCCTCTGAGACGGGTCATCAAAACAGTGACAGCATTTGAAATTAACTAGGCAGGTCCATGTTTCTTCATTTCCTTGCGGTGTCCAAGTGCCATTTTCTGCCAGTTTGCCTCACACAGCCCTCCTCAGACAATCAGAAATGTGTTTACAGGCTTGGGCATTTGCATCGTTTGACTAATGCTTCGTGAGGGAGACCAGCATGTATAGGAGTCAGATAAACAAATGTTTCAAACACCTGAATAATAGCAATACCGTGTTTGATTATTCACTCACATTTTGCAAATATGGGTTTCTAAGGCCTGAGAATCTGCTGATTTCTTTCAGATACTCTCAGTAAGTGTTATGCATATTGAAAATAACACAGCTCTCCTCTACTAAAACAAAACTTCAAAAGGGATTTCCAGCTACCATGTGCTGCTTGGTGTGGGGTTGCTAGACACCCCGCTTCCCATGACACCAGCCCCTGCCCCGTGGTAGAGAGATCCGGTGTTGGTAACCACAGGTGACCACCGACTCTCTACTCTCCTTTTTGCCCAGGCTGGCCCTGTGCAGGTATTTCATCCCGGAACAAGGCTTTTGTTTTTTCCCCTGAAAAATTGTGGGATTAAACCAACTGGTGGTTTGGGAAGTGTACAAATGCTAAAAATATGTAGAAGTACCCAAGCAGCTTAGAGTGGTGTCATTACCTCCAAAACCAAGCCAGGCACATAGCTTGATAAACATTTGTGCAGTAAATGAATGAAAATGTCAAACCCTTGAACCACGGGGCAGGAAAAATGATCACACAGTAGCTGACTTCTTAAATTCTCTACTTTGGCTTGTTCTTGCTTTAAGAAAAGCACACGTGCCCATGTTAATTTTTAATATCCAGGAACTTCCAAGCCTCAGCCTGAGGCTAACTAGAAATATCAGTGACTCTGGAGGGATTTGATGGGAGAAAAAGGGTAGAAACGGCTTCCACCCGAGCGTCTGCAGGGAGGTCCCAGGACGCTGAGTGCAGTGCTATCAATGACGCTATTTCAAAAGACTTTTTTCCTGACTTCATTTTGTCGAGCTACTTGGCTTCCTTCTTTATCTTCTCATCCTATTGCTCATGACCCCCAGGCTCCTATCACCTCCTCGCTATTTTCCTGCTTTCTGGGTTCATCTCTGTCCTCTGGGGACTGAACCACACAGCACATGCCTGGTGGTGAACTGAAATCCGGGAGCATGAGGGAGGCTAAGAGAGGAGTGAATGAGACATGGGAAAGACAAGGAGGGGAAGGGGAGCAGGAGGAGGAGCTTTCTACCTGCCCATCCTCTTGCCCTGCAATGGGGTCACTGGTGCCTGTCCCTCAGGCTTCAGATCCCCCCCCCAACCCCCAGACAATGGGGCAGCGCCTGGGAGTGTGCGACTGTCCTGCCTTTGATGTGCTAGCCATGAGCCCTGGGTGACTGGGCCTTTCCACCATCTCACAGCATCAGAGTGCTCTGCGTTCCTGGGTGGCTGCCTCAGTTTCCCTGTTTAGCAAACCAGGTCTTAAGCCAGTCCTAAAATGCGTCCTGAGCTGCGGCCTTCTTGGCTGGAACCCTGAACAGCGGGCCTCCCTCCTGCTCAGACAAGGCAGCCTCTCTTGTAGCACCCACAGCTGGGTTGTTTTCCAAAGTCCCTTTACACTTTCCTCTGATTCCAGCAGGTGAGTGGAGGCTCTGAGGCCCCTGCGCATCTCAGGGCTGAGCCAATGTGCATGAGAGGGGGTTGGACTGTGCACTGAGACTGCGGTGTCCCTCTTTTCTTCATCCTTCCACTCCAAGGAAGAAGCAGTGCCTCCCGGCTCCCTCCAGGAAGGCTCCAGGAGGGGTGGTGGCTGCTCAGCAGGAGATGAGTGTTTTCATAGTGATCTGGCAGCTCCTAGGGCAGGGAGAAGGGACTGGCATTTGGAGAACATGGCTTAGTTTCTGGCCCTGCTATTCCTGTGAGTGCGTGTGGCACTGTGTAGGATGCCTAGCTTCTCTGGGGCTCAGGTAGCACACCTGTAAAACCAGTGACCTGCTTCTCTTGGCTGCTGCAAGAGTGGGACGCTCTGGCTGGGAATCCCCTTTGGAGGCCAAGAATCACTCTTTATAAAAAGAGATGGAGAGGGAGAAATGGTGGCCTAGCCCTCTGGGAGAACCTAGGCAAGGCCTTTGGATGGGGTACGCTTCTGAGACAATGGCTGTCTCCCTCCCTGCATTGCACGTACCTAGACACAGGCCTGGATCCTAGCAAAGTGGGACTCCTTCTTTAGCAATCCCTGGAACAGATGCAAGCGGATGGGACTCCTTGGAGGACGCACATAGGAAAGGCTTAGGTGCTTCTAGGAGTATCTCAGGAGGATTTGTAGGAGGAAATCAAAGCTGAAGCAGGAATCATCATTGGAAACCCCTTTGTGACATTAATTACTCCTCTTGGAGATGAGAGCTGTGTCTTCCCAGGAAGCTTTTAACATCCTGCATTATGGCCATGGGTGTCTCAGGGCTCTACCAGAGAGAAGAAAGCCTTGTCAATTATACATGACCCGCTTCCCCGAGAGTGACTCGGTATTGACAGGCGGGAGTCTCAGAAGGATGATCCACTGGGAGAAGGGATGGAATGTGGCTCATTTGCCAGGCCGCCCCTGCCTGGCCTCACCCCACATAGGCTGGGCCTCCCCTCAGAAGTTCCTTGGGAGTGAAAAAAAATTATTTGTAGGTTAAAAGGGAAAATAACTGTTTGGAGATGTGTGCAAAACAGGGCTAGTTAACGCGTGGACGTGGAGCAGGAAGAGCTTGGTCTCCGGCTTTCCTGGGCCTGGGCTGGACCCTGGAGTTTGGATTTCTAAAAGCTTCTGCAGGAAAAGGCTTGAAGGACATCTAATCCATGCCCCCAGTTTACAGTGAGGCTGCACGGAGGGGAATGCAGTCGCTTAAGAGCACGCAGCAGGTCGGAGAGAGTGAGATGTGGCGGAGTTGAGGGTTAGCACAGAGAAGCTGCTTGGAAGGAGCCTGAGAGCCTGGGGTGGGGCAGAAAAAACTTGCCCTGCTAGGTTTTATGGTATCACAAACCCGAGAGGCCGAATATCTGCTGGTCACTCCTGGCCAGAACTTCAAGCGGTCCTGAGGCCTCCAGATCCTGAGGATTTGGGGAAAGAACCGTGAGAGCAGAAGAGGGAGACAGCAGAGTCAGAGGAGGCAGGGGCAGGAGACAGAGCTCGGCATGTGATGGAGACCTGGGCACAGGAGAGGGAGTCGAAGCCGCCTGCGTCCTCTGCAAAGAGGAGGCTCTGGATAAGTATTTTCTAGGCACAGACCCTGCACCCAGCAAGGGCTAAGCACTTGTCACATGTCACCTGCTGGCATCCTCTCAACGGCTGCCCAAGACAGGTACAATTGCTATCCTGTTAACCAGAGGTGACAGTGACCCCGGCTGCAAGAGGTCAGGGACCTTCCCCAGGCGCCCAGTCAGCAGATGGCAGAGCTGGCCTGGGCCTGTCTTCTTAACTACACAGCCTATTCCACCTCCTTCAGCTGTGGGCTGCTCCCATGACCCCATCCCACCCTACTGTCCCCACCATGGCCCTGCCCTCCCCTTCCAGGCCTGCCCTCCCCTTCCAGCATGTAGAGGGAGAGTGCTGGGCTGAAGTCCGGGACCTGGTTCTAGTTCTGGCTCCATGGCTCAAACTGTGGTCGCAGGCAAATCGTTTGTCCCCTCTGGGCTGGGCTGTGCCATCTCAGACCTCTCCCAGACTGGCATTCACCGAGTCCATCTTCTCTGGGGGATTCCAGATGGTTCTCACCCACCCCTCCCACCCACAGGAGCTGGATTCTCGTGAGTTCTCTTGTGACCGCTATCCCCGCCCTCAACACCCCCATCCTCATGAGGAGGAGAAGGGAGCCCCAAATCAGCCCTCCAGGCTGGTGTCAGAAGTGGCAATGTAGTTTCTGTCCACCCTGGGGATTGGCCCCAATTTTAAATACACGCTGTTTAGAAATGTTCTCGGTGCATTTTGAGGTTCTCTCCAAAGGGTAGCCATCACTGAGCACCCTGCATGGGGGGAAACAGCCCTGCAGGCAGTTAGGGCAGTGTGGGACCAGGACGGGCCTGTCCAGGCACAGCTTGCAGCACCCTCCAGCCTCCTGTGCCTCAGCTCCGGCCAGCTGAGCAGGGAGTAGCAGAAGGCTCTGTTGCAAGGAAGGAGTGCGGGGGAGGGAGGACGATGCCCCTGTGCAGGCCACGGCTTTCCGTAGCACGTTGACTCACAGCCACCCATGAGGCTCGCTGGGTCATCTCCCTTCCCCAGAAGAGGAAACCAAGGCCTGGGGTCAGGAACAGCGTGGCCACAGTCCGAGCAGCAGCGGCAGAGCAGGGACTTGAGTCTAGCCTGCCGTCCTGAGCCTTGCCCCCAACCTGACCAATGTGGGATCCCAGGCCATGCCAGGAAGCTCCGGCTGAGGCCTACTCATCACCTGGCACTGTCTTCAGTCCTTGTCACCATGGATGACCCTCAGACCCACTGGCCAGCCCTGCTGTTCTAGGGCCAGGATCTGTGCAGCCCCAAAGAGTGTGTGGAGTGGGGATGGTGGCCGTCCCAGTGCTTACCTGGTCATGGGGGCCACGGGGCCCATCAAGAGGATGGAAGGAGGCTTTGGAAGGTCAGGCTGGGCTCGGTGCTGCTCTGGGAGAGGAAGATAATGGCAAAGGAAGTGGGCATTAGGGCTGATTCTGGACAAGGACTTATGTCTTTCCAAAGGAATATTGCCACCTGGTCATGGTGACCATCTGAGCAGGTCACTCTCCTGCTTCCAACCCCTGCAAGTGTGTCATTCCCCATTTTCCTCAGGGGCCAAGGGCCGAGCCCTCAGCATGGCCTGGGGACCGCCCCGAGCAGTGGCTGCCGGTGGAGCCTCATCTTTGCCCACACCCAGCTCCCTGACCAGGGCCCCAGTGTCTGCCTTCCCGCTGCCTGCTTTCCCCGGCCTCTCCAGTCCTGCTGCTGAGCCTCCTGGGACACATGTCCCTGCTTCCCCCCTCTGCTGACCCCTCCCTCCTTTCCTTTGCATCCTGCTGGGGTTGGGAACAGAGCTCAGCAAAGGAGTGCCCAAGCTCAGAGGAGGAGGCTGAGCTTCTCCCAGCCCGATCCACCTCCACCACGGTGCTGGGCTGGCTCTGCAGGGGGGATCCTCTTGGCCCTTGGTGAGGCTGGTGCCCAGCCTGGCATCCTGGGTGGCAATGAAGCCACGGACATCTCAAACCACCAGCTGGCCAAGGCTGCAGCTGAATCCCAACACCAGAGCCTGGCCAGGTGAGGGGGCAGCAATGGCGGTTGTGGCCATGTTTTCAGAAGCCCCTTCTGTACTCCCAGCAAGAAAAAGAACAAGATGAGGGCCTGGGGTGGGCTGACAAGTCAGTGAGTGCTAACAGGAGGAGCAGCTGGGAGGCTGATGGCTGTGGAATCTTCTGGGGCTGCTCAGGGTTAAGAAGGGATGTTCCTTCCTGGGCCAGAGCAGCTGGAGGGGGTGAGGTTGGGTTGGAGGCCCTGGAGAGCACAGACTGCAGGCTGGATAAACAGTTCATTTCAGTAGAAAACTGTGCCACCCCTCCCCCAGGGTCTCACTGTGCTGCTCAGGGGAACTCCTGGGTGAGGCCCAGGTAGGGTGAGGCAAGCCCGGTCCTGCCCACAGGGTCATCACAGGGGCTGCCACCTACTCCAAAGAAAACCCTGATGGCGTGGGCTTGTCCAAGGAGATTCAGGTTCCCTGGTGCCAGGTTCCCTCAGGTCTCTCAGGGACCAGGGGAGGCTGGAGGGCTGGTGATGCGGCAGGGGGCCAGGCCACTCCCTGCCAGCCGGAAGGCCTGCTCGGAAGGGGTGACTGGCAGGACACCAGTGGGAGGGACCCATGGACAGCAGGGTTAACAGATCCCTGGGCTGCTCACTGAGCACCTGTGCTGGACTCGCTGCACCAACTGTGGGCTTGACCCAGCTCATTTCTTCCTTCCAATCTCCTGCTTTACAAACCAGAAACTGAGCCTCGCTCGTGTTCCTATCTGGTGTGTCTGGAAGCCTGCAACCCCTTGGTTGGGCCACCTGCCCCTGTTGTCATCCTCTCGATGATGTCCTGAGCATTGGATCTGGAAAGCTCTTCTAGGCTCATCCAGTGCAACCCATCAAGGGTGCATGAGAAAATCGAAGCCCAAGGCCCCAGGGCCAGGGAGGGTCAGAACTGGGAGTGGAGGGAAAACTGTCTTCCCGACACCCTCACCCAGGCAGTGAGCTTCCTTTAGAGTTGATCTTCCTTTAGAGTTGAGGCCAGCACCTCATGGGGTGGGGACAGAGGAACTGCCAGGGTTCTGTGGAAGACCCAGGGCCCGGGGCTCAGGAGAAGGGCTGCCCGTAGGTCTAGAGGATCCAACAGCTCAGAGGCACACTGGCATTCCTGATAAAGAGACCTCAGCCCTAAGGTGCCAATTACGAACATTAAGAGAAAATGCCAGCTTAAGTTCTCCCCACCGTCAGGCAGCGTTGGCAGAGAGCTAGACCACGGGCCCAGTGAGAACAGGAGGCAGAGAGCTAGACTATGAGCCCAGTGAGACAGGGAGGTAGAGAGCTAGACCACGGGCCCAGTGCAACCAGGAGGCAGAGAGCTAGACCATGGGCCCAGTGAGAACAGGAGGCA
>NW_012103131.1:1565583-1567628 GCF_000951045.1 Mandrillus leucophaeus | reverse complement strand
GGAGATAGAGAGCTAGACCACGGGCCCAGTGAGACAGGGAGGTAGAGAGCTAGACCATAAGCACAGTGCGACCAGGGCTGCTGCTCCCCTGCACACAAGAAGGTGCTCAGGGAATACTGGGTGGGTGGAAGGCGGTGGAGGGGACGAGCTTGGACATCTGGTCTTGGCCTTGCATCCAGGCTACCCTCAAAAGCTGCTCTCAGTCTCCAGTTCCTCGTCCCTCACCAGCTGGTGGAGTGAGGCCATATCTTGGGCTCCTTCTTCAGGCTCCAAAACCTCCCACTGCTGGTATCTGCTGCCATCCCAGAGTGCCCAGGTCTGGCATCCTCATGGGTGCATGGAAAAGGCATCCACAGGGACCTTGCAGGAAGACCAGGCCACAGGCATCGCAGGGCTCCAGCCAAGAGCCCCACGTGCTCACCCTGGGGAAGAGGCCGCTGTGGAGCAGGAGCGGATGCATCTCTAAGTTCTGCTTTCACAAACGGGCTCCGTGCAGGAGCTGAAGAAAGGCGAGGGTTTTGGAGCTATGAGTTCAAAATGAGAATAGATTTGGTGTCTGGCAAGAATACCATATTGAGGAGTATTTTTTTTTCGTGTTATAAATCCATTAGGAAATTAAAAATCTAGGCTATGACTTTAAAATACGGAATGGAATTTTCTTCTGAGCCCCCTAGGTAAATTTTTTTCCTTGTTAAAGGCAGAAATCTAATGAATCTAAATCTTCTCATTCAGGCTAATGTTCCCAGAGGCAACTGCTGCGCCTTAGCTATTCACTGACTTGCAGCTAGGATCAGATTTTCAAAGAAAAAGTTAACATAAAATCGGACACTGTTTTGCCCTGGGCTGGAACTGAAAGCTGAAAGGTATTAAGAAATACCTACTGTGTGCCAGGACACACTGGGTGCTGGGCCAAGGCGTGGAGAGGGGAGGGGAAGAAGGACGGGAAGACTCTGAGATACGATCAGCCCTCAGCGGCTCCCAGCGCAGTGTGGGAGGCACAGACGGTACACAGATGGTTTGACGAATGAGCATATCAACCAGGACAAGTGTGCAACCAGGACAAGTTAGTGTACAACCAGGACTAGTCAGTGTATAACAAGGACAAGTTAGTTAGTGTACAACGTGTGAACACCCTCACACTCCACCAATCTAGAAATCACAACGAGCAAACCTGGGTCTGGAATAAACTCGAGATGGGGATCTGGGGCTGCAGAAAGAAGTCAAGTCGGGCTCTGCAAAGCCTGGCATTTGACTGTGTGGGCAGAGCAGCCTCAGTCCTCCCTCACTGTCTGTTCTTCTACAAAGGTTTGAATGACAAGCAGCAGCACCTCCATCCTCACCAGCCGAACCATCAACAGCAGCCGGGAACCAGAGAAAAGACCCATGGGGAGGCCCAGGGCTCAGAGCCTCACAGGCCAGCTCCGATGGAGCAGGTGTCTCCGTGTTAGCTCACGCCCCTAGTGGTGATCTTAAACCATCAAGAAAATTGTAGTCATCCTATTACGTGAGAACCCAAGAGATGCACAAAACATTTTATCAAGGTTTTTGATCAGTGTAGTTGAATTTTAAAAACGTGTGTTCTGAGGGTAAATGTCACTAGTCTGGGATAGTTAATTTCATTGGATGCACATTCTCCAACCATGCTGGGTGAAGTGCAAGAGTGTGTGTGTGTGTGTGTGTGTGTAGGGGGGGTTATATGTGTGAGTGTATGTATGGTGTGCATTGGTGTATGTGTGAGAGTTTGTGTGTGGGTGTATGTGTGAGTGTGTGTTGGTGTGTGTGTGGGAGTGTGGGAGTGTGAGTGCATGTGTGTAGGGGTGGTTATATGTGTGAGTTTGGATGTTGGTGTATGTGTCAGTGTGTGGGGTGTACGTGTGATAGTGTGTGAGGCTGTATGTGTGAGTGTACTGGTGTGTCAGTGTGTGGGGGTGTGAGTGCACGTATGTGGGTGTGTTATATGTGTGAGTGTATGTGTGAGTTGGTGTATGTGTGTGTGGGTGTTGGTGTATGCCTGAGTGTGTATGTGTTGGTGTGTCAGTGTGTGG
>NW_012103131.1:1561772-1565533 GCF_000951045.1 Mandrillus leucophaeus | reverse complement strand
GTGTTATATGTGTGAGTGTATGTGTGAGTTGGTGTATGTGTGTGTGGGTGTTGGTGTATGCCTGAGTGTGTATGTGTTGGTGTGTCAGTGTGTGGGTGTGTGGGGGTGTGGGTGCATGTACGTGGGAGTGTTATATGTGTGAGTGTATGTGTGAGTTGGTGTATGTGTGTGTGGGTGTTGGTGTATGCCTGAGTGTGTGTGGTGTGTGTGTTGGTGTGTCAGTGTGTTTGTGGGTGTGTGAGTGCATGTGTGGGGGAGGGGTTATATGTGTGAGTGTGTGTGTGTTGGTATATGTGTGTGTAGGAGTGTGAATGCATGTGCGTGGGGGGGTTATATATGTGAGTTTGTATGTTGGTGTGTGTTTGTGTGTGGGTATATGTGTATATTGGTGTGTGAGTTTGTGTGTGAGTGTATGTGTGTGTTGGTGCATGTGTGTGTTTGGGTGGATGTGTGTGTTGGTGTATTGCGAGTTTGTGTGTGGGTGTATGTGAGTGTGTCTGGGTGTATGTGTGAATGTGTTGATATATGTGTGAATTTGTGTGGGGATGTATGACTGTGTTTGGGGGGCATGAATGTGTGTGTGTAGGTGTATGAGTACATGTGGGTTGTGTGTGTGTGTGCGCGTTTATTTGCTGACTACTGAAGTGCCAAGGAGATGTCAACCATGGGCGTAAGTGGTCAGGAAGGGTTTTAAAGAGAATGGGAATTTGCGATAACCTGAAAGGTGGGGACAGGGCATTGTAAACAGGAAAGGCATAAACACGTGAACGTACTGGTTTGACCTCCAAAATCGGTTAACAGTTTTCTCAAAATATTTTTGCACAACTTGGTTGCATTTAAGCCCTATCAACAAAAAGACATCCCCTTGGCAAACATCCCAACAGGGCCATTGGAGGTTAAAGAATGTTACAAGGAGCTTGTAGATGTAATTCCTGAACAGGGAGCTCCGTCATATAATCTAAGCCATGCTCGGAGACCAGGTTCTTCTTCTACCTCTGCCCCTGCCTAGCTGTGTGACCTGGTACGATGGTCTTTCCGGGTCTCCTTTTCTGATCCTCATTCTGTAAAATGAGGAAGTTTGTCTAGAAACCAGAGGATCATGATCAGAGTTTGTATCAGAACCACCTAGGATGCTTTTTCAAGATGTGCATGTTCAGACTATATACGAGATCTACTGAACCAGGGCATTTGGGGTAGAGCTCAGACGACCTAAGATGTCAAAGAAGCAACACACATGATTTTAGTTGTGAGCCACAGTTGGGATCCGAATATGTTAGATAACACTGGCTCCTATAATAAACAACGCTCCAAATCTCACTGTTAGACGTGATCCCAGTTTGTTCTCATTCATGTGTCAATCCGTGCAAACGCACCAGCAGCCAGTCAGCTTCGAGGTGATGATCTCACGGCCCTGCCTCCTCTATCTTGTGTCTGTCATCTTCAATGTCATCTTTAGCTACCTCCATGGTCTCAGTGGGGTCATCTCCATGCTGGTGAGCTGGAAGGGGAGAGAGCGTGGAACATACTATGTGGAAATGTGTCGATGGGCCAGGCCCAGAGTAGTGCACACCACTCCCACTTCCATCCCTGTGATGATGATGCAGTCACAGGCCACACGTACTGCACGGCTAGCTGGGGAGGGGGGTTGTCCACAGGAAGCTGGGAAGTGGGTTAGGGTCACAGCTGTCAGTCTCTGCCACCAAACTAACATGAATAATTTTTTTTTTTTTTTGAGATGGAGTTTTACTCTTGTTGCCCAGACTGGAGTACAATGGTGTGATCTCAACTCACCACAACCTCCGCCTCCCGGGTTCAAGCAATTCTCCTGCCTCAGCTTCCTGAGTAGCTGGGATTACAGGTGTGTGCCACCACACCTGGCTAATTTTGTATTTTTTGGTAGAGTTGGGGTTTCTCCATGTTGGTCAGGCTGGTCTTGAACTCCTGACCTCAGGTGATCTGCCTGCCTCGGCCTCCCAGCCTCACATTCGAGTGTTTATCTGTGTCATCATCCGCCCCAGACGGTGCTGTCCCTGAAGCAAGGGTTGCACCTTCTTCATCATTGTTTCTGTTCCCCAAAGCACCTAGTGCAGTATTTTGCACATATTATGAACATGATATTAACTGAGTGAATGACCTAAATGCATGATTTAGAAAAAATTCATTAGCCCAGGGAG
This sequence comes from Mandrillus leucophaeus, assembly GCF_000951045.1. Lineage (NCBI taxonomy): Eukaryota > Metazoa > Chordata > Mammalia > Primates > Cercopithecidae > Mandrillus > Mandrillus leucophaeus. The sequence continues at coordinate 1,563,359 of NW_012103131.1, read as the reverse complement.
GAAGGGCAGGAGGCCTTGTGTCTGCAGACACAGGATCCATCACAGGGCTGTCTTGTACTCACTGTGGAGCCCTCGCCAAGCCTTGGTTTCAGCAGAATTTGGCAACAGCAGAACCGGCCTCATTAAGTTGTTGAAAGGATTAATGAGATAATGGTTGTGAAGTGCTGAGCACAACATCTGGGTGAACAACTGCATCTCCTTTCACCTTGGCATGGGCTCGTGCAATCTTGAGACAGTCTCAGCGGAGGTCATATTCACAACCAGCAGGTCCGGGACAGACCAGCTCCATTTTGTATTTGCAAATGGCCTGGAAATTTGGCACGATGGAAAATCACATCTAGAATGGTTGATACTTTATCCAGGGGGCCCAGCAGACTCTTGTGAAGTCCTGGCAGGATGAGGAACAACGTAACTGTCGTTAGAATTCCTCATATTTATGCAGTGCTTTGTGGTACTCATGGATCTTTTGCATTTGTTTTCCCAGGTCAGGGTTGAGAAAACATAGTAAAAGTTTTAGGCTTTGCAGGCCACAGAGTCTCTGTCACGACTACACAACTCTGCTGCTTTAGTGTGAAAGCAGACACAGACAATACGTGAATGAATGGCTGAGGTCGTGTTGTGATGTGGCAGGTCGGATTTGGTCTGCTCACAGCCCCATTGAAGGCTCAAGCTTGCTCACCGCAGTGTCATGCAACTCTTCCTGCCATAGCCGATGGACCAAGGGTGATGGAACCCAAAGCCAGCCAGGCCTTTGGCCAGTAACCAGTCAGATTCTTTCCTTGGAGAATTGGAAATACCAAGTGAGCCCATGCAGGCCAATCTGCCCTGCTCACTCTGCGTCCCTTTTGCTTCGAGGTGCCTGGGCATGGTCGGCACCTTTCGGATACCCGGTCAAACGGAGGAATAGCCCAAGCAACCTGGAGACTAGTAGAGGGAATGTCAGCACTGCAAGATCCTGCACACTGGATCCTCCACACTGGATCCTACACATTAGGGCCGATCAGAAGAGAAAGCGGAGAGGCCATGTGGCCCAGGGAGAAAGGAGAGGGGAATAGAGAGGCAAAGAGAGACAGAGGTAGAGACAGAGATGGAGACAGAGAGACACTGAGTCCTATTGACATTCCAGCTCCACCTGAATTCTGCTGATTCTTAAGATAAACTCCCCTTTCCGAGTTTTCTCTTGTGGATTTCTGTCCTGGCCAAAGCAATGGTGTAGTGAGAATTACGATTCAGGCTTCCCAAGTCTGTCCAGGCAGTTTTCTGCTATCAACAGTTCCCAACCCTTTACCATTTAGTTTGTGAGTGGCTCTCCCAAAACCCCTGGGCTCCTCCACGGTGGACATGGAAACAGGCTTCCCGAGAGCGTGGCCCTAAGTCCTGGGCATCCTGGGCTCCATGGTGTTCCGAGCTCCTGACACCTCGCTGCATGCCATCCTCCCACCCCGGGCTGACCCTGGGCCTGGAGAGCTCCTGGGGGTCAGGACACACCTCAGGCCACCCATCCATAGGTGGGCTCACTCCACAGCCTGTCCACACCACACACACACACACACACACACGATACACCCATATACACACCCCACACAC
>NW_012103131.1:1534749-1561722 GCF_000951045.1 Mandrillus leucophaeus | reverse complement strand
ACACACACACACACACACACGATACACCCATATACACACCCCACACACACCCCACACACTATACACCCATATATACACCACACACACCTCGCACACCCCACACACACACTATACACCCATATACACACCACACAAACCACACACACACCCCACACTCTATACACCCATATACACACCACACACACCACACACACACTATACACCCATATACAAACCACACACACCACACACACCCCCATACATACACCACACACACTATAAATTCATTTACACACCACACACACACCACAGACACCACACACACACACCCCCCACAAACACACACCACACACATGCACCACAAGTACACACGCCATACACTCATACACATACCACACACATCACAGACACCATACGTATACCACATCACATATTACACACACCACATATCCATATGGCAAATACACACCCCACAAATACACACACCCTCCACACACCACACCCCACCACACACCACAGACACTACACAAATGGACATACCACACATCACACAATCCATACCACAAACACACATCCACACACAAATCACACGCTATACACACACCACAGATACCCCACACACACCACAAGCACACACACCACACCCTCCACACGCCCCACACACCCCACACAACATAGACACACACACACCACACACACCCCCCGCACATACACACCACATGTCACACGCACATCAGACACATCCAACACCCCCGACTTCCTGCACCATTTCCTGTTTTTTCACTGTCAGGCCCGCCCTCTCGGGCCTCCTCTGCATACCACCCGCATCTTCAATGCAAGGCTCCTGAACAGTTGGGCAGGATTCAGGCAGCGTTCCCAGGCCCCCTCATTTCCGCCTATTGTTCCCGGGGACTGTGTCTGGTGCACGTGGGTTTGTAAGGCGGAAGCTGCGGCAGGATGGCCTGTGTTTGTCTGGTTTATCAGTGATGGGGAAGGTGGCTTCAAATTCTAACTTCTGGAGCGGAAACACAGAGGGAAGGCAATCCCAGGTCCCTTCTTTCTGGGCACTTTTTAACACATTTAACACAAATTTGCAAAATACTCACCATCCGCGAGTGCCAGGCCAGGCACTAAGAAATGCTGGTGGGAACTAGGAAATGCAAAGGAACTGGGAAAGGCCTGGCCTCAGGGGCAGGAGGGGCTGCCCATGGTCATGAGGAGCTCAGGGAAAACAACAGTGTTCACTGGGCACTCGTGGTGTACCTGGGACTGTGCTGACCACGCCCTTCCTCCCTGAAGCCCCAGGAAGGTAGGCTCCACTTGATCCCCATTTTAGAGATGACGTTGAGGCTCTGATAGGAGGTGACACAGCTACTAAGTAGAAAAGCTGAGACCTGAACCCGGGTCTGCCAGGGTTGGGTCACCAGCAGCCCATGAGACAGGAGCTGGGGTACAGACAATTCAGGCAGCAGCTGGGGTGAAGAGCAGGCTCCTTGGCAGAGGAGGTCCTGAGGGAGGTGGAGCAGCGGCCAGTTCTGTGTTCAGAGGGGAACCTAGGAGCCTGAGGTGGTGGGAGTGCTCATGCCAACCACGAGGCTCCTAGGGCCAGGCCCTGCCCAGGGTCAGGGGCTGAGTGTCCCCTGCTGCATCGGGGACCTTCCTTCCTGGCCTGAAGGAGCTTGGACCCAGCAGAGTTTCCTCCCCTGGCCTGCCTCCCCTTACCTCCTCCTCCCCACCTCCCATCCCTAGCCCGCCTCCCCGTCCCTTCAGGCACAGCTGGTGGGTGCGGCGTGATGAGCTGGGGCTCTCCGTGTCTGGAATGAGCTTAAATGTGAATGTTTCCCTAGAAAATAGCTTATTTCACGAAGTGACAAAGGAAGAGCTACCTTTCTCAAATGCATGGAGCCCTGGTCTTAATAATACCCTCCAGTGAGAAAGGGAGATGGCTCTGAGCCATCCTTCAGAGCGCTGGCATGCGCGGGTGACTCACCTGCAGTTGGGAAATTAAAATGGCACAGGTGGGCAGAAGCTCTGCTTGGGCCACAGCTCTGTTACCAGGGAAATCAGGAAGTCGCCTCCCCGCTGGACGCTGCGTGCTGCTCCCAGAGCATGGCCCAGGCAGTGCAGGGAGCTGGGGTACTGCTCAGGCTCTGAGATGAACTCATGGTGTGACCTGGACAAACTTCTCTCCTCTCTTGGCCTCTGGTCTCCCACCAGTTCAGTGAAGCAGTTGGACAAGACAATGGCCGCATGTTAGAATCTATGGGGAGCTTTAAGAACACGACTAAGCCCAGCTCCAGCCCCAGAGATCCTGACTCCATTTGACTGGGGAGGGACCTGGTGACTCATGGTTTTTTGTTGTTGTTTTTTTTTCTTTCCCGGGACAGAGTCTCACTCTGTCACCAGGCTAGAGTGCAGTGGTGCGATCTCAGCTCACTGAAACTTCCGGCTCCCTGGTTCGAGGGATTCTCCTGCCTCAGCCTCCCGAGTAGCTGGGATCACAGGCACGCACCACCATGCCCAGCTAATTTTTGTATTTTTAGTAGATTCGGGGTTTCACCATGTTGGCCAGGATGGTCTCGATCTCCTGACCTCATGATCTGCCCACCGCAGCCTCCCATAGTGCTGGGATTACAGGCATGAGTCACTGTGCCCGGCCAACTAGTGCTTTTAAAAATGTCCCCCAGCAGATTCTATCATGCAGCCATGGTGGTGGGCCATGGGGCCAGATGGCCACTCCCGGGCTCCCCCAGGTCTCCTGTGGTGGAGGAGGGGGTCTTTTTCTTGGAAGGAGGCATGAGTCCATTTGAATATCAGAACTGCTTCACCTTCCTCTGCATCTTTATTTTGTTGATCAACTCAGAGAGTTTGCAGGTAATGTCGTTGCATGGTTGGCTAATGCTATTGCATCCTTCTGGAGTGTTGGATGGATGGCCAGCGTGGTTAGAGTGTCGGATGGACGGCCAGTGTGGTTAGAGTTGTGTTGGGTGGACAGCCAGCGTGGTTAGAGTTGTGCTGTCTGACACAGCAGCTACCAGCCACATGTGCCTACTCAAATTTAAATGGATAGAAATTAAATAAAAAAGCCAGTTCCTCAAGTGTCCAATACCCACACGTGGCTAGTGACAGCTGACCTGGGCACACAGATGTACAAGTTCCCATCATCGCAGAAAGTTCTATAGCACCGTGGTGATCTAGAGGTTATAGTCCAGCCTTTTCACTTTATAAGTGGGGAAACTGAGGCCTGAAGTGGCCAAGTGGCTTCCTCTCTGTCTCAAAGCCGAGAGAGGCTGGGAATCCTGGGATCCTGACATTCCGCGCCAGAATCCTTCACTTTGGGGGAATTGGGGAAAGAGTTTGGACATGCGAGACTCAAGCCTTCCTGATCGACACCTTGTTTTTCTTCCTATCTGCCTCGCCCGCTAAAATGTACACACAGTGTCTGTTCCCCCTGCCAGGGCCTGGCACAAAACGGGTGCTCAGATATCTACTGATGGAATAAAGGAAGAGGAGGAAGATGGATGGAACCCTGCAGGGGTGTGCATGGTGCGAACAGGATGGAAAGAGACCAAGGTAGAGAGGGAGGGTGGCCCCTAGTGACAGGCGCTGCCCAGAGGCTAACATCAGGACCAAAAGTGTACAGGGGTCTTGAGGGCATTTCATGGCATCAGGGCTGAGGGCAAGAACTGAGTTTGGGTGAGGCCAGGTTTGCACAGCCCCTGGCTCCATGTTTGGCTGTGTTCCTATCCTTCTGGAGCCTTCTATGCCAGGGTGTGTCCCAGAGGACTTCCACTTCCTTGCCCTGGGTCCCCATTCAGCTGAGGCCGGCAAAGCACTGGCCTATCAGTGGAGCAGACCATGCTGGTTACCCGAAGAGCTGCCTTCCCTGGCAGCTCCCGTTCCTGCCACACCAGGTGCAGAAGAAAGTGGATCTTCCTCCAAGGCCTCTCGGCTCTCAACCCCAGAACCTGGAGCTCCAAAGCCTCTTGATAGAAGGGTGCTGATTTGATCCAGCATGGCTCAGAGCCAAGTCTGTTATCTGAAGAGAGGCCTCAGCTGGGCTGCTCTTAGCCTACGGCACCTGGAAACAGCCTCCCACTGCGGCCTTCTCCTCCTGCAGGCCTGGCCCAGGCTGTCCCCTGGAGCCCCCACAGCCATGTCTTCAGACTGAAATGAAATCTCAAAAGGAAGGTGTTTTTAGAATAACACTGAGTGGTTTTTTAAAAGTACAATTTCATTTCCTTTTCTTTTTTCAAATTCTCAGTGGAAGATATAACTATTAGTATTTTGGGTTTTTTTTTTTTTTTTTTTAGTATTCAGGGGGCTGAGCCACGGCAATTAGAACAGTCACTTTAAAAATTCCACCGCAGTGCCCTACAGTGGTGTGCTGACGGTGGTCACATTATAAGTATTTGCAGGCTTCCTACTGGAAGGAGGAAAAGAAGGGAGCAGCTTTGTGAGTTTGTGTTCTGGTCTGTGAGTTGGGAGCAAAGAAATAACGCTGGCAGGAAGGTGCCCTCGCCCCTGCAACACGGTTGAGATGTTATAAGCCAACAACGCAAAGATGTGCGCCAGCATCCTTCACATTCCCAGTGCGAGGTGGGAAGGGGGTTCTCACCGCCCCTTGAGAAGCAAGGCTGCTCCGTCCTTAGGAAAACCAGCCACTGTGCGCAGTGGATGGGCTGAGGTCAGATGGCCGGCTTTCCTGGTTAAGTTGCCGAGGTCAACTGAAAGCTGGAGTCACTAGGTGTCACGCCACATCCATATAGACTCCAGTGGGGATGGCATTAGGTTTAAGAGGGCAAAGAAGAGACCCAGAGCCAGCGAATGAGACATGGGGTTTTACTGGGGGCTACATTCAGAGGAGAGAATCCAGGGCCAGTGGGCTGGACAGGAGAGCCACAACCCCTGGCACAAAGCATGCAATTTAGGTAGCATTTTCACTTAGCACCCACCCCTTCATGACCTCCACCTGGCAACCTTCATGTAACCCAAAACGAAGGGCATCAATCCCCTGTATGGCCCACACTCCATGGGACAGTCCGGAGACTCAGATGTTCCTCATAGATGAGGAATGAGTCTCTAGGTTGGACATTCCCGATTCCTTAGTTCAAACTGTGAACTGCATTCAGGTGCATCTTCCCTACAGGGTCATTTTCAGGGTATGTGCAAGTTATTGCTGTCAGGTGCATTTACCATACACTGTAAGGAGGTCTCTCAGCCAATAAAGGTGAAGCTAGGATTTGAACCCCAATTTGGGACTCTAAGTCACGCAGGGTTTTGCTTCAATGCAATGCAAAAAATCATCTTCCCAAAGGAAGGCTTCCTCCTCTTTGTGCCTCAGTTTTTCTACCAGTAAGTGGGTTTATTGGATAGACTCGATGAATAGTTTGTAAATGAGGTAGGATCACTATCTCGAAGCAGGGTGGGGGTTCCATGTGTGGAAGGGGTACTGGGGAGTGGTTAAGAACCTGGCACTGGAGTCAGACTGCCTGGGCACATGTCCAGCTCTGAGGCCCCCTCTGTGGCTGGGAGCAAATTACGTAACCTCTCCAACCACGTCCATGTGACTGGAGAATGGTACTAATTCTCCCTTATTATCGTGTTAGAATTAAGAAGGACCATCTATGCACAGGGCTTAGAACAGGGCCTGCCGTGTGTAAACATGTGAGTAGTCCCTGCACACTATTTGTCAGAAGCTCCAGGAAGGTGAGTGATTTGAAAAGTACCCCAAAGTGTCTTCTTCTAAAGCGACCGTAGGAGCCTGGAGGGGGTTGTCACCCCTCTACCCACCCACCCATCCATGATCTCCTCACCTGATTGGACTTAGGGGAATGTTGGCCTCATAGAAAAGCCCAAGAAATACTTGAGTGAAGATTTGCCCAAACCAGAGCCACAGCTGATATTTGAACAACCACCCCCTGCCTTGATTTCTTCCAATCCAACGATCCATTGACACATCAGGAGATTCTGGCCCTTGGTCCTACCATCTTCTCACTGTCCCCCACCCCTTCCTCACCCAGCTTGAATTCCCTGGGCTGTCATCATGACAACTGCCTCACATCCTCCTCCATACCCCAGCCCCTTTTGCTTTTTTGTGCTTTCTGGGTAAACCACACCCCTCTTAAATCTACCTTTCTGCTACTTACCCTGGCCTGCACTCTGGAAGCCAAATGTGGCTGGAGGAAGACACAGCCACAGTGCCTAGTCTGCCTTGGGATGCTGGACCAGGACCACACACAGCTGGCCATATGTCCACTCTCCTGTCCCTGCAAACCCCAGCACCTCTGCCCCATCTCCGCTCAACACTGAAGGCCTTGTACCTACTTTAACGAGAAAATTAAAGCAACCCAAGAATGTCCATAAGCGCCCCACCCACCTGCCTGTTGGCCCTCACAATCGTCTCTCCTCTTCCTGTGGACAAGCCATCTCTGTGTCCAGCTGAGGTCGGTCCCTGGTGCCAGATCCCATCTTCTCTTTCCTGCTCTAAAGGACACTGTTCTAGAAATTTCCCCCTCCTCCTCCTGCAAGGAGGTTTCTTTCTTCATGGGTTCATTCCCATCAAAACCCAAACCTGCCATACTTTCTCCTTGTAAACGTAAACTCCTCCCATGACCTCACCTGCCTTCCAATTCCAACCCACTCAATTCCTTCCCTTCACAGCTAAACTCTTGGAGAACACGGTCTCTACTCATCGTCTCCAATTTCTGTCCTCTTTTCCTTTTATTTCTCCTTCCCTGATGTACGTTTTCTCTTTACATTTTTTTGCCACTGAAGTGCTACACATTTTACTTATTCGTCTCATCATCTGCCTCCCTACTAGAAGCCAATCTCTCTGAGGGCAGGGATTCAGTCTGGTTTACTCATGACTGTAACGTTAGTACCCAGAACAGTGCTGATGTACTAGGGAGATATATATATACACACATATATATATATATATATATTTTTTTTTTTTTGAGACAGAGTTTCACTCTTGTCACCCAGGCTAGAGTGCAATCGTGCAATCTCAGCTCACTGCAGCCTCCGCCTTGTGGGTTCACGCGATTCTCCTGCCTCAGCCTCCCGAGTAGCTGGGATTACAGGCATGCGCCACCACACTTGGCTAATTTTTGTGTTATTAGTAGAGAAGGGGTTTCACCATGTTGGCCAGGCTGGTCTTGAACTCCTAACCTCAGGTGATCCACCTTCCTCGGCCTCCCAAAGCACTGGGATTACAGGCGTGAGTCACTGCACTGGACAATAAACATTTGTAAATGAATGAGTAGATGCATTCATAGATTACAGGATGCTTTCATGTACAGCAATGAGTTATTTCATTGGATTTTCACAAATAAGGTGGTTCTCAGTGGGTCTCACTTTGCAGCCAAGGGGACAGAGACAGAGGGGGTCAGTGGGATAGGATGAGGGTGGAGGCAGCCTCGGACGCACATCTCTGACTCTATCCTTTGCCCACAGCTCGCTCCAGGAAAGTGCTCCCATCTCTGTTTTCTAGGCCCCTGATGGGAGGGGCTTCCTGCCCACCAACTTTGTTGATGGCCAAGAATGAGCAGGAGGTGATGCACTGAGCCCACTGCCTGGTGCCTTAGTGCTCCCCTGCCCCCGCCCAGGGCTGCGCTGCCATTGCCTTTGGAAACTGCCTAGTTTGGCAAAGCATCGATTGCGTGGTGCGTTGGTTAAGATATTACATGTGGGGGTGTCATTAATTCAAAGACAATTGGGTGTTCGATATTTCTTATTCTGCCTGCCAGTAGGAATTAATAGAAAACCTTTCAATCAGCAACAACTGCAAAACAACTTCTGGCCCCAAAGATAATCAATATTAGCCAGCAGAGCCTTCTTCCGTCTTCAGAAGGCTATTCATTTCTGGTGCTTTCAAAACCAGAGAGGGCCATTTCCAATTCCACCTTCTTCAGAAGCCCCTGCCCGCACAGCTCTTTAGACACAGTCTTTGAAAAGACACAGCCATCTACGCGGCTCTCTCGGGCCCTCCCTCCCCATGTCGTGTTCCCAGTGCTAGAAGTAGTCATAGAATAGCCTGCCCAGTGGGAAGCAGGCGAACGATGTTCGAGTTCTTAGGAATATTGGGCGCCACCTTCCCCTGAGCGTCCCGACCAGAGTTGCTGGGGCCTATGATGGGAACCTAAGGATATAACACGCTAATCTTACCACTAGGTGGTATGTCCTGGAAGTCCTCCAGAACCAATGAACCTGACATCCTCCAAGGAGCCCCTCTGAAGCACTTGAAGGCATCTTCCTTCCCTCTGCTATGCAGGCCCAGTCTCAGGGCTGGCCTCTGCCTCAGTTTCCCTCCTTGGCAAGTTGCCTGACATCCTATCCAGCTCTTGCCAGGCCTGTCCCATGGATGGGGCTGAGAGGAGGGCATGTGGAAGGTTTATTGTTGGATTCTACTCCCTCTATCTCGTATCCCCCAACTTTTCCTGTGCTCACACCAATGTTCTGCTCTTAAGCCTGCAGGAATTATGAGACAGACTCTTGGATAATGTCCATCAATGGCCTGGGAAGATTTTTCCTCTGCTATTAGAGGTAGTCGATCTCAGACCCCCATGTACACAACAGGGTAAGGGGGACTCTAGGTCAATCAGGTCACAGAGGAGAGGCAGAGAATGATCTAGAACAGAGGCATCTTTTGCACCAGCTTCTCAGATATGTGGATCCATTGGAACCGACATCATTTGTGTACTTTCTGGCTTTTCCACCCTCTTGTGGTGACTCCACAGGGTGAATGCCCAATACTTTGGGTTAATCCTAATGCTGACCACATAGGCTGCTGTCTTGGAGACACCATGGGAGTTTTGAAAGTTGATGGAAAAATGACCACATAAACACCTCTGCTGAAGCTCCTCACCTCCCCAGTACTTCCCTGACCCTTACATAAGGGCAGGGGGACATACGGGGCTCAAAGTGTGTGAAGTCAGAGATGAACCATGAGGGTGTCCCTGGCCAGCTGAACCTGAGGGTGCTGGTGAAATTGGAGGAAGCCTGTGAATCTATCAGGGCACTGACAATTTTGGTTTGTGATAAGGTGGATTAGGGAGGGGTGTGGCTCAGCTCCGGCCAACACAGAAAGTGCTTCATTGGACTTTCACAACTGAGGTAGGCCTCGGTGGGTCTCATTTTGCAGAGGACTGAGAAATAACCTGTTTAAGCGGAACCCAACAATGTAATATTGAATCTATGGCAGAGAATAACATTTTAGGAGGCTAAAAATCATGATGAGAAAACATGAAAAAGCCAGCCCTTCTGTCACCTACACATTACACCCTTCCTCCCTCCCAACTTAACTCCCTGCTTTCAATTCCTCCAAGGAGCCCAGCTCCTCTACTCTCCCTGACATGGACCTAACCCTTACAGAAAAAAGCCCCACTCAAACCGCCACGTTACAGGTGCAGAGGAGAGACCACCTGAAGATCATCCAGGTAGGAAATGACAGAGCCGTGATATAAGCCCAACCAAGTGTGATTCCCCGTGCCTTCCCCAATAGGGTCTCCCAAGAGATTTCAGATGAACTCCACACTAATGTTCAGTAAGCACCCTGAGCATCTGTTGGCCATGACCCAGCAGTTAATGAGCATTTAGGATACACAGGGTGGCTGCCTCGGGCAGGGTGGCTTATTGGAGTAGCAAGCATACAGGAGAGTAAATGCCCTAATGTTGTGATCTGTTTTCTTCTCCCAAGTCCCCACACTGGCATTTCTTGGGCTTTAGGTCTGATATTTACTTCTTCGTTTATTAAAGGGAATAGGAGGTAATGGCTGTGATTATGTGGTTGTGTTTTCAATGAAACATGTTTTTTAATGACTGTGTGTTGACACAGTCAGACACACAGACACTCCGCTTGTCTCTGTGGGTGGAGAGACAATGCATGTTGTGCCTTTGCAGAGTTTTACACATGTCGGCATGAAAGCAACAGTGGGAGCCGTGTTGCACTGGATGCCTGATGTCCTTCTAGGTCATGGCACCATCCCAGCAGCCGGATGGGCTGACTGCTCCATGGGGGGCTTCCCATCTCTGGTGAAGGTTCTTTGCAAAGGTGGGGCTGGCATGGACTGGTGGGCCCTCAACTCCTACCAGATTCCAATCCTTCCTGCTTCTGGCTCCCAAAACCTCCTCCTGACAATCCATTTCCTTTATAGCAGCCTCATGGTTTTTGACCAGGCGGTGACCATCATCCATCATCCATCCATCCACCCATCCACCCATCCACCCATCCACCCATCCACCCATCCATCCATCCAACCATCCAACCATCCAACCATCCATCCATCCATCCAACCATCCATCCATCCATCCAACCATCCATCCATCCATCCATCCATCCATCCATCCATCCATCCATCCACCCACTCATCCATTGATCCATCCATCCATTGATCCATTTATCCATCCATAGATCCATCCACTGATCCATTCTTCTATCTATCCATCCATCCATCCACCCACCCACTAGTAGTCATTATCTATTCTCCATTGCCCCAGAATAAGACCCAGACTTCCAAAAACATCCTTAGGATGATGTTGTTATAAGCAATAGAAGGTCTCAACTCAAATTAGTCTAAGACTTAAGGACATTTGTCATCTCACAGCCCAGAAATCCTGGCAGGGCATGCTCCAGACAGGATGTCAAAGCTCTGACTTCACTTCTCCTGGATCCCATGGGCTGTGCCCATTGGCTGTATCTTCAAGGTGGAGGCAAGGTGCAGCCGCTCTGGGCATCACAGCCAGACACAAACATGACAGTATCCCAAGGGAAAAGAGGGGCTCTCTCTTCCACTGTCTCCTTCCTGCAGATGGTGGAGGTGGGTGGGGCAGGAGACGGCTTTTGGCTGTGGATTTTCTAATCCCCAGGAGAAGCCGATCATGAAGAGTGAATTCAAACCCCACACGCTGTCTCAGTGGGTCTTCAGGCAGGCCAGGCAGAGCAGAAAAAGACAAACAAACAACTACCTTCAGCGGGTTCCAGAGGCCCAGTGACTGGTCAATTGGGTACAGACATGCCAACAAATCCCTGCCCGCAGAAGGCAGAGTCCCTCTCTTCTGCCCAGAGCTTGGCACCATGCCACCAGTCATGGAAAGACAAACTCCAAACTGTCCGCTCACCTTGCAGCCCTCCTCCCTCCACCCAAACCCCCTCCCGGAGCTGACCACCCACCCCCACCCCACTCATCGGGGTCTCTCAAACAGCCTTCTCACTTGTCACCTTGGCTGTGCTTTTCTTTTGCCCAGGAAGGAAGACAATTGGCATAATGGCTCTTTGTGCTGAACATGTTACCAGAGCAGAGGCTGCCAGAGCCCCTGCAAGCTCCCTTCTTCACGCTGGCTCCCAGCGCCCCACCCAGTGGCTCAGGCCCAGCTCAGTGCACCTCGTCCTCCCTCCCCCAAACAGAGGTGGTGAGGGGCAGGGGCAGTCATCTGGGCGCTGCTGCCAGAGGTCCTGAGGCCAAACCACAGCCTTCAGATGAGTGTCAGGGTGGATGCAAGCGATGAGGACTGTGGCCAGTCCATCCTTCTTTGGTTTTCTTTTAAACGAAGAAAGGAAAAAAAGGCCCCATCACAAAAGTACTCTGCAACTTGAGTTGAGGGGAAATGTCTGGAGTCACCTGCCCTGGATGTACCTTCCTGGGCACAACTTGCCATTTGTCCCCAGTGCCCAGTGGGAAACCCCCCCACTCGCCCAGCCCCAGGCTCCACTGCATAAAAGGGAAGTCAGAAGGTGGAGAATCTTTTAGGTATTCATTCAACAAACTTCACCAGGCACCCACTGTGGGCTAGCCCCTGTGCTAAGTGCTGGCTGTGGATACTGATGTGGGAAGCATCTGGGCTTGGACAGGCTGTCCCTCAGTAGCGGGGTGGCTAAACAAGCCACTTAACCTGTGAGAACTCAGTGTCTGGGTTGGCAAAATGGGAATAGTATAGACCTCAGAGGGCAACTACTAGGATTAGATAAGATGTGTAAAGCATTTAGACAGAACTCAGAACACGATAGGTAGTGATGGCGGCAATGACTGTATTCGTCCGTTTTGCATTGCTATAAGGGAATACCTGAGGCTGGGTAATTTATGGAGAAAAGTGGTGTGATTGGCTCACGATTCTGTAGGCTGTACGAGAAGTGTGGGTCCAGGATCTGCTTCTGGTGAGGACCTCAGAGAGCTTCTACTCATGGAGGAAGGCAAAGGGGAGCTGGCATGTCACGGAGTGAGAGGGGAAGAAAAAGATAGGGGAGGAGGTGCCAGGTTCTTTTTTTTTTTTTTTTTTAACAACCAGTTCTCATGAAAACTTGCTCGTTACTCTGGTGGACAGCACCAAGCCATTCATGAGGGATCTGCCTCCAAGACCCAAACACTTCCCACCAGCCCCCACTTCCAATATCAGGGATTGCATTTCAACATGAGATTTGGAGGAGACAAACACCCAAATTCTATCAGACACAAAGCTCCTGCCCTCGGGGAGATCACAGGACGCTATGGAAGCACCACTTGGACTTGAGTTTAGCTGGGGGCTCCTAGAGGAGTGACTGAGCTGGGCTTCGCCAGGCATAGCAGTCCACGCAGGCATAGCAGTTCACGTATGCGTACTTGGCATCCAGGTGTCTTTGCAGTGACTTAGGGACTGTGGTTGCTTTGCCCTTGGGGGTCCTTGGTCTCATCCCGAGGGAGACAGCACTTGGAGAGCCCCGCCTGCTCCTTGGCCTCAGCTGGAAATGACACTGACCGTCCAGCTCTCCATCCCTGGATCAGGACTCGCCATGTGGCCCCACATCACTGCAGAGGGGCTGGGAAACGTAGGGAAGCAAACGGATACTCGACCAGCAGTAAATGTACACCATTCAGAGGGTAGGGCCAGGGGGATTCCAGGCTGCGGGAGCCGGGACAAGAGGCAGAAGGGTGTCTGGGAGCCATCAGTGCTCCGGGTGCCTGCAGGGGGGCGGCAAGGAAGGCGGATGGGGGCTGCATGGTGGAAAGGATGAGGTGGTGGGTCAGGCTGGCCCGGGCTGGAGAGCTCTGGCTACAATGAAAAGAAGGCGGTGGAGTGTACAGGGCACAGAGACCTTTCGGGAGGCCGTTGCAGAGATCTCCACACGGGGAATGGACTCCTGAATGGGGCCATGGTAACGCAGCAGGGGAGGAGGAAGCAGGGCCTTGAGCTATCAACAGTGGAATCCAGCTGGGGACGGGGCAATTCCCAGATTCCTCACTTGGGCGACTGTCATTCACTGAGCTTACGACCAGGGAGGCTAGGGCAGCTTTGGGGAAAGATGACAGGCTTGTTGATGGATTGCCCCAACAGGCAGTAGGTTACAGCATTAGCGGGCTCAGAGAGACCCGGGCCAGAGTCACCAACCTGCTCAACACCAGGTGCCCTGGCCACCTCCCCTCACACCCTGCAAAGCATCCACTGCCCTTCTGCCTCTGACCCCTGCTGGGCACTGCTCAGCAGCCAGTCCCCAAAGAACAAAGGGGAGCCTGACAGATTAAAAAGCCCCGTGCGTTATCCTGGCAACTGAAGCTCGGAAGCCGGTGATCAATTCCCAGTCTGAACATAAGTAATCCCAGGACAGGCGGGCGTGGGATGGGGGAACAGACATGAAGGTGCTCATTATGGCAAGTGGAAGGATGCTTTTAACACAGAGACGGCCAGGGCACATCACATAAATATCATGCTTTGCAATTGTGGAGGTAATTGAAACATGATTAACCCCCCTGGTCTTTGGTCGTTGGGATTTGGAATCCCATATATTATGAACACTCTGTTCTGAAACCGGCTCTGTTGGCCCCTCCTCTGCAGACAGGAGCTTTTCTCATAAGCATCATAAAAAGCTTCGTGCATTATTGAACAGTGGAGTTAGTTTTCCTGTGCCCTGAAGTCCTTTGCCATTTTCTCTGTTGCGTTCTGGCATTTATTTCAAAGGCTCCTTTCAAGTCAACACAGACCCACCTGTTCAGCCTCCAGGAAGGACTCCCCTCAGCCCCAAACACAAGCTCTTACCTCTCACTTCTGGGAAGAATTATGTTATCTGGAGGTGAATCAGAGGTGAGCTCTTTACAGATCAGTCAGTGTCTACATTACATTCTAGCCATTTCACAGATGGGCAAACGGAAGTGCAGAGGAGTTAAGTCATTTGCCTAGTTCACCAAGCAAAACCAAAATAGGGTGAAAATGGAAACTGAAAAACCTGTTCTGACTTAGGTAAATCATGGTCGCACCCTGTGCTCTGCAGAGGGAAAACACAAGCTCTACCGGACAACTGAGGATGAAGCTGCCCCTGAGCAATCCCACCGGAAAGTGGCAGGCTTGGGAAATAGAGTCGTGCTCGCTGGAGCCTCTCTGCCCCGCCAAGAGGCCTGGGTGCCTTTTATTAAACAGAGGACTATTCAACAATAAATATTTCTCACGCAAGGCCGGAGGAGTTACCATACTTGGCTCCCTCCCAGCCTGGCTGAGTCAGCAGGGAATTTGCCAAGGTGCGGAAACCTTGTGTTCTGTGGTTTTGGTGTGTTGATATTTTTTAAATACTGAGCTGGAGAGCTTGAAGACTGCAAAACACACGTGGATGCACCACCCCCATGGGTTCTGATCCTGGGAAACATGGATTAGGCTCCTAGGGTGCTGGGAAGCTACAGGGGGGAATGGGTGGGTGGACGGATGCTACAGGGGATTTGGGAAAGTGTCAAAGACAATGCTTTCTCAAATACAGTTGCCTTTTCTACAGAATGGGCTGAATAAAGTATAGACCCAGGGATGCTGTGAGATTAAGATTTTTGAAGTGCAGGGGCTTTAGCAGGGAGAGCGCAGGACTTGGATTTCAATCCTTCCTGATACAGTTATGACTTATTGGCTGTGAGTCCCTGGGTGAGACGTTTCCTCTTTCTGAGCTTATTGTTTCATTTATAAAATGGGGCATTAATATTTCCTACATGAACCTTTAAGAGATAGGTACCAGGGCCCAAATAACTGGATGAATATAAATGCGTTTGCACAGAGATACTTACGGCATGATTATTTTTTGGTGTGTTGCTGCTGCAGCGCTTTGCCTGGGGCAGGTCCTGTTCAGCCTCAGGAACTTGTTTATTTGTATTAGGCTTTTTGATGAGACTGGGGAGAGCTCCTTCACTAGGACTTCACAGAAGAGGATTCATCTGTCGGTCCCTGGTCCCTTCACATAAATTAATATTCCAAATAAGAATTACACAGCCATTTCTATTAATATTTGATTCCTTGCCTCTTCAACTATCAGCTCAGTATTCTAACTGAGTTGAAAGAAGAAATAATTGTTTTTTCAGCCACTCCCACCGGGGAGGCAGCTGTAGACCCTGATTGCAGCCAGTGAAGTAACAACTTTGGTTGGTTGGCCTGAGGACAAGAGATGGGATGCACGTGTTAGAGTTGGTGGTTCCTTGGGGGAGAGAGAAGCCCCCCTCGGCTGCTTTGGAGGCAGATCCTGAGGGAATAGCCTTCTGAGTTCCGAATGCCTTGGAGGCACGGGGAAGGCCTGCTGGAAGGCTGGTTCAGATGTGCTCCCTGCTGGGAAGAGATTGGTGCTCCACTCCCAGGACTTAGAGGCCCAGCCTGGAGGAGGCAGATAATTAGCAGATGGGGCCTGAGGGTGACTCTCAGTTTTGTCTCCAACACAGCCCCTGTTGGGCACCTGCAGGAGGCAGACAAGGACCTGGCTCAGAGGATGACTGGGCACGGCCTCCTCATCTTGGTAAAGATGATGGGGCTTCTCACTCTGGAAGGAGAGAAGCCCTAAACATGGTGCAGGGCCTGGGGGCCTCTGTGGTCCAGGAGATGTCCTTCTCCACTCCTTCACTTCTCAAATGCTGGGCTCCTCCCTCCTTGAATCGCCCCCACCCAGGGTCCAACCAGAGGCCAGATATCCCCAGAGGCATGAGGATAGTGAGGGGGTGGCCCCTGATCCAAGTCTCCACCTGGACTGAATTCTTAGAATTTTACGTTGCCCCAGCATCCATTTTGAATATAAATTTAACTTTCTCAGACCAGAGGTAGAGCTTAGACCCCCCTGACAGTTTCCACTTCTTTGGTTCCTCCCGGTTCCTCCCAGTTTCTCAATGTGTTTGATCCAGACATCTGCCTTATGCCAGGCCTCCTGGTGACCATGCCCCCACCTCCTATGGGACAGCTGGGTACAGCCTACTCGATTCACTCCACTGACGTCCACATAGCATGGACTGAGTAGATATGCCCCAGTGACACCCTCTCGGCCACAGCAACCCCATACCTGTGCCTGCTTGCTCTAAACCCACCAGCTAGAACTCCCATGGAAAACCTGCTTAGGTAAGCCCTGGACCCCAGTAAAGGCTCTGGCCCCTGGGTCCCCCCAGCCCTGCTCCACACATGCTGGTGGAGCCTGCGCGTCCCAGACAGCTCCCTGCTGCCCGCTGGCCCTGAGGCATGCTGCCCTCTTCTCTCTGGGACCTGTAAGTAATAACATCTGCTTCTGTTATTTCGTGTGTTTTGCTGAGTTGCCTTCTCTGTGTCTCACTTGACTGACACACCCAAATCTACCTTCCCTCTTGCTCAGGGCTGTCCTAGAGAGTGGGTATCCTGGTAGGAATAAACCGGACACAAGTCAGGCAAGAGCCACAAGGGCATCTGTCAGCACAAGGGACAAGGACACCTGGTCATGGGTCAGACACTTGGGCCTTAATCAGGCCGTCCACCAGGGCAAAGAAGCATCCCATGAAAGGTACACCGTCAACATCCACAACCACCTCCCCTGCAGCCCTGTCAGGGCAGGCTAGAGCTTATAGCTGCTCTCCTAGGAGAGACCTGAAGGCCACGTTAGGGGACAATATAACATCAACCTTGGAGCCTTTGCAAATTCTGTTCCAAAGCGAGAAGTCATTGTGATGCCATGTTTAGAGGCAGGTGGCCTCAGGCAGCAGGGACACCATCAAAGGTGGTGTCCATCGTTGAGTTGTCCCCATCTGTAGGCCCTGCTCCACCTCTGTTTTGTCCTAGTCTCAGCTCCATCACCCCTGTACCCCTTCCTGTGATAGAGCCTGGCCTGGCTTGGGAATAAAAGAAGAAAACAGGAAATAGCAAACTGCCCCAAGGACTGTAATTGTGACATTGTCATCTGAAAATGTTTGCAGTCCCTGTTGGCATATGCTGCTGGAGCAAAAACATGCAAATCTGGAGCAAGGTGACAGGTGGCCCTCAGGCTCCTGGAGGAGACACCTGGGTTCCAGTTTGGTTCTGGTCTGCTGGGGTGGGATTCTCAGACAGCATCTGGCCCATTTCTGGGTTGGATGGTACTCTGAACAGGGCACTGATTCAAGGGCCAATGAGTCCCATCCCAACTCCTACAAAGCTGTGTGCATTTTGCCCACTGCCTGAGCTTGTAGATGGGGCAGCGTCCTCTTAGCCCTACTCAAGCCCTTGCAGGCTCAGCTTAGCTGAAGCATCTGGAAGCCATTGGTGCAGAGCTACAGACTCAGCTGCTGGTGTTTATCACCCCAAGGGTTGCAAAGTGACGGCCTGTGGGACTCTCCTGCAATCTGATGGCATTGGATCTCACTATATTGTACAATTATTTTTTCTGATTTAGTTGCCAATCCAAGATTTTTTTTTAAATTGGGCTATTTCACAATAATATCCAAATTTCAGACTCCCATGCTCCATCCAGTGGGAACTGAGACATAGCGGCTTCCTTGGATGGGCATGTGTGCTCCATGGTGCTGAAGACCCATTCCCTGTTGGCCACCTTGGGTCCTCTCATTCATTTCCCAGCCCCCCTGGCCTGGGTGGGTCAGGACTGTGCAACCATGCTGTACACCATCTGAGGGTGGCCAGAACAGGGCAGGTGGCAGGCTGCAGTGTCTTTGCTTGAGCTAACAGGCATGCCCTAGTGTAGTGCCGGGCACAAGTTCGGTGTGGGGTAAGCCTCCCCTTGCCCTGTCCCTCACAGTAAGGTCAGGAGAGCACTCACTGCCCCTAGACCCTGTGCTCTTTGAGATGACTTCTACTCCCATCCCTCCCCTGTGGCTTCAGCACAGGTAGTTTGCTGTATCCTTGCTCAGCCCCTGTCCTTGGAGACTGGGGTGGACTGGAGACCTGGACTCAGAAAGGCCAAGAGGCTGGGAGGCCTGGCCTCACATGGGACCAGAAGGCCCAAAGCCCAATTCTGGATGGAGGGACCAGCCGTGAAGCTGACGTCCCTCAGGGTTTCAGGGATGTAGCCCTCAGGTGTAGGCCCCTGAGCTGTGCCTGGGCTGAGAACACGACACCTCAACCTCCTCAAATGCTCAGGACATCAGAGGCTTAGCAGACAACAAAGTAGTCCCCTCTTAGACCTGGGGATGGCGGGAGAGGCGGGGTTTTCACTGGACGCTGAAACTAGGGTGTGGAGGGCCCTTGGGCCCTTTCCCAGGGCAAGCTTGGGGCAGAGGGTGGGGAGCATGAACAGTGCTTCCAGGTCTTGAGTCTTAAGGGCAGGGGGATTGCAAGTGGGATCCAGAGAAGAAGGTCGAGTCCTGAGGTGGGAGGAGGGGCCTCGGAGGCCATCTCTGAGCCGGAGCTTCCCCTTCTTGAGTGGATTCTCCCTGGATGCTTCCAGTGCTCTCTCCATCCTCTGGCCCCTCTCCCACCTGCATCCCTCTTCCCCCTGCACACATGCAGTGTGCCCAGACAGGGCTCACCCAGACCACAGGGGCTCCTAGGTAATGCAGACATCCAGTGCTAAAGACAGCAGGGCCACAGACTGAGAAGGGTATTTTGTTATCAGCTTTCTTAAAATCAGAAAGATCAAAAGAAAACTGATGCATCTTGCTAAAAACTGATCCGTGTGAGAAAGCCTGCTGGACCCTGGGCCCTAAACTCTGACACTCACTCACATTCCTGTTAACAAGGAGGAAGGACTCATTAGTACCTGGTTGGAGCTGAGTAACTTTGTTTTCTTTTCATTGTATTTACTTTGTGATTTTTTTTTTTTAATGGTAAATGATGATGGTTTTTCCTTTCTGAGGAAGACAAAAACTGTCATTTAAAATGCATTTTTAAAACACTTTTTAAATGAATGTTTCCAAATATAGACCAGAAATAGGGATGAATACCACCATGCCACCCTCCAGCCTCAATGACCCTGGCTGGTCTCATTTTTTGACACCCCCAGCTCATCCCACAGCCCATTATTGAAGCAACTCCCAGCCACCATACAACTCACCTGTGTATACTTCAGTGTCAACTGCCTCTATGTGACTATATCAAAAGAACATGGTGAGTCAGTGATTGTGCAGGGAGTCCCTGTGTAAAGCAAATCCCTGAGCATGGCCTGGAGTGATGTGGCTGGGAAGCCTTGCCTGGGCTGGCTTCTCATTGAGTGCACAAGAACCTGCACCTGATGGGGGGTGCCACCTGCCCCAGCCCTGACATGGGCATGGCACCCGGTTTTTCCCTGTCTGAAGCCTTTCAGACTGTGGGCCTCCCAAGGGTAGGGTGGGAGTCCTGGAAGCTCATGTGTGATATCCCTGGAGCCTGCTCAGAAAATATTTGCTGAAGAAGTGGGACAAACTAGCTGGTTGGAACTCCTAACACAGAGAGTGAGATAGGCTGAATTTTAAATGACCCCTGGGATGGTTAATTTTATGTATCAACTTGACTGGGCCATGGGGTGCCCAGATATCTGGTCAAACATTTTTTTCTGGGTCTGTCTGTGGGGGTATGTGTTAGTCCATTCTCATGCTGCTAATAAAGACATACCAGAGACTGGGTAATCTAAAAAGAAAAAAGGTTTAATTGACTCACAGTTCAGCATGGCTGGGGAGGCCTCAGGAAACTTACAATCATGGTGGAAGGGGAAGCAAACATGCCCTTCTTCACATGGCGACAAAAGGGAGAAATGCTGAGTGAAGTTTGGGGGAAAGCCCCTTATAAAACCATCAGATTTCATGATAACTCACTCACTATCATGAGAACAGCACGGGGGTAACGGCCCCTGTGATTCAATCACCTCCCACCAGGTTCCTCCCACAACACATGGGGATTATGGGAACTACAGTTCAAGATGAGATTTGTGTAGGGACACAGTCAAACCATATCAGAGTGTTTTGGGATGAAATTAATATTTGCATTGGTAGATGAAGCAAAGCAGACTGCCCTCCCCAGGCCAGGGTTCCCAGGGAGGGCAGGTCTCCTCTAATTCAATAAGGGCCTGAATAGAACATAGGGCTGAGCAAGAAAGAGTCCTCTCTCTCTTTGCTTTCGCCTGGGATGCCGGCCCCCTCCTGCCTTCTGTCACACTCAGGCTGAGACCTGAGGGCTGGGACTCCTTAGCTTCCATGATCATGTGAGCCAATTTCTTCTAGTGCACAAATACATACATGCATGCACACATACATACATCCTACTGGTTCTGTTTCTCTGGAGAATTGTGACCTTTACCCCCATTACCCCATCACCTTTACCTGTGCCCTGGTGTCATGCTCGTGAATATGTTGGGTTACATAAGAAATGAGACTCTACAAATGTAATTAAGGTTACTAATCAGTTGACTTCAGCAGAGGGGGTTATTCTGAATTATCCTCGGTGGGCTTAATGGAATCACCTGAGCCCTTAAAAGCTGGTAGAAAAAGGAGGGCAGAGGGGCTTCAAGAGTGAGAAAGACTCAAAATGCAGTTGCTGTTTGAAGGTGGAGAGGGTCACACAGAAGGAATGTGGGTGGCCTCTAAGCATAGAGAGTGCACCCACGTTGGCACCCAGCAAGGAAATGGGGGCCTCAGTTTACCAACAGCCAAGACTTGGATTCCTCCCCAGGACCTGTAGGTTTGAGCCCAGCCTGACCGACACCTGCATTTCATTCTTGTGAGACCCAGAGCAGAGACCCCATCAGAATTCTGGTCTACAGGCTGTGAGATTTAAAAAAAAAAAATGGATTCTGCTTTAAGTCATGAATTGCTGGAAATTTCTTACTCAGCAACAGAAGATCAATTCAGAGAGTGAGGAAATCCCTTTCTGTTCACTTCTCACAATGAGAGATACCGATTCTGGATGACACGGGACAGGGGACCGTCCCAGGAGAGAATCCTGTTCCACATTTCATGTCACAGGGAGGGATGTGAGGCTCAGAGGGGGTCACAGCAAAGGAGGAGTGGAGTTGAGGTCAGAGCCGGAGTCTGGGTGCTTGTGGCCCATGTACCTAGTGCTCAGGTGAGCCTACCATGGGTCCGGTGGGGGTGGGGCACACTTCTGAACAGGTGCTCACACTGCTCCCCGCCCCCAGCTCTCACCCATACCCACAGCCATACCCACAGCAAGTGGTTGCTTTTGTCTAAGCAACTCCTAAAGAGCCAACCCCCATCTAAGAGCAGAGAGTCCCTGGAAGTGGACACCCGTGTTCTGTGCTGCCATTGTCACAGGACTTATCTTTTCAGAACCACCCTGTCTATTGCCCCTGAGCCACTCTGGGAAGCCATGTGGATGGAGCCGATGGGTGTCCAGGAGCCAAGGAGGGAGATGGGCCCAGGGAAGAGGCAGGGCCACAGCTGCACAGCCTGGCAATGTGGACTTGGACCTGGCTAACCTTGTTGGCGCAGTGGAGGCGCTAAGGGTAGGCATCAAAGGTGTTTAGCCATGGGGCCGACAGAATCAGATCTGTGTGTTGGAAAGACCCTGGCTGTGTAAGTAGGAAGAACCAGTTAGCAGCTAGCAGGGAGAGGAGGCGGGGAAAGTGGCAGGAGGAGGCTATTGTGACAGCCTCGTGGGAGACATGAGACTGGTCCAAACCAGCAGCTCTCAAAGGTCAATGGGCGCTGAGGGAGCTTGTTAAATACACAGGTGCCCAGGTGCCACCCCAGACACTCTGATTCAGATGACTGGCCCCACCCCACTGTCATAGAATCTCTGGTATTGGGGCCTAGGAATCTGCATTTTGAAAACCGTCCAGGCACTTCCAAGATGAGCCAGGCTTGGGAAGAGGACTATGGCTCACTGCACTGAGGTAAAGGAGCAGCAGTAAAGATGTCATGGAGATTCTCTCACAGGCATCGCCTGAGAAGGTGCACGGTGGACACCCACAGAGCCCGGGGTGGTGGGGGTGAAGCAGGTCTGGGTTGGAGCTGGAAGCAAAGCTGGGCTGGGAAGGAGTGCCCATCATGATGCACTGCTCGCTGCGTCTGCCTGTGGGTGTTCATTTCTATTATCCTCCTAAACACCGCTTTGTAACATTTCACTGCATTAAATGCTCAACCAGGAAAATGAAATTTATTTAGAAGGCTGAGGTATTTCACATCTAGGGCAGGCGATGCTGCTCTAAATTTACCAAGTCAACAGCTCATTTTTGCTGTTGAATGGGTTGTAGATCTTATGACAGAAGCAAGTAAGTGAGAACGCTACCAGCTGTAAACTTTATCTTATTGGCGAAATGTCTATTACGCAGCTAAAAACATCTACTTAATAGGTGCTGCCCTTCAACAATTGGTAGCAACAGAGTCTTAGGTGGTGATAACAATGACATTATATCTCTTTTATCACCTGTAGGTTCTTTGTATTGTCAATTACTGGCTGCACATTCCTTCCGGCCTCAGAGGCTGTAGGATAAACAGGTTGCACCATTCTGATGACGTGGTCATCACTGGAGGCACTGGGGGTTTGCATCTGATTTTCCTTCAGAGGCATCTGCCTGTGTTTTAGGATCCCCAGTCTTCATCAGGACATAGTGAAATCATATGAAGCTAACTAAGTCCGATGAATGAGTAAGTGCTAATCAAGCCAGGTGATTCTAACTGGGTCATTCATAAACATTTACAGGCTCTGAGCTAGGGGTGGTGAATGCAGAGACATACAGGACTCCATTTCTCTGGAATAGAGCTCTGAAATCTTAAAGCTGCAGCAGCACTTTTGGAACATGCGAACCGCCGCTCAGGAGGACCCTGTAAGAGCAGACGGCTCTCGTGAATATACAAGCCTGGACACTGGTTTAAAACTAACCCCATTCCTTTTTTCACTGAAGGTTTGATGCAGAGCCGAAGTCTGCTGTTCTAAGGAACCACTAGTTGTTATTGTCCTAAATCCGGTAGAGGTTTTGGATGGGGTGTAGGAAATTTTCACAAGAACCCAAATTTCATGTCGATTTGTGATGGATTAGCATACCAAAATGGGCTTAAAGTGCACTTAATGGATGCATTACTGCAGAAGGGAGCCACCTAACCAGAGCATTGCTAAATTTATGAAATTGAAATGCACTTCAGGTTACTGAGCAGTCTAAATTTGTCAAAGTCACAGAGTGGGAGGCAGGTCGTTGCTGGTGGCAGAGGTGGAAGAAATCTGAAGCCAGGGCTGCCAAAATGAATTTGAAGGCCTCTGCAATGACCCGAAGGGCTCCCTCACGCCCAGGTGCAGCCCTTTTCAGTGGCAGGAGCAGGACCTGGGGCTCCTGAGCTTCAGTGTTTACTGAGCCCCTCTTAGCACGCAGGAGGCAGAGAGTGACAAGGTGTGTCCATTCTTTGCCCTGCCCTACGGTGCTTCCCTAATGGGTCTGCCCACTATGAACTTGAACTCATCGGCACTGGTGCGCACTCATGGAACAGACATGGCTTTTTGTCCTTGCCTAAGTGTTTGGTTTGCAAGCCTCAGTCTCTTGGCCTGAAAAATGGGGATAAGTAATACTGGCCTCACAGGCATGGGAAAGTGCTCAGCACAATGCTTGTCACAACGTGGGACTTTGAAAGTCCCTTTCTTCAGGAGGTGGCTGAGTCTTAGTGACCTCAGTGGTGCCAACATTCAGCTCTGTGAGTGGCACACAGCAGGTGTTAAGAGAGTGTCTACTGAATGAGTGAATGATGAATGAGTAAGTGAATGTGATTTCAAGGATTGTGGCAGGTCCCTGACATTCCAGTTTGCTGGTGTCCTTGTAGCATCTCTTACAGAATCTTTATTCGAGTTATACTTATTCATGGATTCAATTTATTACACAATTGCATGTTAACAAACATTCAATTATGTGACTATCATGGATAAAACTACTTGTAATAATAATGATTACTAATAAGAACTACGATTTTCAACTCTTACTGTGTCCCAGGAATTATGCTGAGTATTTTTAAAATACTTTGTCTTCAGTCTTGACACCAGGCCACTGAGGCCATGTATCAGCCAGCTACAGCCACAACAATGCTGTGTAACAAAACATTTGCAACATTCAGTGGCTTGCAACAATAAGCATTTTCCCTGCCTTGCTCTTATGTCTGTAGGTTGCCTGTAGCAGCTGTGAGTCCTGCTGTATGTGGAGTGACATGGCTCCAGACAGCAAGTCAAGTTCAGGTTTCCTCCATGTGTGTTCATTCTGAAGCCTCTCTGAAAGAGGCAGCAACGTGTTCTTCTCATGGTGGACCACCAGAACAGAGGAAAGCAGGTCTGGCCCTGCAAGCACACTTCAAGCCTCTGATCCAGGTATATTCCCCACTATCTCATTGTCTAAAGCAAGTCCAAAGTCAAGGAATGGGGAAGTGCAATCCCCACACTGGAAGGCCGTGACAAGGATGCATATGTGTAATAACCACCACAGGAGAGTGAAGAGTTGGGATCAACATCTCAGTCAACTACTCGTAGGTGCTATCAGAAGCCTCAAACCGAGGCATGGGAAGAAGTGACTTGCCCAGGTTGCTCAGCTAGTGGGTGACAGAAGTAGGATTTGAACCCAGGCAATTTAAATCCACAGTTGTGGGGGCCTAGAGTGCACACAGGGGAAGCAGGGATTTATTTTCTGAAAGTATCTGCATTTTATTTTTCTTTCTTTTTCTTTTTTTTTTTCTTTTTGAGAGGGAGTCTCACTCTGTCGCCCAGGCTGGAGTGCAGTGGTGTGATCTCGGCTCATTGCAACCTCTGCCTCCCAGGTTCCAGCGATTCTCTTTCAATCTTCAGGCATGTGCCACCACACTAATTTTTGTATTTTTAGTGGAGACAGGGTTTCACCATGTTGGCCAGGCTTGTCTCAAACTCCTGACCTCAAGTGATCCACCTGCCTCGGCCTCCCAAAGCGCTAGGGTTACAGGCTATGAGCTACTGTGCTTGGCCAGTATCTGCATTTTTTTCAGCCATGACTTGCTATTACCATGTTAGTACCAACCTCTCTTGCAGTTACACATTTATTTGTCTATCCTTCCACCCACCCACAGGGACCTGGCATTTGGGTGTTCTTTCAGTTCTCTGCAATAACAGGCCCAAGTGCAATTCTTGGGTAATTTTTTGAAATTAAGGTTGAAAGGGAAAAAAATCACCCTCTAGTTAATCTCAGGCACGTGTATAAACACCTTTGGAAAGTCCCTGGTGGAATTCGTATCAAAGCGGTACCGTGATTTTTACTTAAAAACAATTTGCTTCATGTCAACTGTGGTTTCTGACACCTGAATTTGAAGGTGATCTGGGTGGGCCCAGTGCCATCTCCGTAACGGAGTTATGTGTTTACCTGGAGGGAGGAAAGGAAAGGCATTATTCCCCGGCAGTATGTGTGGCCCTAGAATAATGTTCCACACACCCTTACAGAAGGGGATTTCCTCCTCGCCGTTTCCACAGACCCTTCCCTGTGTTTGTTTAAACCCGTTGCACACTGGTCTGACAGCTGCCTGGCCCAGGGCCTTCCTTGCAGACGCATGTACAACCAACCCTCTTTAACAGCAACCTGCTCTGTGTCCCCTGATGCAATTACTCGAGTATATAAACCTCACTGAAAGGCAGGCTTTTCTTGGGAGCTAATAAATAAGCCCCAAAGCCACAACGTGTGTGAGACCTTGAAAAATGGCATCATCATCTATTGGGAATTGTGAACCCTGCAAAAAGCAGCTCATTGTATTTTCAGAAATAGGTTTTTGTTTAAAAAAATAATAAAGAATAAAAATCACCAAGTGGAGTCTATATGGAAAAAGCAATCTAGTCTGATATTCTAAGGCAAGTCTCTTTGCTGCATTCATGGTCCTTTGCAAATTTTATGTAAGAGACATTATTTGTAGGAAAACAAGATAGGATTTTAAAGAACTCCCCTCTCATCCCGGTTTCCCATCTGCAGTTATAATCCTCTGATGGTGACCTCTGAATTAGTTGCCATGGATGCTGAGCAGAAGTTTATGACCTCAGGGTGGACTGTAGCTTCAGGGGGGTGAGATGAAGCCTCCAGCAATAAAGAGATAATGGGGAGAAGGCACTGTCAGGAATGACCCTTCGGTGGCATGCAGTCTATAGTTAACGGAGCACTTTCATTTCAACTGCTGGTTGCTTGGAGGAAGAGGGTGCTGGACTCTGGCCACGGGAACACAGGCCGGCAAAAAACTGCAGATTCTTTTTGCACCTTGGACCTCAGTTTCCTGAGAGGCTGGGCTTGGTGCTGCAAGGCCCTCTGAGCGAATCTGCCAGAATTTCATGTGTCTTTTTCTTTAACTGATGACATCTTCAGCCCAGAGTCAGTGGAGTTGGCCACTGGTGCCGCTTTCTTGCCCCTCGCGCTGTCCAGGTAGTTCCCTGGAGCAGACTCCAGGTCACTGCGGCAGGCAGTGGCGCTCGGGGTCCTGCAGAGCTTTACCTCCCGGCGGAAGCAAACACGCCGGGCCAAAGAGCCAGGCCAGCCTTCCCGGGATGCAAATACAACAGAGGGCGCCGAACTCACCAGCGCCGTGGCCTTGAATATTAATGTATGGGCTGGCTCCAGACCGCCAGGTTCCTTAAAGATGTCTCTGGCGGCCGGGCGCGGTGGCTTACGCCTGTACTCCCAGCACTTCGGGTGGCGTAGGCGGGTGGATCATCTGAGGTTGGGAGTTCGAGACCAGCCTGACCAACATGGAGAAACCCGTCTGTACTAAAAATACAAGATTAGCCGGGCGTGGTGGTGCACGCCTGTAATCCCGGCTACTCGGGAGGCTGAGGCAGGAGAATCGCTTGAACCCGGCAGGCGGAAGTTGCAGTGAGCCGAGATCGCGCCATTGCATTCCAGCCTGGGCAACAAGAGCGAAACTCCGTCTTAAAAAA
>NW_012103131.1:1476282-1533084 GCF_000951045.1 Mandrillus leucophaeus | reverse complement strand
AGCGGCCCGGGCGCGGAGGCGACTCTGGCAGTGGAGATGAAATGCGAGTCTCTTGGGTTGTGTGTGCCGGGGGATAGGACGCGGTGGCTGTGGGTGGCTGGGTGGCGGGCTGTGGCGCAATTGGCCCCTTGGGATGGCAGGATGGAGGCGCCGGGGCGAAGGGAACCTTGCCTTTGGGAGAATGAATGAATGAAGAGCCGTGGAAGCGCCTTCCCGACTCCTCCAGGCAACCGATTGGCCGGCGTGCGCTCGAGTGTGTACGTGTTGAGGCTTCGGAGCCGCCTGGGTCCTGGGCACAGCTGCTTAACTGCCCCGTCGCGGTCCCGGTGCCCACGTTGCCTGCCCGCCCTGCGCCCGGGGCCGGCCAGCGCGGCTGGGACGGCGGGTATAGGCGAGGAAGGCTGGGGCTGGGTTGCCGGCTGCTGGCGGCTGGAGGTCCGCGCCGGGTGTAGGGAAGTCCGCGAAGCAGGCTGCCAGGCTGGGGGCTGGGACCAGCTCCTGGGGACCGGGATCCTTCTTCGTCTGCCGGCGTGCGCGGAGCCGCTGTGACAGCTGGGCGCCTTCGCCTTGTTCACGTTGGATAAGTTAATGGTACGAGTTCTCGGGAATGAAGCGTGGCTCGGGGATGCCCTGCAGAGGGATGTGACAAGTTGGTCAGTGAGACTGAGCAGAGGGACTCACCTTGCCTCTGGGCGCCCTGACAGTGCCCCCAGCCCCACTTTATCAGCTGCAATTCCTGAGTGTTGTGGGATGCCTCGGTGGGTTAGGGTAGCCGCCCAGTGTTGGGGCAGAAAGGCCTCAGAGGGCATCTGCACCCCCCGAGGGGTCCTGAAGTAAACTGAGGCCTAGAATTTTGCCTAGCGTTTCTCCTGGACCCTCCTTGGACCTTCCTGGACCATTATCCATCCGGCGCTTTCCTGCTCCTCCTCCCACCACCCGCAATCTTGCAAAATCAGGAACCCTCCCTTCCAGAACGTGGCACTTACTAATTTTACAAACTGAATGTTAAACTAGCATCTCTTGATTGATACATAAATACATACATAGATCATATATGATTTTATTCAAAGTAGCACAGGAATAAAAATGCCTTCTAAGTAGGTAGTTTTTACCAAACAAATTTTTCTCCCCAAATTCCTGAGAAACTGTCAGAAGATTTTCTTTCTTGCCACCTCCTGGATGGGCACACTGAGCTGGCGAGGTAAAGTGGATTGTCATGGCCTTCCTGTGGGCACATAGGTGAGCTGGAGGTGGAGCTGCAGGTCTGGGCTTACCTCCAAAGTCCAGCTCCCCAGGAGAGCCAGGTCAGGGACCCTCTGCAGAAGTCCAGCCCTGTCTCTGCGGCTCTCTCCTCTGGACACTGGATGATTGCAGTGAGCTGGCTTGTAGGTGAAGCATGCAGGGGTAATTCTCCAGGATATTGTCCGGGGGGGTGGCAGGCAGGTTGGGCCACAGTGGTCACATGTGTGTCTTGCTTTTCTTGGATGATCAAAGCTTGCCATGTCTGAGCCACTGTCCTGGCCAGGGACCCAGCCGGGGGTCACTGTGGCTGCCGTGAGGGCTGCAGTTTCCTTCCACGCCTTTGTCATCCCTGGTTGCTGCTCCCCCGGGCCAGGAAAGCTGAGATGTCAGAAGCATTTGATTTTTCACATGCCTAGAAGAGAGAAGATTAATTCCTGCGTCAAGAAGAAGTGTTTGGGGAAAGGTTGGTAAAGTGGGAAGCAGATTCTACTTATTTGGCGTCTTGAGAAACAGCAGAAAAGAAACTCCAAGTTAACTTGCTGGGCGCCAGGAGTCTGCAGTAGGGGAAGCTGTAGATTAGTGCTGGGTTGTGGTGGTCGAAGCCCTTTTGAGTTCGGCTGGAAGGTGCCCTGCTAGTGGAGGGGGCTGGGGAGAAGAGGGAGACCCCAGGGGTGTCCTGAACAGGTAAGCACATGCCCAACTACAGGGGACAGCCTCGACTCAGTTTCAGCCAGTTGGGGGGAACATAGAGTTGATAGGTCTTGTGAGTTTTTGAGAGGATTCTCCAGCCTGGGTATTTAAATGTGGGCTCAAATTCCAGAAGTATGGTAGAGGGTTCGGGGTGAGTGCCCTTCCAGGAGGTCTGAAGCTTGCCATCTGGCCCAGTGCTTATCTACTGGGAAGGGTGTCACTGCATCAGAGAGCAGGGCACAGGAGCCACACCCATCGTGGGCCCAGAGACTAAGAACTGATGGCTGCCCATCATGCCTGTGGCCAGGTCTAGGCTAGAGGTGAGGCGGGCAGAGCTCCTTCACGTACTCGTGTGCCATACGTTCATTCAGCAGCTGTTGAATGAATTCCCATGATGTGGAAAGTCATCTGCATGAACCTTTTCATATAATTCCTTTCACCAAATAGATCCTGCAGTTGAGCCTCTGGGATGATTTGGTGGGGATAGGACAGACAGGGTCCCAGCCCTCATGGGAGAGGGACAAGCAGAATTGGCTGTGTAGACAGACAAATGGTCTAGAAGCTGCCGAAAGAGCCCAGAAGGGCAGTGATGCAAAGCCAGGCTTGGGAGCAGGAGTGGGGGAGTGGAGGGTGGACTCGGGGGAGTGTGAGGAGCCTCCTTTTCCAGGTGTGGACATTGAGTTTCAGAGCAGTGGGTGGGAGTCACCCACCCCGTGAGCAGGGCATGCTCAGGTATGATGTTAAGTTGGGAGTGACTTGCCCAAGGTCACATAGCCAGTAAGTGGGAAGTCAGGGGGTCTCTGATCTCCAGCTCTTGGCCAGCTCCTTCATCTCTGCTGTGCTGGGCTGAGGCCTCTTAGAAACTCCCAGAGGAGTGGACATTCCCTGTAATTGGCAGCTCTCATTTTTCCCATTTACACATTCAGGCACTGTCCCCCTTCCTGGGGCCTCAGCAGGCCCAGGATTGCAGAGATGCTGTTTGGAGCGCATTTGTATGAAAGAGGAGTCGTCTAAATTCTAAAAGCAGAGACTGTTTTTAAAAGTGGTAGCTGACTTGGGAGTGTCATTGATCTGAGCAATCAGCCAGCGGACGTCTCTTTAGCAGCTTGTGATTTGGAAGTGACTCAGTCACTGGTGAGAATCATGCAGCTTCCCTCCCCTTCTGGTCTGTAAAGGGGACGCTCAGGTATGAGATTAAGTTACTTCAAATGGTCACTGTGTTCCTGTGCTGTGAATGAGGAGATCGTGTTTGCACTTAGCTGGCTAAGTGTTTGGGAGACTGAGTGTTTCCACTGCACAAGGCATTTCTTTATTGGCTTCCAGTATGAGGGTCTGATTTCTTTACTGAGATGGTTTCTCCTTTCAAATAAAGCACTGGGACAAAATGATTTATGTGTAGACCTGTGTCTCCACAGCAGGAGATGGAGCATAAAGGGAACAGTTATCTAATTAGTGTGTCCAGTCTAGGTGTCTAGTTAGGAGTGTCCAGGAAGGAGAAAGGTTTTGTGTCCATTTGGGCCAATATAGATTTTTTTAAAATTGTAAGTATGGGAAGACAGTTCATTGCAAGAGCTATCACGTGCTGTGTCCCTACAGGTTTGATGCTGGCCCTCTGCTAGGCAGGTCACACAGGTGTATCCCTTTGTGTCCTTTAGAGGGCTGGGAGGCTGTTGGAGATGACACACACCAAGCTCTCAGCCATCCGGATGTGCAGGAGGAGGGATTGGGAATGACGGTGGAGGCAGGAGGGAAATAAGGGGGTGAGGGGAGAAGAGCAACTGTGGCTCCAGAAGGAGGAGGCGGCGTGAATCAGCAAGTGGTTAAGTTGTGGGGAGGTGGCAAGTGGGAAGCAGTTTCTCATCTTTGCTGATTTCCAAAGGGATGGGGAGGAAAGGAGACCGTCTGCAGCGGGACTTGCGGCGTTTCTGCCCTGCAGCCCTGGGCCAGGTGCATGGGAGCAGAGAGTCAGTGCTTAGCACAGAGCACAGCACTCAGATCAGTGAGCGAGGTGGAGCTTGTGCAAGTCAGAGTTACGTAACGCCGTTGACAGGCACCTTACAGGGCTTGGCAAAGTGCAGCGGGAGCCCGGGGTAACGACTTTGAGATTGGAGTGTTCAGGGAAGACTTTGGCCCTGGCCTGAGGACGGGTGTCTTTTCAAAGAGTTAATACCTGCCAGTGCTTGACACAGTGCCTGGCATCCAGTAAGTGCTCAGTAAGCACTGGCTCGGGTGGTATTCTTTAGCCCCGGAGCTCCTCACCATGCATGTCTCCATATTTGATTCCAGTATATTCTACCTCAAAGGGTATAGGTAGGAGCCCCTGCAAGCCTTGGCTCCAGCTAGGTTTCCTTAGGGTGGTGGCTTCATTCTCTGGACTCTGTCTCCTCATCTGTGCGAGGAGAACACTGGTAAACAGCTACCCTTCAAGACCCTTCAGCTGACCTTGCAGCCAGGCTGTGGAGCAGCTCGGCTGTGCCCATATTTGACGCAATTAACCAGAGAGAGGAGACCGCGCAGCTCTAGGTGGAACTGTGCTGGTGTAGCTCACTTGAATGTTACATCTCGCCCCACTCCCAGCTTAAAAGAGCCCAGAGGGGGTCTGAGGGGGGCCTCCTGGCTTCAGCAGGCTCTCCCTGATGCCTATTTTACATTTCTAGAACTCATCATGGCCCAGGCCTTTTAGATCTCTGAAGAAAGTAAGGCTGGCAGATCCTCAAAAGCAGAGGGTATCATTATAATGGAAACTTGGACACTTTCCAGAATTGCATTTGTGGTAAAAATATTGAAACAGACAGCCCAGGCACCCAGGTGCCTGGAAAATACCCCAACATGGGCAAATAATTAGATACAGGCCAGGCACAATTATGTTTTTCTGACAATAGGCTGGAACTTGGTGGCTTAGCATTTTCTCTTGAAATGGAATACGCCCCTGCCAGACCTTTTTGCTCCCTGTGGTCAAAAAGATAGTGGTGTGGCCACCAAGGGGGAGGGCATACAAGGAGAAGTGGCAATGCCATCCCTCCTAGGGTGGCCCTGGATCTATCTTCGGGAGGTTCTGTCCTGCTTTTGCTCTTCGGTGTCCCTGTAGGTAGCTGTCCCAAGGGACTGGGCCCATGGCACCTTTGCTAGGAGGCCAGAGCCTGCATTTCAGAGTCTAAGAGGTCGAGAGAGGTGTAAGATGTATTATTTTACCCTTCCATGAAAGTGGTCTGGGCAGCTGTGTTCCCTTTTGTAAGCCCTGGCAGCTCACTCATGCTGATGGCAGTAAGTTCACCTGTACCTTCACGTTTCTTGTCAGCCAAATGTTTGGTCCCCGTGACAAGGATGCTCTTTTAGCTCAAGTGTTAGATGCCAGAGGCACTGGATGGGGCAGGGCAGGTAGTGGGTTGAGCCTGAGATCCACGCGGACTCAGGTTCAAGTTCATGCAGTACTGCTTCGTCCCATTCCTGTGACTCTGGTCAAGTGGCTTACCTTGCATCTCGGTTTCCTCATCTGTAAAATGGGGTTAATGATCTCTACCTGGTTGGATGGCTTGAGTATTTGAAAGAGTACAATTTAGGGTTCAGGGGAGCTCCCCACGTGGAACCACTCTTTTCTGGGCGAGGTCTAAACCTATGGAGAGATACAGGAGGAGGAAGGCAGGTGGAAATCCGCATGCAATGGCCATCCCGACTGCAGCTGTTGTTGGAGAATGTGGCTGAACCAGTGGGCAAAGAAGTGAGGAACTGGGGCAGTCAGGCAGACCTGCCCACCCCATCGCCTGTGGAGCTGGAGAAGCCTCTCCCAGCAGGGTGAAGGGCCTCCTTGCCATGGGGAAAGGCAGGGCTGGGCTGTCACGTCCAGGCCCTCCTTCCATATTCCTGGGATGGTGTAGACACCACCAGGTGTAGACAACAGGAAAGTTACACAAGGGGAGCGTCCTCCTCATGGAAGGAAACATCTGGAGTGGTGGAGAAGAGTCGCCCCGTGGCAAGGAATATGACATGCTGGGCTCCGTGCCTGGCCCACGGTGGGAGGGTGGTCAATGGCATCTGTTAGGTACGTACTTGGTAGAGGTGGCCGCAGTGTGTCAAGTAGGTGTTGTTGTCTGCTCCAGGAAATAATCTGGCTTTAAATTCAAGAACATCTCTTTCCTACTTGTTGGCAGAGCATGATTGAGATAATGGTGAACCATGGATCTCAAGGTCGCATTCTAACTTGAACGCAATTCACAGGGAGCTGAGGTAGTGATTGACTCCTAGCCTGGGCTTGGAGAAGCTTCTCTGCCTCCTCTCTCTTGGTCCCAGGCCCCCAAAGGGCCTCTGCTTCTACCAGACCTGGCTCTGTCTGTCTGGCCAGCCGGGCCTGGACTTGGCTACACTTGGGTCCTCCAGCCACTGGAGAGGGGGAGCTCCCGCATCTGCCTACTTCATCATTGAGCCCTCCCACCCCCACTGCCTTCAGGAAGCATTTGCCTGTCATTCTTGCCATCTCTTCCCTGTACCTCCCTCCCGCATCCAGGTGGAGCCTTCCTCCTCTGAGCTTCTGCAGTTTTCCTCTATTGTATTTCTCAACCTTGACCCTGTTCCACACTGTGCTGGGCTACAGTTTCCCGGGTGGGGTCTGCTCTCCCAGCCTGACGAGACTCTTCAGGAGGTGGGTGTCTGGGACTCACGGCACATCTGTGTAGCTGGACTCTCACTTAGTGGCCAGTGACCGCCACGTGTTGCATTAATGCATCAATTAAAAATGATTCTTCCAAAGGCGAGTTTATCCTGGAGATTTTATGTGAACCCTAAGTTTGATAGTGTGGCACCGGAGAGCTCACACTTGTCACTCAATTTCCCAAGGAGTCGAGAGCCTAATGGAGTAACCTTGGATTTCCTGGCATTAGGTTTTGAGGCTATTAAAACGTAGTAACCACAGTTTTTTGTGTCTTGAGAGCCTTAGGGGAAAATGTTATGGAAATTTGGTTGTTGTTTCAGGAATATAAGCGGAGCCATCTACTCAGGCGAGAAATGTGGAGGCTGCTCGTGTTTCTTATAGCTGGTATAAATAGCTCGGCTTCAAGTTCCATGCTCCTTTGTTTGGAATGTAAATATTTGCATTAAAAATATAAAGTATGTCCTGGTGTGTATTTTTAGGGACTATAATTTCCAAACCCCAAATCAGACTATGGGTCTACTGAGGATTAATTTTCTCTGCTTTGTGAACCTGTATATGTAAAGAGTCTCCCAAATGTACACACCAAATCCTGTTTGCTTCATGCACGACGGACCGCCAGGGTTACAAGAAAGCAGGGTTGTCCCGGGGAGTGTGGGCCGAAGCCTTGCGTTTCTCTCCACGCACTTCTGATGGTTCTGCCTGGTAGCTGCAGCAGCCCAGGGCGGTGGGGTGGAGGAGTTTTGGCTGAGATCTTGTGGGTCATCAGGGTCCTGGCTTCTCTGTCCTCGGTTTCCTGGACATCCAGGTGGGGATTTGGCTGCAGCTGGCTGACCTCTGTGTCACGTAACCAGACGCTTGACTTCGGAGTTGCTGTTGCTCTAGGCAGATGTTCGGGAGTTTTAGTGCCCTTTCTGTGGTCTGGTGGAGGGAGCAGGAAGTTCTCATGTCTAGTTCAGAGGGGAACTGTGAGGGCCTCTGTGTGGTATCTTCCTCCACTGGATTCCTGGGGGCTGTTTAGATTTAATTTTTCTATGAAGGACAAGCCAGATGATTTTGTTAATCCCTTACTGTGGGTGGGATGCCATCTCTGGTCTGGCCTTGGCCTGTTCTTGGTAGTTGGGGGCTTGGTGGGGCGGCAGGAGCTGGGCAGGCCATTTGTCCCTGGTATGGGGGAACTTATTTCTAAGGCTCTCTGGGCAGCCTTTGATGAACACCTTCTGGCCCAGAGGCTCTAACGGAGAAGGCTGGGCCGTGGAGGTCAGCTCGCCTGGAGAGGAGGGCTGAATGCAGGTGGGCATCCAACTGGCAGCCTCCCTCTTGTCTCATCACAGGATGAAGGGCAGATGAGAAGACAGCCAGGAGGGTCCTGGGCCCTCAGCTGTGACTCCCCAAGAGGCAGGTACCAAGGGCCCCCTTTGTCATTGCTTCCTAGCCAGTGCGTGGCCCCGCCCTTGGGAGGGTCAGCTCCTCCTCCATCCCACTGAACACTGATGCCTCAGGACTGGACTCCCTGGGGCAGCAGGGACCCTTCCATCTTTCCTTCCCTAGCTCTGCCTTGCAAAGGTGCAGCCTCCTGAGCCTCAGAGTGTCTGACATCTCTCTGCCTGGTGACCCCAACTGAAACATTGTGTGGGCTTAGAAACCGTGAGCCTTGGGGAGGACCATCTTCCTCCGAGCCCTGGGTGTGCTGAACTGCGAAGGCTTACCACTTCCTTGCCTGTGGTTATCTCCAGCCTGACCCATGGTGGCGCGATCCTCTCTCATCATCCGTCACAGTTTTTAATGAAGAAAATATGTTCCAGAAAGGCTGAGTGCCATGCCGCATCAGGTCAGTGATCCAAGTCATTATAGTGAAAGTCAGAGGAAATAGCTGCTTTTAGGACACGCTGAACTTGCCTAAGAAAGTTATCAGTGGGAATAAATGAGTGGGAAGAAAGCACGCTGCGACTAATGAGAACAGTATAAGCCTGACATTTTGTGTCGTCCTAACTTTGAAAAGCTATTTATACCCACTTGATAGCAGTTTCTATGAGAAATTAGATATGAGGAGATGTACAGAAGAGAAGAGTGGGAGCTGGGTGACTGTGAGCTCCTCCTCAGAAACATCTTCCAGGCAAAAAAAGAAAAAAAAAAAAAAAAAAAAAGAAAAAATCATTTGCTCACCTATTGACAATTGAAAATCCAGGGATCTTTTGCATTGTATAAAATTTGGCTCAGAGAAGAAAAACGATGTATTGAAAAGAAGATGAAGCTTCAGTTGCCATTTGAGTGGTAGAAAATAAATTTGCTTTTGGCCATAAAAATGGAAACAAGTCAATAGAAAAAATGCAGGCCTGCCCACTTTTGAGTCAGCAGTTTTTTTGGTTTATGGAAGGGTGAGAAGACTTGCTCACTGGAAATCACCCGTTGGATTACTTAGGAAGCTGCAGAAGCGTTGAAGGGTAGGCATGTGTGTCTTTCAAAGTTCTCAACTGATTTATTTTAAAAAAGTCATAAAACAGACTTTTGAAAATCCTAGTCAATCTATTCTTCTTTAACAGCTTTATTGAAATATAATTCACACACCATACAATTTACCCAAAGTATACAATTCCATGTTTTTTAGTATATTGACAGATATGTGCAACCACTACCACAGCTAATTTGAGAACTTTTTTTATCTCAAAAAGAAATCTTGTACCCTTTAGCTATCACTCCTTTATCTCCCCACTCCCCCACATGTACCTTTCAGCCCTGAGCAACCACAAATCTACTTCCTGTCTCTGTCCATTCCAGTTCCTCTATTGTGGACTTTTGTATGAGCAGAATCACATAGAATGAGGTCTTTCGTGACTGGCTTCTTGTACGCTGTAACTTTCATGGTCCATCCATGCTGTGGCATGCGTCAGCACTTCATTCCTTTTCATGGCTGAATAATATTCCATTGAATGGATAGCCCACAGTGACATGGATCCATTTGTCCATTGACAGACACTTGGATTATCTCCACCTTTGGCTGTTATGAATGAGGTGGCCACAAACATTTGTGTACAAGCTTCTTTGGGTGTGGACATGTGTTTCCATTTCTAGGGTTATGTTTTATGAGATGTTTTCACTTTCTTCTAATAATAAGATTCATTTTTTAAAAAATGCTCTTTCCTTGACCCTAGAAAAGGATTTGTTCTTAGATGGGATCCTGATCCCCCTGTCAGTGATCCTGGCTGAGATACTGAATTGTCTGAATTCTGGAGCTGGAAAGGCCTTCGGACAAACATGGTTCAGCCCCTTCTTATATATGGGGAAACTGAGGGCCAGAGAAGCCACACATAAAGAGACAGGATTGAATCCAGGTTTTTGGAGTGACAATCCAATTACTCCAAATGTTCTCCCTAAACTCTTACTAAAACCCCAAGTTGCCTTCTTGACTGGCCTGGGGCAGCAGATTAAGGTGGGCTGGGTGAACAGATGGTGGTTAGCTTGCCCTCTTTTATGTGACTATCGGTCAAGGTTTTCAGTTATCCAGTGGACTCCTGCCTGTTTTCCTTTCACCCATCTCTCTGTCCATCCGATGTGCGTCTGATGTCCAAGGCCCAGAACATCTTCCCATCCACCAGTGGCCAAATAAGAACTACAACTTGTGGCGCCAGCGTCTTTCTAGTTCTTTCTCCCCTGCAGTGATGGGAGGCCCGGCTGCTTATCCGGGGAATAATTCAATTAGGAACCAATTCAGAGAATGAAATTTTATCTGATCTGGCCAAGCCCATAAGCAAGGGGCTGTGATTGTGACTCCAGGATACATTCGGAAGTTGTTTTTTCAGTAGTACACTGGGTGAAAGCATTGAAAGAAATATGTGGAGGCCAGGTTGGGAGATCTCCCTAGGCTGGGTTTCTTGCATGGCCTGGGGGTGTGGTCCCAGGGGCAGCCGTGTCCTCAGGCTGGTCCTTCCAGTGTTGATGTTTCCAGGCACTGTGCAGCTCTGATGAGGTGGATAAAAGTGTTTTGTGGCTGGAGTGTTCTCTGTGCTTAGGAAAGTTCTTCCGTTAAAATCCTCATGGATATAATTCTCGTTGTTATCATTGACATTCTAACACACCTTTACAGCTGTAATAAGAAGTAAACTTGGCAGAAACTCAGTGGCTGTAAATCAGGGGCGCTGCTTTGCAACCCCCCACGGAGCTTATTGAAAGAAATGCATATACTTTGGTCCTACATCAGCTCTGTTGCATCAGATCTCCGGGGATGGATGCTGGGCATGTGTGTGTGTGCATGCGTGTGTGTGTGTGCATGCATGGACCTGCATTTGTTAAGCTCTTTAGCTAAGAAACACTGATGGAACTTAGCAGTGATTGTAATCATTCTTCTAATGAGAATTTCCAGTTCTCCTGTGGCAAAGATAAGGGACAGATAATTAGCACAGTGGTCTCAGGAATTAGCCTCATTTGTCCTCAATCTGTGATGAGACTTTGTGGCTGTCTTTGAGTTTCATGTTCAGATTCCCTGGTTATAAGTAACACACACTGTTCATCACTCACTGTTCATCACATCAGGCAGTAGTAGTGGTGGAATTTTAGATCTGTTTTTCTCTTGGGGAAGGACCCCATTCTCATCCCCACAGTAGCCTGGGCTGGAGGCCCAGGAGTCTCCTTTGACAGATAGCTGGTCAGTGCAGAATTGCCTCCTTTCTGTTTCTGCCACTGGAAGGTTATCTGTCCCTTCAGAACAGGAAATGTCTTATTCAAGGTGGCATCCCCCGGGCCTAGTCCATGGGAAAGAATGATTGGACAGATGGACAGACAGATGGGTGAAAGGAAAACAGGCAGGAGTACAGTGAATAATTGGAAACTTTGACCCTTAGTGCGGGGATGGTGAGCGTCTTTCAGATCGTCTGTTTATAGCTGGGGAAATGGAGGCCTGCAGAAGTCAGTGACTTGCCCCAGTCCTTCAACTTTGATCAAGAAGAATATGTGGGAGCCTGGCCCTTTGATGTCTTCAACTCTTCTGACTCCAGCTCTGCACATCCTCTTAAGAGTCACCCTCCAGTGAAAACAAATCTTTATTGAGGCCCTGCTGTGTACCCCATGCTGTCCTAGGAGCTGGGGATCTAGCCGTGAGTTAGACACACAGGGTCCCAGCGCTTACAGAGGGCATATTCTCATGGACAGAGACAGGCAGCAGACAAGGTCGCAAATATAAGAGAACAGACAGGCATAAAGGCCATGTGCTGGAGTGACTGGCTGGTGGGCGAGGAAGGCCTTTTCACGGAGGTGACATCTCAGTTGATTCTTGAATGGTCTGAGGGTGCTGCTGTCTGATGCTTGGAAGGAGGGAACAGTCAGTGCCAGGACCCCAAGGGGAGAACCTGTTGATGGGATGGGATTCAGTTATGCTCGGGAGAAAGAGACTTCGTTTGTTGGGCGCCTGACTTGATTTTCTTCTCTTCTGCATCCTCTGCGCTGACATTTGCCGCTCTGCCTTCACCCCGTCCCATCTCTGTGTAAAGAACACCTGTCTGATGCTCGCTGGCCTGCAGCTGCTGCAGTTTCAGAAAACAGGGCTAGCAAAAAACAAAGCAAAACCCCAACGTCCCTGTCCTCTCACTTAGGGCTTGGCTGGGGAGGCAGAGCTATTTTTATGTAAGCACATGCTTGAGGGGGGACATCCTGGGGTGGGCAGCTGAAACCACACTCATAAAAACAAGACTGAAATAGGACTGCGAATTCCCAAAGGTGAACACAGGCCGTTAACTTGAATTTGGGGACAGTTCCATGCAGCCTAGGTCCTGGAGCAGGAATCCTTTGGAGGGGGATGAGGCATGGAAAACTGGTTGCTGGTTTGGCCTCTTCTTTAAGCATTGCTTTCCGGCCCTGGCTGTAACAGAGACCCGGCCCTTGCTCAGGACTTGGGCCCTCTCAGGCAGCTCTTCCTCCCTCCTGGTGCTGCCTCCAGCTGTTTATGTACCCTTGTCAGTAAGAACCTCAGTTTCTCGAGGGCCCTGCTGTTGGTTGTCCTCTTGTTGCAGCCACCTCCCTACCTGCGAAGGAGTGGACCCCAGGCTGCCTCTTCGTCCCAGGTCCTGCCGTTAACCTGAGTAACCGTGGTCTCCATGGGGCAGCACTCTGGCCTCCCAGGTCCTCCATCAGGACACTCTGAACCTTGTCCACTCCTGAACTGCTCCATACCACGTGGAGTCCGTTCTTGTTAATGACGTGTTAATGCCAGGCTTTCTTGTGGAAACCACACCCGAGGCACCAGCTGGTCAACCTGACACACAGTAGGGCGTCAACAGATTGTGTCTATCAGTTATTTTCATAAACTTGAAATCTCTTTCTGGTCTTCCCAGACATCCTTAAGAGTGATCCTTTGTCACATTGCAAAGTTTTCCCGATAAATATTTATCAGTAGTTGTGGCAGTAATATACATCTCCGTTTTATGTTGTTGACTAATTTTTTAAATGGTGGACAAAACATAAATTTCTTTGCATTTTAATAAATGGAAAGATAAAAGAAATATTTTTTCTGAGTAGTTTGGTTTAGAATCATTCCAGTTGTTCATTCAGCATCTCTTCCCAAGTCACGTGAGGCCACACCAGGAAGCTGTGGCTGTATTGACATGCTGAATGCTTGCTCAGAGTCCCCATAATCTCTTGTCACTCCTATATGCTGCCTCATACTTTTAACTTCTTATTTTGAAATAATTTCAGACTCGTAAGAAGTTGCAAAAATAGTACAGAGTCCCTGTGTACCCTTCACCCAGCTTCCCACAGGGAGAACATCTTATGCAACCCTCAGACATGATCAAAGCCAGGAAATTGACACTGGTAAAATACCGTTAACTGAGCTGCAGACCTTATTCTTCTTATTAAATCTAGGGATCTATAGCATTTTAGAAGCGTTTTAGAATTTCATAAGCTTTAGCATTGCTGTTTGTCTTTTAGAGGATGTTTCAATCCCTTCCAATTGACAATCAATTAAAATTCATTTCCATAAGTTCAACAAATACTGGAGGATGAATTTCACAGGTTCCACGGGTCCACATGGTGCTCTGTGGGTGCATTGTCTCTGATGCGTGCACACAGGTAACCTTCTTCCGCAGATCTGAGAGATTCTCAGAGATAAAGAACCTTAGAAAGCAGTTTGGTTCATAGGACAGACCA
Organism: Mandrillus leucophaeus; assembly: GCF_000951045.1. NCBI lineage: Eukaryota > Metazoa > Chordata > Mammalia > Primates > Cercopithecidae > Mandrillus > Mandrillus leucophaeus. The sequence goes on along the minus strand of NW_012103131.1, from coordinate 1,519,373 downwards.
GGGGAGCTGCAGTTTTGATAATGGAGACCAAGCTGCATTGAGTACTTAGTATGCTTTAGGCTTTATCTACTTTATTTCATTTTGCACTCTCAGCAACCTTTGAGGTAGATACAGTTAACATCCCCATTTTACAGATGTAAGAACTGAGTTCGGAGGAGTTCACCCTGCCCACATTCCTGCAGCTGGATGGTAGAGTTGGGCCTGGAATATAGGCAGTGTGAAGTCAGAGACTGCTTATTCTTACCTTGCGGGGCTCCCTCCTTGACTCAGACCTGCATAGTGACTGCTCTGTGCCCTAGGGTTGTCCTGACTTCTCTGAGTCTCTGTTTCTTTACCTGCGGTGCAAGAAGCTTATGTGAGATCTGCCATGTCCCTTCCATTTCTGAGTGCAGTTGGTTTTAGTGGTGAAAACAATTCTACCTGTAGAGCTAGAAACACCCAAGCAACATCCAAACGAAATTTGTACCTTGCCCCTTGTAGGTGCTTTTAAGGTTAGTAAAATTTCTGCAGCCTAGTTTGGTTTGATGGGAGCCTCAATTCCAATTGAATTATGCTCCGGTATATTTTAGTTAAACCATCTACAAGCTGATTTTACAAAGAGGCAGAGTCCCCATGTAGCGAGCTGTGCCTGCCTCCCTCTGCGCTCAACTCTGGAGCCGAGTGATGCTCGTAATAACCAGAGGACTGTGTGAGCTGCTCACGCTCGGCCTCATGGGCAGCATTAATTGTGAGATGTCACCGGAACGAGATGCGAGGGCATTATCAGTATATACTTAATTGATTTTGCATTCTCCACAAAGGAAGGTTAAAATTAAGCTTGTTTGTAAATGGTGTTTAAACTGCGCAGGCTTGGGGATGAGTTGCAGAAACTAACAGAGCAGGGCACTGCTTGGAGGGCTTAATTTTCTCTTTAGGCGGTGGACAGAGCACATCACTCAACTAAGGTAAAGATTTTCCCATTTAAAGGGGCTGAAAGAGTGTAAGCCTCGGCTCGTAAATTTCACAGACAAGGCCTCCACTTGAGTGCCTCAGGGATGGCCTGGACTCTGGGGATGAATGTGTAATCACATTAGCATGATGAATTAAAGGGTTCCATATTTTTAAATCATCAGGCAGAGCTGCATTAGAGAACATACCGTTCGAGATGAGACATGATAAACAGGCTCATGGAAGCAGCTTTTGCTATCCTCACTCCTGGCATGGAATGGAAGATTCTGATTCTCATTCTGACACGCCCCGGGAAAGGTTTCTGCTCAAACCCAAGATGAGCTTAAACCCGAGGCGGAATGCCATTCTCCAGGTATCTGTTCTTTGGCTCTAACATATACCAGGAATGAGAACAGCACTCTGGGTGTGTTCTCACCCTCCTTTAATCCTGATAAGATAACTTTTTAGGTATCTCCAGGACAGGCTATATAATTTGCAAGATGCAACACAACATGAGATGCGTATTAAAAATTATTAAGAATTTAAAACTAGGAAAAACGGAACAATACATCCCATATAGGGCGTTTCTGAGCAAAGGGCCCCGTGTGATGGCCCATGGGTCTCCGCCCTCGGAGTTGGCTCTGGGATCTCGTAGGATGCTGATCCTAGACCAATGTGATTTGTAGCAACTTGTGTGAATTGTGACCTCACGGGGGGCACGGGCTGCAGCTGAATCACCTTGGTGTGCTGGGAGGGGTCTGGCTGGAGGCCTGACCCAAGCACTCGCTTAGGAAATGCCCGCTGAATCAACTAACTCATGGAGCCAACAGTATGGTCTGCTGGGGAAATTTCATGTGGGTTTCTCAGCCTCTATGTGTTAGGAATCTGGGACAGTCTACTGCTAGGCTCTTCAGAACAGACAGGGACAAGGACCAACATTCTCTAATGAAACTCACTGACTTGACAGCTCAGCTTTGAGAAGAGAAAACCTGAATACAAAACCCATCTACCCTGTGTGTGTGTCTTAGCCTCTAGTCCTGGTGATTTTTCACTGTAAAGTGGAAGAAACTGATACACAGTGTCTCTCCAGTACCTATGTGTGGTTAACGTGTGTGTCTGTCGTGACTCTGTGGCTCAGTCCCAAGAGAGGGGCAGCCCATCTCCCCTGGCTTTTCATCCCTGATGTCCGCTGTGTAAGCTCTGCCCCTCCCAGTGGAGTAAAAAGCTCCTGGAGACAGTCTAGGATTTTAGGGGCCACACTGTAGGTCATCCTTGTCATTCTAGATCCCGGAGAATGCCACCTTGCAAAGTTGAGGGGGACATAGTGCATCTTGGTAAGGAAATAAAATCCCACCCAGGAAGCATCTCCCTGGAGCGAGAGGCTTGGAAGGGCCCGGGACTCCTTTGTGCTGACTCTTTGTTTCCTCCCTGCGGGCTGGCCCAGCCTCAGAGGTGCCCTTTCCCCTTTGCCAGTGGAGAGGGAGAGAGGAGCATCCAGGGCCGGCTGCCAAAGACAGGGGAGGTTCCAGCCAAGGAGAGCCCGGACTTTTCAGGTTTTAAATTGGAAGAGGGGTTCTTGAATGAGCATTAAAGTTAGTTTTTTATTGGAAGGGAGTGTGCGGGGTGGATGCTGTGCTCAGAATACATCAGGAGAGAGCTGCCCAAGTCAGATCTCTTCCGAGCAGCGTCTCGGGGGAGTGACTGCACCGCAGCTAGATTTTCCTCCCTTTGTCCTCCGTTTGTACAGAGGTCACTGGAGATGTGAGCTCAAAGGGAGCCGGGCCGCTGTGCTCTCCTCTCATTGTCACAAGTCGATGGGCCTGAATGGGCTGTGACACTTGAAGAAAGAAAGAAACCATCCTTTATACCTCCTGGCTGGGGAGAGAGAGCAGGGCAGGAAGCCCGCAGTGCTGGAGGCCAAAGCTTCTCCCGTGGAGCCTGGGATGTGTGGAGGGAGGTCTGTGCTGTTCTGGGTGTCTGGGATTGCACCCTCCCCACCATGGGGATGCGCAGCCTATTCTTAACTTATTCGGCAAATAACAAACATAGCACCTTCACGTTCAAGCAAAAGCTGACTTTATTTATTTTCCCCGTTAAGCTATCCACAGCCATTGTTTTCACTTTCAGAAGCAAAATAATAGGAAAAAACTTCACAATATTTGTATTACCTGATGTGGGAGTCTGAGAGAACTTGAATAATAAGTCTGGCTTAAAAGTATTGGGGGAAAAAAACTTGAGACACAAAAGAGAAACAGAAGCATGACAAGAGGAATGTGCCGGAACAATCCTCCCTGCAAAACATCATTAACTCCGCGGGGGCTGGAAGCCTGTCTGTCTTGTCCACACACTGCACCCCCTTGCCTAGCACAGCCGCATTCAGAAGGAAAGTCAGCCCTGGCTGCTGGGAGGCAGTGGCGAGTGAGACATGCCCAGGTCCTGTCCTCATGGAGGTTAGAGTCTAGGAGGTGAATGAGGTGGAAACACTTAGGCAAAGGATCATTTAATTTCAGTTGTGATGAGCTGGGGACAGGAACGGGAAGTGGTCTATGAGCGAGTTTGCCGATGCTGTGAGCCCAGTCTAGCAGAGGTGCGGGGTGCATTGGAGAGCTCCAGGTCATAATGGAGGAAGCTCTGTGGGGAGGGAGAGGAGGCAGAGATTACAGACCTGGCGATGGTGTTGGGCGTGCAGAGGGAAGTTATGTAAGTCCCCAGTGAGGTGCCTGGACCCACAGTTCTCATTTTAAGGTTTAGAATGTGCTAGAATCCTTGTTTCTAGAGACTGGATTGATGATCACAACTGGGCGATGCTCCCACCCAGGCCCCCACCCCGACCTGCCACCCGAATTGTGCCCTCCGCCATCGGGTGGCACACTCTGTTTAGTGTCTCCTGCCCCCTGCCTCCAGGCTTCCAGGGACTTGCTGACTTTCTCTCTCTACTGAGAGATTTGAGAAATTCTTGAAGCAACTTGCCAAGTAGAAACTGTCTAATGGCAGCAGTGCAAGGATTTGGTGTCTTTCGTGGCTGGGGGGCACTGGCCCTGCAGAGATGAAGTGGAAAGATCCTGGGAGGGAGAGCAAGCTGCCTTCCCTGGGGGCGCGGCAGGAATGGCTTGAGCTTGCGCTGATCGCACCCACTAATGCCCTGAGAAAGTCTTCTATGCAAAGAGGCTAAAAAGACTATGTGGAGAGCATCTCTTTTAAAGCCCCCACCTGAGACCTCTCCCCTGCCCTGTGTGGGCGTAGCCCGTAGGTGGCTGCCAAGCTGAGCGGGCCCGGGATATGGCCAAGGGGGATCTACAGCCTCCTGGCTGAGTCCACCCGGGAGGAGTCATTTAAGACCCTGGAAACCCATCAAACCTGGCAACTGGAGGTCATTAGCCGTCTGACTAAGAGCCGGGTCGTAAAATAAGCCCTAAGTGGTTACGAGCTCTGTTAACCATTTTAAAATGCACTAACAGAGGAGCTTTGGTTTGGCGCCTCTGAAAGCAAACGGGCGTCGTCTGATGAGAGAACATTTGCCTTCATGGTCAGGGTGCAAGGACCGGCCTGCATTGGCTCATTCATGCGCCTGTCGAATGGCTGCTGTGCCCTTTGCGTCTCCCTTGGTTTCTGATGGGGCAGAAACTTCCCACCATCTATCTGGCTTTCTTTTTCGGTGAACTTTTAAGGAATTGGACTATAACCTTCATGCATTAAAGAGCTTCTATCCTAAGTGTGCTGCTTGATGGATTTTCACAAACAGAACTCACCTGTGCAACGAGTACCTAGATCAGGTATACAGACAGCACCCCAGGACCGCTGGGCTCCGTTCTAGTCATTAACCACCTCTGAGTCCCCATGCAAGGCAAACTGCTATCCTGACTTCCACAACCTGGGTTTTTGGCCTGTTTTAAGCTGTCTCTAACTGGAATCATGCGTTGTTCTCCTTTGTGTCTGGGTTCTTTTGCTTAGTACTTCATTGGTGAGATTCTTCCCGGGTGTAGCTTGTTCATTTTCGCAGTTGAATTGTATTTATCTGTTCTACTGTGGGTAGACACTGTGTGATTTCCAGTTTTTGGCCCTGCAAATAGTACAATGAGTGTTCTAGTTCACGTCTTTTGATCAGCATGTGGATGCCTTTCTGTTGGGTATGTAACTAAGAGTGGAATTGTGGTCTTTGGGAACGAGTGTACCCAGCTTCAGTAGATAATACCAGTGTTCCAAGCGATTGTACCCATTTACCTTTCCTGTCAGCAGCGATCAGCGGCGTATGAGTCTCTGGAAAGATGAAATAAGAGCCTGGAAAAAATGTAAGGTGAGACTGACTCCCTTTTGTCCTTTACCTAAGTTCCCAAAAAAGAAAAGACCCCGGGGGGTAACGGCTGGCCCTTTTTGCGTTGGATGTGGGTGCACTGGAAGAGGGAAGGCTTCTGGGATGCCCCAGAAAGATGCCCCTGTCCCTCCTGGGGTTCTGCCCACGTGGTCATGTTTCACTGGAAGCCAATCTGTGTCTGAACTTGGAGATGGGATTGGCTGGTCTCTGAGAAGAGCCCAGAATTCAGCATTTTAGTCTCCATGCTTTGGGTGTCTGCATGCAATGAAGCAAAGCCTCCAGGCTCATCTTTGAGAGGAAAGTGGATGGCCTGGTAGCTGGTTGGGGTATTCTCTTGGGAGGGCTTGAGAGCTGCCACCATTTAATGGCTCAGTCAAGAAAGGTTTTTATTCGTAGATCAGTCTAGTCTCAGAACCAACTGGTTCTGCACCCAGCCCCTGGACTTCCCACCCGGTGTTCTAGTTGGAGAAAGAGCTTTCCTTGTGCCAAAAGCTGTTATTTGGTGTGATGGGGGATCCAGAGCAGTGGGAAGAGGCAACTGACATTTACTGAGCCTCCTGCGTGCTCATGAGAACTCTGAGTGCAGGTGTGCTGGTCTCCCCAACCGCACAGGAAGTGGAAGAAGAGAGGACTCTGCACTGTCCCTGAGCAGCAGAGCCCCAGCTGGGGTGTGTGTCCTGCCCCGGCTCTGTCACATTTGTAACCCACAACAGTGGCAGTGGCTGGATAAAAGAGATTTGGAAGGAAGGAAAACCTGTGGCCGTTAGCTGGGGTTATTGCCCGGCTGTCTTCCCTACCCCAAGTAGATTCAGTAAATCTGGGGCAGGGCTTGGAAGCTGTTTGTAACAAATGCCTTAGGTGAGTTGTACTCAATTTGGGGAAGCAGTGACTTCCCAGGGCCTTTTGTTGGGAGGCTGGGTAAGGAGAGGAATGAAGGAAATAAGAAACAGATCTCGCGCTCCAGGAGGTCCCTGCCTGAGCCGTCTCGTGCAGGAAGCTCTCTGCGGAGCTGGACAAGCTCTGTGTCTGCTGCTCCACAGGATCATGCTCGAAATGTGACTAGGACGGTGGAAGAATGGAAATTTTATATTTCATTTAATTTTAACTATTTTAAATTTAAAAGCAGATACTTAATTCAGTTATTAGAAAACTTTTAAGAATGTTTGGAGCAGCTTGGGTCCATAACTCCTTTTCCAACTCTAAGTCTTATGAAATCGAGATACAGCTCAGGTACTTTAGATGAAAATGTAGCATCCAAATTGAGATGGCCCTAAGTGTAAAATACACACTGGAATTTGAAGACTTAGTATGAAAAAAATTCAAATTTTTTATTAATAACTTTTACACTGACTACATGTTGAAGTGGTTATTTTGGGTCTATTGGAGTTGAACTACATGAAAATTAACTTCACCTGCAACATTTAACCTACGTATGGACTCACACTCCATTTTTGTTGAGCAGTGATGCTCTGAGGCACTTGCTGGAATTCGACTCAGAGTGCCAGGGAGTTGGAGGAGAGGAGAGAAGCCCCCGCTGTGGCCCTTGTTTGGCTCATGTGGGAGCAGGGTTTCAGGCTGATAGCATACCTGGCCTTACAGATGGCCACAAGGCCACCTGTGATGGGTCCGTTGGGCTCTGGCTGGCCTGTCCATCTCCCTGGGTACCTTGCCCAAAGAGGGAAACTGCCAGTTCCCTCTAGGGAGTGCCTTTAGAAAATGAGAATCTTCTCTAATGCTCTAGGCTAGGAAGAGAGAGCTGAGCACGTCTCACCCTGGGCTGCACTGCATCTCACACAAGTGGGACATGGCCTGCTGCTGGTCAGGGTGAGAACTCTGCCTTTAAATTAGAATCAAATCAAATCAAATCAAATCAAATTGAATTCTTTACCCCTGTGGGGTAGAGAGCACCGCCAAATACTAAGCTACAGGAATGTGGCCCAGAAAGCAAATTAGGTTTTATTTCTGCCTCCTGCCTTTGCCCCACTGTTTCTGGAGGAGACCCCCCAGACAGTGCCATGAAGGGCAGCCTACAGAGGCTGCGGCGGGCAGGGACTCGCAGGTGAGCCGGGTAGTGGGTTGGCAGGTTCTCAGGTTCTCATCCAAGGTCCTCAACCCGTCTGAGGTCATCTGCCCTCTTCTTCATTGGATTCTGGAAGCCTCCCCACCAGCCTGCGAGGTGCAGCTGAACATGGACTTGTTTTGTTTACTGCTGCATCCCAGGGCTCTACACTTGGGCCTGACACAGAGTAGGGCTTTAATAATCTTTATTGAGGGCCGGGCACGATGGCTCACTCCTGTAATCCCAGCACTTTGGGAGGCCCGAGCCAGGCAGATCACAAGGTCAAGAGATCAAGACCATCCTGGCCAACATGGTGAAACCCCGTCTCTACTAAAACAACAACAACAACAAAAAAAAAACAAAAAAACCTCACAAAAATTAGCTGGGCATGGTGGTGCGCACCTTTAATCCCAGCCACTCAGGAGGCTGAGGCAGGAGAATCGCTTGAACCTGGGAGGCAGAGGTTGCAGTGAACCAAGATCGAGCCACTGCACTCCAGCCTGGGCGACACAGCGAGACTCAGTGTCAAAACGAAAACAAAAAATAATCCCACAAAACTTTATTGAATGGGTTCATTTGGAGCATGCCCCCTAAATCTGCTGATCAAATATAGCCTTCATGTTGACCTCCCTGAAGTGACACCCCCGCAGGTGGGCATATGCATTTCCCTTGGGAGAGATTCCCAGAGGCGCCTCTGGCTTGGGAGTGGCTAGGAACCTCAGACCTACATTGTGTTTTTACTCTAGATCTGTAAGTGCAGATTTTTCCCTTTTTTTTTTTTTTTTTTCCAGAAACTGTTTCTTGAACAACACTGCAACTACTTTCCATTGCAAAGAAAAACCCTGTCCTTTGTGTGCTCTCTACAGAGCACTCACACAGCCAGACTATATCATTTGCTCCTGACAACATGCTGGGGGGGACATCACCATTTTCTGCATGTCCCCACTTGTCCAAAGTCCTATAGCTAAAGGGAGGCACAGTTGTACCTTAGATTCAGGGGAACTCCCATCTCGGAGTGACTTCTTTGCCCTCATTATATTCCACATGTCATGGAACCTAATGGATAAATCTGGTTTGGTCAGGCCTGGAATACAGAAGTGTTAAAGGCGGGCAATGAGAGAGAAATCTTCGTCCTTCCTCGAGGGATGAGCTGGCTGACTGGGAAGGTCCAGGCTCAGGCTGGCCTCTGCCCAGATGTCCTATGGCAGGGGCTCGTGGAGGAGCACTGTTCCTGTTTTCTGGGTCCCCTGCTCTGCCTCACCTGTTTAAAGTCAGTGACTCAAACTTTTAAAACTGTGAAACCGTAAACTCTCCATCCCTGTTCAGCCTTCCCCAGGCCATGGGTCCTGCACACGGCGCTGCTTGTTCGTGGTTCTCCTCTGTGTTGCTTTTGAAGCTCACTGATCTTGATGACTCAGAGACTTGCCAGAGACCCTGGACTCCCTGTCCCAAATTCCCCGAGCCTGGCCCCGATGATTCTTGTGATGTTACTCTGTTCATGGTGCCTCTGCCCCATTTTCATCTGTGCCATATCACTAATGGTGGGGGTATCCCCCAAACAACAGGGACTAACTTGAACTTTGCAAGACTCTTGAATTTCCTGGCTATATTTATGATCTGTGTGGCACTGATTTGTACTAGAGTGGAGCCTGCAGAAGTCAGTTGAACCCGACCTCTCTATATTAGGAGGACTACAGGATGTAGGAACTCAAACCGGATGTTGATTTGTGGGAGTTTGCAACTTTGCCTAGCAGCACAGACCTGCATCCTTGGGAGAGGCCTCTGGGGAGGAATGCTAAGCTCATGGATGTCTGTGCAGAGACAAGGGACTGTCCTCTTCACCTGAGGGGCAGTTCTCATCCTGCCTGGTCCTGTCTGATTCACATCTGACCCCAGCTCAGCCCAGAGAGAGGCGTGCTGCAGCATGTTCTGATACTTTCTAGCTTGGATTATCTCCTTGTATGCTTTCTTTGTATACTTAGGGCCCAAAATGCCAAAAGGCCGAACATTCTAAAGTAAAAATGATCCCCTTTTTATTGCTTGAATTTGTGTTTCTTATTAAAATAGAACATTTTACAGTTATTCATAAGATAAGGTCTTACTTTAAAAATAACTGTTTTCCTCTGTCTTTCTGACTTCTTTTTTAAATTCAAGAACAGGGATATTAAGACAGGTGATGAAAGCAGAATTTTTAATAAGAGCATAGTGATGCTTTTCACAACGGACTTAGAAGACATTAAAATGTATGCGTTTTGATCTTTTTCTGGATTTGAATATGAAGGACTAGTTATTGTAACAGACAGTAAAGTAATTCATTTCGGATGCATTTCAGCAAGGCAGCCCTCTAGGAGACGCTGGAATAAAATATGGAAGTGTGTGACACAAACCAGACCAGACATGTACCCGGCCCATCAGCTAAATGTCAAAGAGCAGGTGGAAACAGAAATAATAGTGACAATGATGGTTGCCATAATGAGGAGCACTGCCAATGATTCCAGCACTTCCCAGGTGCCCGGTCTTTGCTTGATGCTTCCCATGGATTATCTCAGTCCTCCCTGTGGCTCCATTAGACTACATATTGTCACATCATCCCCATTTTTCAGATAAGGAACTGAGGTGGGCTAAGTGTCAGGTCATGGAGCCAGGATGAGAACACCAGCTGTCTAGACAACCCATGTCCTGGTAACCGCCACTCTGCTCCCAAGTGGTCAGCACAGACACCACTGCGGGGTGGGGACTGGTTTCACCATCCCCTTGGCTCTGCCTCTGACCCCTGGAGCAGGTGGAGAGCTTGAGCTGGCTATTCCTGGAATTAGCCATATGCTCATTTTTTGCTTCAGTTATTTCACTAATTGAGGCAAAGGTTCTGGTAGTTTGACAGTAAGTATCTGGATAATTGCCTCAATGTATCATTTTCACTTTGCACCCTCAGACACAACCTTTAATGAAACTTGAAAACCCAACTCCACTTGGGGAAAATAATATTAACTTCTGTTTCTAGGCCGGGTACGGTGGCTCACACCTGTAATCCCAACACTTTGGGAGGGCGAGGCCAGTGGATCACAAGGTCATGTGTTCGAGACCAGCCTGGCCAACCTGGTGAAACCCTGTCTCTACTAAAAATACAAAAATTAGCCGGGCATGGTGGTGGGCGCCTGTAATCCCAGCCATTCGGGAGGCTGAGGCAGGAGAATTGCTTGAACCCAGGAGGTGGAGGTTGCAGTGAGCTGATATCACACCACTACACTCCAGCCTGGGCAACAGAGCAACACTCCGTCTCAAAAAAACAAAAAAAACAAAAACCATCTATTTCTAAATCTGTTTCTGAAAGTAATTGAGGGCTCAGACTTCCAGTTATAAGCTTAATTGCCCAACATGCAGAAGAAGTCTCCAACTGCCCTGTTTATCAGACTTGAAAGTCAGCCGTGGTTTGGGGCAGATGGCCTGCTCCTGGTCCTTATCTGGGAGATGCGAGGTTTCAACAGCATGATCTCTCAAGTGTCTCAGCTTGGATCTGAGCTTCTGTTCTAGCGGCTTCCATGCCCAACTGGATTACACGTCTTAGGAAGCAGGACAGAAGCGCGCCTGCAGTGATTACTAAGCAAATTGGTCTGAATAAGTGCAGTAGATGCCAGAGATTTCCATGAATGATGTGAATGTGAATCACTGGCCAGAAAATACCCATGGACGATAAATATCTGGGCTTCATGCTACTTCCTGAAAAATGTTCCTAATCTCTTCTTTGTGATCCCCAAAGAGATTTTTCAGGGAGTTGGAAGTGTGCCCCTTGCAGAAGTCGTAGTGTTCACAGTGTTAAGTGCAAGATGTGCAGTGTGGGGCGCGGTTGTCTTGTCACTCAGATGGGAGGCTGCATGCCCGGCACAGTGCTAAGTGCAGCCAGTTACTCTGGTGTGTGCAAATGGACCCTCTGCCCCAGCTGCAGAGCCCCCTTGGGGTGGCTCAGGTCCTAGTGGGGGCAGGAAGAATGGGACAAAAGGAGGAGGCTGAGCCCAAGGCATGTGCTGTCACCAAAAGTCATGGCTTTGTCTCAGAAAGCTGTGGCTGGGTCGGGCTTGGTTGGTCAGGGAAACAGGGAGACGCAGCCCAGGAAATGAGCTGCAGCTAGGGAGGTGCATGGCAGCTCAGGTGGGGGTGCCGCCACCCTAAGATGAAAGGTCTCCACCTCTTGTTTAAATTGTAAGGTGAACGCTTTTGGCCATTTCTAAGGAAAAGCCCCTTGGGTGGTTCATCATCCTTCATTTTTGCTCAAGGTTTTGGGTGTGAAAACCTCAGAAAAACTAAGTCAACCAAAGACTTTCCAGCGATGTCATCGACTGTGTTGTCATCCAAAGGGGAAAATAATCCCAGCTTATGAATATTTAGAAAGAAGATAATTGCAAATTGCTTTGTGACCATGTAAACTTTTTTTTTTCCCCAGCCAGTTACATAAGAGGAGGTGTGGGTCAGTCCCAGAAATAGATGCAGAAGCAGTGACAGAACATGTCTTGGTGGTGGTGGAGAAAGACAGCCCTGGGTTCGAGTCCCAGACCCGCAGTGTGTTAGCTAAAGAAGTTTGAGAAGCACCTGTCTCTTTCTTCCCATTTCAGCCTCCTTCCCCTTCTCCTAGCTGGTCGACACTCAAAGCTCTCCTAGCCCAATTCATCTGTAACTTGATGAATAATTTTTTAACCCCCAAATCTAGTCCTCCCACAAAACCCAGTGAATCTCTCAAATTGATTAAATGGAGGCACTCATTTAATTAGTAGGTAACTGGTATTTTGTCTTTTCTGGAAGGTAGAAGAGGGAAAAAATGACTGAGGGGACCAAACAAGACAAAAAGACAGAAGAATTTGGGTTTTTAGTTGATTCTGAATACTTGATGCTTTTGAAACGTTTCCAAGTTTCCTTTACGGGAAAGGAATGAAAATGATCCAAAAGGGGAGGTGGGATTTTTTTTTCCCCTTCTTTTGTCCTGAGCTCAGTACCTGGGATTTTGCGGCATGTGCTGAAAAATTATACCTTCTGGATGCAGAAATTTGCCTGAAAGGGTTATACGAAACTGAGAATGGGTCAAAACAAAACAAAACGGAAAAAACAAGACTTCTGGCCACAGATAAGAATCATATAATTTACTGAGACATATCATTTTGGCATGTTTTGTTAAGGGTGAAAGCTAATTTGGAAGAGGCAGGAAGGGGCTCTTGAGGTTGGTAGGAATGAGATGTTGTAATGGGGCCCTCAGAATCACCCTTGTGTCTGCTTCCAGCAGGACTGGGTGGGGAGGTGCAGGGAGCAGCTCTCTGTGGGTGTCGGGAACTCCAGGGCCAGTGAAGCCTGGGGCCAACCCCCAGCAGTCCCACAGCAATATTGGGTGACAACAATTCCCCTGAAAGTCATGGAGAAACAGGTTTTCAGTGACATGGAGACTAAGCCTAGAGCCAAGTTTTATTATTTATTTACTTTTTTCTTCTTTTTGAGTTAGGGTCTTGCTGCATCACCCAGGCTGCAGTGCAAGTGGCATGATCACGGCTGACTGCAGCCTGGATCTCCTGAGTTCAAGAGATCCCCCCACCTCAGCCTCCCAAGTAGCTGGGACTATAAGCACCACCACTATGCCTGGCAAATTTTTAAATTTTTTGTAGAGATGGAGTTTTGCCATGTTGCCCAGGCTGGTCTTGAACTCCTGGGCTCAAGCCATCCTCCCACCTCGGCCTCCCAACATGTTGGAATTACAGGCAAGAGCCACCGTGCTCAGCCCAAATTTTAAATTCAACCCCCGGCCCCCACCCCAACATGTATTGGGCATTCTCTCTTTATGACTGGGCTAAGTTTTTATATGTGTTGCTTGCCTACCTTTATAATTTCCTCCAGGACTTTTTTTGTAAAAGTGAACAAAACAAGAGACTCTCTTGCCTTCACGGAGCCGATAAGACTGTCAGCTGGTTAAGGCAGATGCTAGTCAGACAAGCACACACACAAAAAAGGGAAGTGGGAAGGGTTGGAGAGATCAGGGCAGGGCCAGTGTGGTCTGGGGTTTCAGGGAAGGGGTCCTTGCCTGAGATCTGAAGGGTGAACAAGAGTGAAAGCGTCTAGCAGGGCCAGTGGTGTTGAGGAAAATGGGATCTGGCTAAGGAGGCTGGGAGTGGTGGAGATGGACACACAGAGACAGCGAGATAAAGGCAGCCAGCAGGGGTTGGGGGTCCGGGTGGGGTTGGGGGATGCAGTGCTGCAAGGGGGATTGAATGTTCCCAAGTACAGCCCAGCAACGAAGAAGGGCCTCAGAGGTTGGGGGACTTGCCCAAAGTCACAGCGTGGGTGTGGCTGTTTCATGATCGTGTGGTGTCTCCTGGGCTGCAAGCCCCACAAAGCTAGGGCTGTGTCTACGCTGCGCACTCTGAATCCCCATGGACTCCAACTCAGGGGCTTGCGTTCAGCTCCGTGGCCGCTGCTGTACCTTTGCAAGGATGGGGAAGGCCTTGGGGATGGGGAGGCCATCACACAGGCACTTCGACTGCGTGGAGCAAAATTCTTACTCTGAACTGACTTCAGGTCTGAACAACTACGTGCTTTGATCAAATATTTATTTTTCTGAAACAGAAACCAGAGCAGTTTTTGATTGCACCAGTCAGCTTGAACCAGTCAGCTACAATGACTTTTCTTAAGTTCTTTTTTTTTTTTTTTTTTTTTTTTGGGGAGAGACTTCTTTTTAGCCCAGGAGGAAATCTGCTATCTGCAAAAAAGTCCTGGCCTTCGTAATGAGGCCTGAATGCTTTCCAGATCTTTATGAGAAAGATTCCACTCTTCTGCGGTTAATTCAGAGAGGTTACTAATTTCTCATACCATAGATCATTTGCTCTGTGGGAGACGACTGTGCCTCAGCCAAGATCCACTTATTATTTTTTGAACAAGTTTTTTTTTATTATCATGTTTACACAGCACTGAGGACACAACACAACGCTTGAAGCTCAGCTGTCTGATTCATACGCTGTATCGCTGCCTCTCACTTCTCACTTCCCCTCTCTACTCTACCTCTCTGCAAAAGAAGGCTTTCCCTCCAGAGCTGGCAGCTGCCCCTGGTTCTTGATAGGATGAGCAAAACAGCAGCAGTTTATGCAGGGTCTTCACTACGCTCTGAAGACACGTGGGTATTCTGGGGGAACATGCCTTTGTTATAATATTTATTGAATGTTCACTTTTCCGGCTCTGAATAAGGAAACTTAGAGATGTATTTTTTTAAAGCCATGCCCCATCAACACTTTTAGGTTGTCTCTAATGGAAAAGAGAAAAGAAAAACATTTCTTTTTGATAGACTGGGCAGTGTTTTGGGTGATAGGTCTATAAATAAATACTTGTTTGACCTATTTTACAGAGGTTGGAAATCTAGATTCTAGATCTGAGTGGAGCTATCAGAAACTAGGTCTGTTATCTAAAAGGCAAGAGGAAGTTGACAAGGAGAAGGAGGGTCTGAAATGACCTTTTTTTTGAGACAGAGTCCCGCTCTGTCCCCCAGGCTGGAGCGCAGTGATGTGATCTCAGCTCACTGCAACCTCCGCCTCCCGAGTTCAAGCGATTCTCCTGCCTCGGCCTCCCTAGTAGCTGGGATTACAGGTGCCCGCCACCACACCCAGCTAATTTTTGTATTTTTAGTAGAGACGGGGTTTCACCATGTTGGCCAGGCTGGTCTCAAACTGCTGATTTCAGGTGATCCACTTGCCTTGGCCTCCTAAATTGCTGGGATTACAAGCATGAGCCACTGCACCCAGCCTGAAATGACCATTTTTTAATTAGATTCTTCTCTGGATCTCTCTCTTCCTCCGAAAAACAGCTTTTGCCTCCTGATGTCTTGGTGGGACTAGTGTTTTCATGGCCACGTCAGGGTGGAGAAGGGCTCTCTCCCAGCCTCTCCAAAGCAGTTTTGTTCATTGCTGGTCTGCATGCAGCTTTAACCAAGCCCCCCAGCTCTTGACAGTGGGAAACTGCTTGATGAGTGAATGTGAATGTGCATGTCCCCATCCTCCATGAGGTGAGAGGGCTTCAACTTGCCTTTAAGTCCAGCTCTGCCTCTTACTTGCAGTGTGATTTAGGGCAAGCCACTTCACTGCCAGAGCCTCGGGCTCCCTTCATCCTTTTTAAAAGTATTCGGCCACTGATTCTGGCTCGGCTGGGTCTTTATACACCAGGCCAAAGTCCTTACTCTGTTGAGCTGAGATCCTGTTTGCAGAAACGGGAGGGAGGAAAGAAAAAGAAATGAGGCTGGTGGTGGTGGTGCCTGCCGTTCGTTGAGCAGTTAGAGTTGGCAGGTACCACGGGCGTATTTTTGTAGGGATTCTCCCACCTAATCTCCACGCCTGTCCAAATGGTCGATACTGCCGTTATCTCCCTGCTACAGATCAGCGAAGGGAGGCACCGAAGTGCAAAGCAGTTTGCCCGAGGGCACATAGCCGGTAAGGGGTTGATACAAACCAGATGGCGTGTGTGGATGTTTACCTGCCTCTGGGTTTTGGCTTTTTGTCTTTCTTCCCCACCACGTTTCTCTTTCCACAAGGGTATGTGCCTGTTCCTATGTGCCCAGTAGCTGTACGGAATGAGATCCTCGGCCGCCGCTGTCGAATTCTCTTTGGGCATTGGTGAACGTTCATAAAACAGCATCCTCCGGGGTCACATTGTCCCTTTTGCTCTTGGACCTGGAGTTCTTTTGGTCTGTGCGTGTGTATAAAACTGCATGCCCACTCCAGGGAATTCTGTGGTCTGCTTGGGGTTTTCCATTGCAGTGGCAGAGAAGACAAGGAAAAATGTCCTTCCCAGCTGCACTCCCAGGCCTGTCATTTGGAGTTGAATGGTAATGGGAGGGTTTTTGGTTTTGTTTTTGTTTTTTAATGGTTTATAGTATGTCTAAAGGAAAGATGTTATTAAATCAAAGATAACTTGAGAAAGGAGGGGACACAGTGCAGCTTGGATAGAGCTTCCCACTGGTGCTTTGCACAAAGCCTTTAGCCCACCTCTGCCTTGCCTTTGTGGCCTGTGGCCTCGTTTCAATTCCCTATTCCACCTGATCTGACGAGGGAGGCAAGGAGTGCATGCATTTTCAACAGATAAGGAAACTGAGTCTCAGAAACCTGTCTGACTGGATGTGAACTCACGTCCTGGAGGCCTGGGCCCAGTCCGTTTTCTGTTTGCCACATCGTTTTTTTGTGCAACATTTATTATTTCTTCTTTATTATCTTTGTAGTTACAAAAGTGATGCTTGCTCTATGTAAGTAAAATTGGAAGCAAGATGGAAATGTGTAAATAGAAAGCAAAACCCCCCAAATGCTACCCACAGTCAACAATGGGGAACTGTTTGGGGAGTGTATTAGTCCGTTTTCATGCTGCTGACAAAGACATGCCCAAGACTGGGAAGAATAAGAGGTTTAATTGGACTTACAGTTCCACTTGGCTGGGAAGGTCTCAAAATCATGGTGGGAGGCAAAAGGCACTTCTTACATGGCAGTGGCGAGAGAAAATGAGAAAAAAGCAAAAGCGGAAACCCCTGATAAACCCATCAGATGGCGTGCTTATTTACTATCGCGAGAATAGCGTGGGAAAGACCGTCCCCCATGATTCAATTACCTCCCCCTGGGTCCCTCCCACAACACGTGGGAATTCTGGGAGCTACCATTCAAGTTGAGATTTAGGTGGGGACACAGCCAAACCGTATCAGGGAGTGAATGTGAATGTGCATGTCCCCATCCTCCATGAAGTGAGAGGCAGTTTGGGCTTCAGCTTGTGTTTAAATCCAGTTCTGCCATTTACTTACAGCATGATTTAGGGCAAGTCACTTCACCCAGAGCCTCCATTTTCTTATCTGCACAATGGAGCAATTACACCTACCTTTAGTGTTGTCTAAAAGTCAGAAAGAGATGAGAGGAAGCAAGTTCCCAGCTTCATGCCTGCCATAAAACAGCAGGTCATCCTGGTTCCTTTCCCCCTCTCCCTACACCAGTGCTTCTCAAAATTTCCTCTTCAGTACTCAAAGGTGAAAGACAGTGAGGGCTCCCTGGAGTCCCCCAGGCTGGTGCCGACAGCTTGCAGCCAGCAAGGGGAGCTGGACCTCTGCAAATTTTGTCAGTTAGTAATATATGTGGGTATAACTTATTTGAAAACAATGTTTTCAATGTTGAAAATTTCAAATATTTTAAACATGGAAGCTTCAGTTTTTCTTGCAGCTTCATACAGCTCCCAGCTAACCTCTGCACACTGGAGGTAGAGGGGCTGGCACACCTCCACATGCCCACATGCCCCTGGGGGAGGCACACCTTTGCACACTCCTGGTGGGGCTGGCACACCTTCACATACCCCTGGGAGGCCTGGCACACCTCCACACATCCCTGGGAGGCCTGGCACACCTCCACACACCCCTGGTGGGACTGGCACACCTTCGCACACCCTGGGGGGGACACACCTTTGCACACTCCTGGAGGAGTCTGGCACAACACACATTTCTGGGGGGCAGACACACCTCTGCACACTCACTCCTGGGGGAGGCACACTTCTGCACACTTCTGGGGGCGGGGCTGGCACATCATACACTCCTGGGGAGGACCAGCACACACTCGGGGGTTTGGAACACCTGTGCACACACTGCATGGGGGCTGGCACACTCTGCACACTCCTGAGGTCCCTATAGCCAAGCCGGGTTGGTACTGGAGCTGTTCTCCTCACCTCTTGGCACGCTTAGTAAGGGCTGGGTCTATCTGGGGGCAGACAGTGGATGTCAGCTGACCTCAGGTGACTCCCTGGAGAAACTCCCCTCGCCTGGCTCTAAAACCCTCCAGAGGACCTCCTCATTTATTTGGGTTGCTTGGTCTTTCCATCAAAAAGAAGGAAATTCCAATGAAGTGTTTTCAGGCAGTTCTTCTCGTTGAAGGGTTAACCAGATTCTTATTTTGCTCATCTTTGGAAATAAAACAATGTTTAGAACTACCCGGATCAGCAAGGCCATCTGGTGGGGAGTGTGCAGCTGCTCCCCTTTCAGTCGCGCTGCCTGTAATGGATTCGTTCTAGGGTGCGTTGTGCATCTGCAGAATCATGATTTGCAGTTGGTTTTGAACGTGTGAGCTATGTGTCCACGCGAGACCTTTCTCCTCTGCCCGTCCTAAAGGACATCTGGGCTGGGCATCTTCCACTATCCTGCAACCTTTTTGCTCTTCATGAAGTCAGGTCAAAGTGGGCAGGGGGACTCTGGGGACCTGAGGGTGGACAGAGTCACCCTGCTTCTTCTGTCCCTAATCTATAGTCTCTGCGCATTATACTCTGGGCTGCTTCTTTTCATTCATTTCTCTATTTGTGTCAGGGAAAAATTGTTGGACAGCAACTAGAAGGGACCACTCATCTTTGTAGTCTAAATACACGACAGCCAGAATGAGCCCTAGTCTGAAAATGGGTCACTTTTTCCTGGTAGTTAAGGTTTGATGTTGCAGGTGTTTGAACCCCGAAAATGTGCAAAAAGAATAATTATAACATGTGTTAAACATCCTGGGCTCCTGAGATCACTGCACCCATGTAACAATGCTGAGCCTTCCACGTCGACTTTGAGATGAAGAGAATGAGGGTCGAACTGGTGAAGGGGTTTGCCTACGGTCGTGTGGCTGGTTAAACCGTGTGGCCAGTGTTCAGCCTAGGCCTTGGGTCTCCAGCTCTTCCTTAGGCCAGCTCGCTCTCCTGTATTCTGTAAGTCATTTGGGGAGGAAGTGTATAGTATTAAATTCTCTGGGCCACAGTTTCCCCATCTATAAAATGTAAGTAGTAATTGTACTTTCCTCTTAGATTATGACATTTAAATAGAATAATCCCTATCAACCCCAGCCTGGTGTCTGGACACAAGGAAGCTCTCAACACATGTTAGCTGGCATCATTGTTGTTGTGACTCAGCAATAATGACTCTGTTCTGGATATTTGCTGGATATTTGCCATGCTTTCTGGAGCTTGTTCCCTGACTCTTTAATTTAAAAGTATTTATTGAGCACTTACTCTGTGCTATTCAGGGTTGAGCACCACTGACCTGGCCTTTTATGGAGCTTGTAGTCCAGCCTCACCTCCTTACAAGGGAGAAAGGTGGCTGGTGGGCTGAGTGATGGCTGACGGTGCTCCTCTGTGAGCCTTGAGTTCTGAGCAGGTTCCCCTACAGCTGCCAACAACAGCTTGGTTCGCCTGCTGCAGGAGAAAGATCACGGGCTTTGCAGCCACACAGACCTGCGGTTGGATTTTGGCCCCACCACTGGGGAGCCCTGTGACTCTAGGCATGTGGTTAACCCTGCTGTGCCTCAGTTTCCCACACACGACTTGGGGAATCTCAGTGCTGACCTCAGAGAGTGCCTTCAAGAAGGGACCGAGCACGGTCCTCTGCAGGTGGCAGATACTGGACTATCAGGCATTTCCTTCTTCTTTTGCCGCCATCCCTGGGGTCACTTAAAACCCTAAACTGACTCCACGTGCTGCTAAAATGCTTTGCAGCTATATGACTGTCTTCGCTTTGTTCCCTAGAGCCATTTCGGTAGACGCGTTTCACGGCACACCCCGTAAGCTCCTCTTGAGCGGCCTCTGCCTTATTGGAAAACCAGAGTCAGTAGATATACAAGCATGAGAAAATCTAGTCCCTACACTGGTGTGATTTACTACTGGAAATAATAAAATGAGCACTCTGAAATAGTTTTTCTCCTCACTTGGTTTCAGAAAAAATTATTGATTGTGTCACAAAGACCTTTAGAGTCTTTTGTGCACATTGAAATCACTGGGGGAGAAATGCAGCATGAACATATTTGAAGTCTGTGGTCCACCCTGCCCCTTCGCTGAGAAAACCTGATTATTTTGTGCATTTCAGAGAGACTGGGACATCTGCTGTGTTTGGCCTATATCTCTGGTGGTTGCACAAGGGAGCCGGAGCTGATTGCCTTATTAGAGACCAAGCTATCACAGAGAACAGGAAAAAGACCCCATTCTCCCTCCTGCCTGCCATGGCCAGAGGCCCTGGTTCACTGAATCACGGCTGTTGTTACCATGCTTTTTCGGCTTCCTGGAGCAGAGCTAGTTCTTCTGCAGATTCCCTGGGGCTGGGTGGGCTTCACGGCTGTCTTTGAAATGGGATATACGGTCCCGAATGTGGGCATTTTTCTGGAGCCTCTGGAGTCTTTGTTCTGGAGTTAGATGGGATGTTCCCAGAGGATTCAGGCTGTTCGTTTTTTTGTCTGTATGACTGGACACTCTGCGGCCCAGGCCTGTACGACCGGACACGCTGCGGTCTTTGTCTTTGGAGCCCCGGCAAATGCAAGCCCTGCACATAGTAGGTGTTTAAATAAACATGTACAAAAGTGTGTGGACCACTCATCTGGAGAAAACTCTGCGTCTCTGTTGAATTAATTATCTGGCTAATAAAGCAAGCGCTGCGCCGGCTAGTCAACGCTCATTGCAAAATCACTGGCCTCTGAGCAGCCCTGAAAGACATAACAGATGAAGATAATGAGTTTTTATTAAGGAGAAATTAACTTCAAATCATACACCCCTGAGTGTTAGGGCCAAAAGGGGTAGTCCCAAATCCGTATCTTATATACGGATAAACAGAGGCCCTGAGAGATGAAGTGATGCTCAGGGTGACCAGCCAGGTTAGCGATCAGGACACCAAGCAGCTCCCTGCCTTGCTGGGGGGTCCCTCCTTTGCTGCTCTGAAGTTTTAAAATGCAAATCATCATGGAAGCCACCACCTGGGCCGCAGCGTGTCCGGTCATACAGGCCTGGGCCTGAGAGTGTCCGGTCCTATAGGCCTGGGCCACAGAGTGTCTGGTTGTACTGGCCTGGGTCAAAGCGTGTCCAGTCGTACTGGCTGGGCCGCAGTGTGTCCGGTCCATCAGGCCTGGGCCACAGCGTGTCTGGTCGTACAGGCCTGGGCTGCAGAGTGTCCAGTCGTACAGGCCTGGACCGCAGCGTGTCCAGTCGTACAGGCCTGGACCGCAGCGTGTCCGGTCGTACAGGCCTGGGCCGCAGCGTGTCCGGTCGTACAGGCCTGGGCCGCAGAGTGTCTGGTCGTACAGGCCTGGGCCGCAGCGTGTCTGGTCGTACAGGCCTGGGCTGCATTGTGTCCAGTTGTACACAGCCCAGGCTTCTTTGACGTACAGGGACAAAATAGGAGTTGGGGGCTGTGCACCGGGCCTGCCTCCCGTGCATGGGGCTAGTTCCATTCCTATCCATTGACTCAGCTGCACGGGCAACTGACAAGGGACAGCCCCGCCTCTCCCTCCTCCCCTGCCCCTGCCCGCCTTGCTTTCTGTCCTTCCTTCCCCTGTCCCCACACTTGGCACCAGGCCAGCCTCTGCACATCTCTGTTCCCCCATCCCTTGTCTCTGTCCTGGGGCTGTACCCGGTCCTAGCAGGCTCTTCCCTGGCTGCAGGAGATAAGCCTGAGTGATGACTAGAGTCTGAATTGAGACAGTTTAAGACAATGCCCCAGGCCGAGTGGAGGCGCCCAAAGGAGATTGAAGGAGGTTGGGGAGTTTCATCCCATCAGCTTCCTCCTGGGATGCTTCCCTCGCCTTCCTGTCCTGTGTCTCTGGGTGAGACTGCAAATCTGTTTTCTCGGAAGGGATTCCTCAGAAGATTGGAAGGGAGAAGAACACCAGGGGCCTGGAGAAGCCGCTGGACTATCTGAGGCCACGCCTGGGTGGTAGGGGTAGAGGTTAGGATGGCTCCTCTCTTGAGGGATGGTGGAAGACTGAGTGTCAGGCCCCTGGGGCCTCTTGCCCCACCTTTCTATCATGGGCTGCATGTCCTTGGGGAAGTACGGACCACACCGGCCTTCGTTTCTCTGTAAAAGGCAGGCTGGGTGACAGGTACCCGTAGGTTTATACTGGCAAGTTGATTTGCTGGAGGCCACCTGGGTTTTGCCCTGGGTCTGAGTGTGCTCACCATCATTGTTGAGGGGTTCCGGGTGTTTCTGATTGTGAATGACTGCAGTAGAATCCTCAGGGATCCCAGGAGCTTCACTGTCTCTCATTTCCCATCTGTACAGCAGCGGCTGGTTTACCCTAGATCTTTGGGGATGGGTGCGTTTCTGGAAGGTTGGCCCTTGCTGTTGAGCACTGAAACAAGTTCTGGATGGCCACAGTCGTTTGGAGGGGGTGAGCTTTTCCAGAATTTTCCCCACAGCTGTGCCCGGCTCGCCAGAGCTATGGGCCCTGGTGACAGGGGTGCCCAAATGATCCCGGCCAGCTCAGCTTCTTAGTACGTTGTTCTACTGTAGAACTTGGGTGTTACTTCCTGCATCTGTGTGGCTACCTGCCTCTTCCAGGGCATCACCTCAGATGAGTGGCAGACAAGAAAATTGGACACCAGTGTCTGGAATTATAATATATGCACACTGAAAGCAAGTAACCCTGGAGTGGGGACCCAAGGGTCTCTCCAGTAATAATGCAAGGAATCCAGGTCATGTATTGAGATGCAGGAGAGCCAGAGATCACCTCCAGCCCCCTCCTCGTTAACTCTTTTGTGGGCTCCTCAACTGCATCCAGAAGCCAGCTTGACACCAGGCAGACAAACAAAAGGAAAGCAAACACACTTCGTTAGTTTTACACGGACCTGGGAATCTTCACAAGAGAGTGGAGTTGAAGGTTTTAGACCTTTTAGACAAAGAACAATCTATTTCAGAAGAGATGGAACACAAGGGATCTGGTGGAGCAATATACATTTCTAGGGGAGTCTCTGGGAGATATATGGGGTGTGTAAAACCAGTGGAAGAGAAGGGTTCCTTTGTGAAGTGTATTTATGCTGGTCCATTGCAGCCCCCAGTTACCAGGCTCTGCTGGGGAGGGCCATTTTCTCAGCCTGGCAGGGGAAGGGTACTCCTCCCAGAGGAGTCTACGGCTTGGAGTATGCTGGAAGAGACAGGTCAGCTGGCCCTGTCTGAAACTATAATTCCTCCAGTGTTTTTGACTCAAAATAATCAACATTATCAATTTGGCATATTTTGGGATGGCTCATCCTTCCAAGGCTTGCAGGGTACTAGACTCTGGGTTACGCATTTTGTGTATATGACCTCATTTCTTCCTCACATTCACACTAGGAGACATCTTTTGAGTCCCATTTTACAGATGAGGAAACCTAGTCACAGAGTGGTTAAATTCATTGCCTAAGATCATTAGAGCAGCCTTAGACTTGATTCGGGTTGAAACGCAGGTCTCCCTGACTCCCAAGCCTGGCATAATGTCTTATTTTTGACTGCTTGGAAACTGTTTTTCCTACATCCCATCTTTCTACCTGTCAGGCCTCTGAGCCCAAGCCAAGCCGTCGCATCCCCTGTGACTTGCACATGTACACCCAGGTGGCCTGAAGTAACTGAAGAATCACAAAAGAAGTGAAAATGCCTTGCCCTGCCTTAACTGATGACATTCCACCACAAAAGAAGTGAAAATGCCCTGCCCTTGCCTTAACCGATGACATTCCACCACAAAAGAAGTGAAAATGGCTGGTCCTTGCCTTAACTGATGACATTACCTTGTGAAAGTCCTTTTCCTGGCTCATCCTGGCTCAAAAAGCTCCCCCACTGAGCACCTTGCGAACCCCCACTCCTGCCCGCCAGAGAACAAATCCCCTTGGACTGTAATTTTCCTTTATCTACCCAACTCCTATAAAACAGACCCACCCTTATCGCCCTTCGCTGACTCTCTTTTGGGACTCAGCCCGCCTGCACCCAGGCGATTAAAAAGCTTTATTGCTCACACAAAACCTGTTTGGTGGCCTCTTCACACGGACGTACATGACACTACTAAGTTGAGAATCAGTGAGCTCAGAATACGGAGAAGGCGCTGGTTGCATATTATAGAGATCTGGTCTTGGGAAAATGCCTGTTTATTATGGATATGGCTTACGGACTAAAATAATAGCATTGAATGTACTTTGTATGCATGTAAGGTGCTCGTGATTAACCAAAAGTAATGTTGATGGTGAACTTAAAAGACAGTCAAGTGTGCTTTAAAAATAAGCTTAAAAACTGCCTGGGTTTTGTATGCACAGATTTTGGGCCGGCCAGGAAGATCCCCCAGATCGTGGTTTGAGAATACCTGTTTTAGACAAAGCACGAGTGACGCGTCCCAGGCATCAGGAAAGATGAAATCTGGCAAGGAAACCATAAGGATCAGATTACAGGAAAGGCTTGCTCAGGGAGAGGAAGGAAGCAAGGAAGAAATTAGTAACTAAAAAGAGGCAAGGAGGAAGGCCTCTTCATCAGGAGGCGGGGGAGTGTGGGCCGGTTGTTTGGATATCTAAAACAAAACAGCTGTGGTTGTCATACACACACATTTTGTCAGAAAATAACCTGGTGTGTTATTTTCCGATGTTTCAGCCATTGTGTCTTGATTCAGGAACAGCTCCCTTCTGAGTTTCTTTTTGTTTGTTTGTTTTTGAGAGAGGGTCTCATTCTGTTGCACAGCTGGTGCAGTGGTGTGATCACGACTCACTGCAGCCACAACCTCCTCAGGCTCAAGCAATCCTCCCACCTCAGCCTCCCGAGTAGCTGGGACTACAGGTGTGCACCACCACACCCAGCTAATTTTTGTATTTTTTATAGAGATGGGGTTTTGCCATGTTGCCCAAGCTGGTCTAGAACCCCTGGGCTTGAGTCATCCGACTGCCTAGTGCTGGGATGACAGGTGTGAGCCACTGCGCCCAGCCTCCCCTCTGAGTTTCCATCATCATGTTGGCATATCTACTGCTGGTGGTAGCCAGCCTCCAGGAGGCAGAGGTTGCAGTGAGCTGAGATCACACCACTGCACTCCAGCCTGGGCGACAGAGTGAGACTCTGTCTCGGAAAAAAAAAAAAAAGAAAAAGAAAAATCGACCCTTTATTATTTCTCTGCTGTCTTTAGGAATTGGCTGAGATCCAGTGGGTGTTGGCTGCTCTGGGTGGGCTCAGCCAGGTGGCCCTGCTCCACCTGTCTCAACTCCTCCTGGCCAAGCAAGGGTGCAAGAGGACAAATGAGTACACAGGACATGTCTGAGGGCCTGGCATGTGCCAGCCCTAAGCCCACTTCTGCCTCATTCTGCTGGCCAAAGCAAGCCACCTGACTCAAACCGAAGGGTGGAGAAATACATCACTGCTGCAGCTGAAGGCCCTCCAAAGTGGCAAAGAATGTGAACAAGGGGAAGAAGAAAAACTTGAGACCAATAATGCAATCTATGGTAAAGAGTAATAAATAACTATTTATCAAATTCCCACTGTGGGCCAGCACTGTGCATCTGTAATACCAGCTAACATTTATTGAGCACTAACTATGGGCCAGACACTTTTTTTTTTTTGGTGGACTCTTGCTGTGTTGCCCAGGCTGGAGTGCAGTGGCACAATCTTGGCTCACTGCAACCTCTGCCTCCCTCAGCCTCCTGAGTAGTTTGGATTACAGGCGTGCGCCACCACTCCCTAATTTTTGTATTTTTAGTCGAGATGGTGTTTCACCATGTTGGTCAGTCTGGTGTCGAACTCCTGACCTTGTGATCCACCCGCCTCAGCCTCCCAAAGTGCTAGGATTACAGGTGTGAGCCACTGCGCTCAGCTGGGCCAGATACTCTTTTAAGCACCTTGCATGAATGAGTTCACTAGGTGCTTACAGTACTTCCGTGACACAGGTCCTGTGATTATTCCTAAGTTGTATCCAAGGAAATGGGGAGAAGAGATGTTTAATGTCTTGTTCAAGATCAAACCTGGGCAGCCTGGCTCTAGCACTTGGGCTCTGAACTCCAATGCTGTACGTGATCTGTTGCTAGCAGGGACTTCTTTTGAAAATACAGAGGCCCAGAAACCTTAAGTGATTTTCCCAAGGCCACTGGGTGGACATGGACTTGGAATCCTAACCCATGTGACTGCTGTGTTCTCTTCACTATGCTATGGGCCAGTGAATGTTGTGATGTGGCTTTATTCTGCCTATTGACTGGATGTGATCAAAACTGTCAACGTCCAGGTAGAAGACGGAATCTGATGATTTACAATTTGTACAGAACTCTTCAGTCTTGTTGGCTTTCTTCTCAGTCTCAGCAACAACCTTCTGTCTTCAAGCTACATATGAAAAATGTTCCTTCTCCTACTTGTTGATTAATATTCCTTGAAAAAATGTATTTCCATATATACAGCCTAAAGAGGAATGTCAGCAGTTAGACATACTAATCAGAAGAAGGCTTTGTGTTTTAGTAAAGGTTAATTAAGAGCCATTGAATTTTTTTCCTTAAAACATAAAGGTAAAATAATGTAATTAGCTATTTTTTTCCCTCTCTCTCCCCAGAGGGCAGATGTAAATGTTCTACCAAAATGAAGCTATTTATTTAAATCCATCCAGATTTCTTCTGAAGTTTCATACATCTTTCCTCTGCTATATCAGCTTATAGCTACAATAATTTAATAAGTTTTTCCTAGGGTGAAATTGGATGCCCTTTATCGATCTTACACTGAGGGGGCATTCAATTACTTAATCTAAAGTGGTATTTCTGGGTCTCTCAATTACAATTTTGTTATAAATGGCTTGCTAATGATGCTTGGGTGCATAGGTTAATAGGGGGTGTCCAAGCAAGGGCTGGGTAATTGAACACTTTCTATTTTGGGACCCGTTATCTGATTTCTCTCCTGGTGCCAGGTTCCCACAGTGATGGTCTGCATCCATCAGGCTCAGAATTGAGCCCAGGTGGGAAGTAATCTCACTGAAATGTACACCTGAATCCTTTGGTTTAATACATGAACGGAAGCGCGAAGGGCCCCGTCTTGTCTGAGTCGACCGGCACCAAACGTGGACATTCCAGACAGGTGAAGTGCAGGGGCATACATGACTCCTTTCTGAAGAAGGAACCACTTGAGTGTTAGGTTTCTGAATGACTGTGCTTGGGATAATTTGTGGCCTATGGAAAAGGCCAGATAAGGAACATAACAGCAATCCATTTTCCTTTCAATACCACCCCATTACTTGGATTTTTCTTCCCTGAGTTATGCTCTTTAATAATTATACATAGTATAAAAATTCTTTTGAGGTCAGGCATGGTGCCTCATGCCTGTAATCCCAGCACTTTGGGAGGCCAAGGCGGGCTGGATCACTTGAGGCAAGGAGTTCGAGACTAGCCTGGCCAATGTGGTGAAACTCCGTCTCTACTAAAAATGCAAAAATTAGCCAGGCGTGGTGATGTGTGCCTGTAATCTCAGTACATCGGAAGCTGAGACAGGAGAATCGCTTGAACCTGGGAGGCAGAGGTTGAAGTGAGCCAAGATCGTGCCACTACACTCCAGCCTGGGCCACAGAGTGAGACTCCATCTCAAAAAAAAAAAAAAAGAATATATAGTGTGCCTCCCTTTTTGCACTTGAGCAAATCCCACCCCTGACTTTGGCCTTCAAGACTTTACAGAGCCTGGTCCCTGCCTCCTCTCCCATTGGGTTTCCACCCCCACTACTGGCCTACCCTGCCAGTAGCCCTCATGGGTTGGGACTCCCCACAGCATCTCCCTACAGGGCCTTTGCTTCCCCTGGTCTCCATGTGACAGGCTTCCTTCTTGTCATTCAGGTTTCTCCTCCAATGTCCCTGTGAAATCAGGTCTTCCCTGTCACCCTGTGTATCATACCTCCCACTCCTCTAAGGCAGTGACTCTAACCCAGGGGTGATTATGCACCCCAGGGGACATTGACAATGCCTGGAGACGTTTTTAGTTGTGACATCTCAGGGGAACGGGTGCTATGGCATCCAGTGGGTAGAGGCCAGGGTGCTGCTAAGCATCCTACGCAGGACAGCCCTGACAACAAAGAATGGGCCATCCTAGGATGGCACAAAGAATTCCAAAACTCTGTTCCAATGGTTTTATTGTTCTCTCCCCTTTTTCTTTATTCTTTTCTGCATAGCCTTTATCGAGCAGCATCTGGGATTATCTTATTCATTTGGGACTTCTTTATAGCCTGTGCCCTGCAACCCCTACCCCTGGTGGGACAGGAGCTCCACTTGGGAACAGAACTCCTCTCTGGGTCAGCCCTGCACCACTCGCACCCGTCAGGGGAGGGCTCGTCTGGAAGCCGCCGGGCTCTAGGGCCTTCACTTACAAGGGATTCACCTGGCCTTCAGATTGCTTGTCCATCTTACTGCATGTTTGACATACTATACAGTGGCTATCGATTTTGGTAAAAACTTGTAAATGTGAGGTAGTTTTATGTTTTTTCTCAGAGAGGACGCCCCTTCCCACCCCAGCCCAGGAGTGTTTTCCAACACCAGCAAATCCTCCAACTCCAGAACCTAACGGATTATCCTACCATTCAATTCAAGTCTGCCCCTACCAGAGGCAGACTCTACAGGTTTGAGAGCTTGGTCCCACCAGACTGCTCCACTTCAGATGCCAGTCCCAAGTTCTGGGTCCCCAGGTTACCCATGCTTCTGTCCACATTGGCTACAAAGGCAAGAGAGTCCCACAACCTCCTCAGGTTCAGTAATTCTCTAGAATGACTCACAGAACTCAGGAGAGTGCTTGGCTCATCATCAGTCTATTATAGGATACAATGCAGAAACAGCCAGCAGATGAGACGCATGGGGTGAGGTATGTTGGAGGAAGGTGTGTAGAGCTTCCATGCCCTCTCCCTCCACTCCACCTTCCCAGCACCTCGAAGGGTCCACCAACCTGGAAGCTGCCTGAGCCCAGTGGTTTAGGGGTTTTGATGGCAGTTTCATGACAAAGGCATGATTGGTTAAATCATTGGCCACTGGTGATTGACTTCATCTGCAGCCCTTCTTCCCTACCTGGAGTTTGGGGGGTTTGCTGAAAGCTGCTCACTGAGGCTTGCTCTTTCTGGTGACCAGCCCTCAGCCTGGAGCTATCCTGGCCTGCAAAGGGCCACCGCATCAGGATACACTCAGATATGGCTGAAAGGGGCTTGTCATGAATGACGACAGGTGCTTCTCTCACCCCATCACTCAGAAAGATTCCAAGGATTTTAGCACCTGTGTACCAGTACCCAAGGATAGAGACCAAATACTCTTCTCTTTATTTCCACATCACATCCCTCA
The DNA here is from genome assembly GCF_000951045.1 of Mandrillus leucophaeus. Classification (NCBI taxonomy): domain Eukaryota; kingdom Metazoa; phylum Chordata; class Mammalia; order Primates; family Cercopithecidae; genus Mandrillus; species Mandrillus leucophaeus. The sequence goes on along the minus strand of NW_012103131.1, from coordinate 1,490,040 downwards.
TCTTGTATTGGCTTTTGGCTGGCCTCCCCCTAACTGGACATGTGCAACACTCAGCTGTTCTTCAAAAGATACTTGTTGAACAGATGAATGAACGAATGAAAGAATGCTAGGAGCTGAGAAAACACTGTATCTGAGTGTTTTGCTAAGGTTCTTGCAGCCTCTCAAATTGCCTCCTCAGTTCTTTCTGTTTAGGAAGCAGGACTTGCAGAGGCTGAGCTGGTTGGAGGGGGCGGCTGCCCGGCAGACATGCTCTGTGGACCCGGTCCGGGCACCCCATCTTCCCTCCTCTCTGTTGAGACTGTCAGCTGCTCATGTTTTCGCTTTGCTTGAAATGAGCCTCCCCTGCCCTTGTTTAGGAATGTTTTGCCCATTCGTTTGGGTCCAGATTATGTACATTCCTGTCTTGGAGCTTCAAAGTCCGTGTTTTGTTTGCTTTTTAAAGAATCTAATTCGATCTTCTGCAGCAGAAAGACAGGAGGGTGTGAATTCCCTCCCTGCTGAGCTGCTGGTTGGAGTCTCATTTTTAACCCCGGCTTGGCCCTGTCTTGGACATGTGAAAAAATGTTTTCTTGGCCTTAATGATGGAGTTTCCAAGTAGGGGATCTTGCCCTTTTGTTTCTTTAGTTTGGAAGAATTGTTTGTAGCAAGCGATGGGTCAGGGGTGGTTGAGCAAGTTTGAAGCAGAGGTTGAGTCTTGAGGTTTCTGACATGTCCTTTCAGCTGCCCTCATGTCCCTCCAGCTGCCCTCAGGGATAAGAGATGGGGGTAGGGCCTGAGATGTCCGGCCTGGCTTCCCAGAACTGGCCCCTTCTGCATCCCCGCCCCGGCGCCTCTGCAGGACTCAGGTCTCAGCCTCTACTGACCAGCCTTTCTCAAACTGGCTCCTTGATACCCTAGTGAGATTCCTTGGCCAATTATGTACTTACAACTTTGTGTATTATATTCCTCTCTTGTGGATTCACAGGGCTTATTAGCATATCAAAGTTCGGCTGTAAAGAATTCTGTGTAATTTTGTCCATTCCACATTTTCTCCAAATAATTTAAGCATGGAACACTCACCAACGGCAAGCGGAACATTTTGTGGGAGGAAGACGTTTTGGGAAACACACAGCTTGGCTATTTCTTGGCCACCATATTTTGAGAAAACACGAGGTTTTCAGTCCAAGGGGCATGAACATTTGCTCTGTTGAGTTCTGATTGTTTAATCCTTCAGCCAGTACATGGAGATCTTGATGCGGGGTTAGTTAATGCCGCCTCTGTGGACACAGTGAGGGTTGTTTGAGGCGTGGCGTGTGTAGAGTTGGAGATGAATCTACTACTCTTGGGTAATTTTCAATTGCTAAAGAATAATCATGTGGTATAGGATCTCTCATCTTTGATCCCATTTCAAATGTTTTTGGCATTCACTGACAATGAAAAATCATAGTAGTGGTTGATGATGCTATTATTATCAATGCTATCTACCTTTTATGGTATGCTAAATATGTGTCAGGCATTATTCAAACTCTTTACATGTAGTAGCTAATTTAGTACCTGTTAAGGTGCCCTATTTTCCTAATTTTGCTATTGAGGAAACCAAAGCTCAGAGAGGTTATGTGGCTTGCTCAGGGTCACACAGCCAATTAGTGGTGATCTACCACTGCCAGAAACTAAGTAGGTCTCCTTTTTTGCTTATCCATGGCTCTTTTTATGACATCTACAAAGAAGTGTCATTTGGGCAACAATATATTTTATAACCACAGGATTCTATTAATGGGTTTTTAAGAATCATATCTTGCTCGAGATGATGAAAATGAAAAATTATGTCAGGGTCTGAAGCTCTGTGCCACTCGAGGGAATACTATACATTGGATTTAATTGCTTAATAACTTAAAGTCAAGTGGTTTTTTAATATGATACATTCTACTGAAGGAGAGACTCATTTCATTGTTTCTAAATTTTCATTAACTTTTGCTTCCTAATCTGATAATAAAGGTTAACTCTAAGAAAGAGACTGCTGATGCCAGCGAGAGGGAAAAAACACATTTTCTCTGCCTGCTCCCATTCTAACCATCCTCCTTAGTATTCTTGAGATTTTTCATTGACTGAAAAGCACTGATATTTCAATTCATCCCTCAAATTTGTAGTCATTGACTGTGCATGAATCTGAGAATGATCACAACATCCTGGGATTCAGAGATCCTGTAACTGAGATATATCAAGGCAGAGGGATTAGGGGAGATGTGGACCATGCACAATGTGAGATGTTTGATGTGACGCTGGTGGTGCTGGAATTGGGACCATGTTTGGTGGCAGAAATTGAGCCCCAAAGCCAACTGCAAGGACCTGAAACCTCTTCCTTTATCCTCATGATTTTCTATGACTTGCTTAGAACCAGGCTGGCTTCTGGACTTAGAGGTGGAAAAGAGAGTGAGCATCTGTCTCTGGTTGGAGGATGAGCTTTGGGTTATCGCTATTACCACACAATGTAATAAAGCCTCTTGTCTTTTTGTGTAGGAAATCTGGCATTTTTTAAAGTTTGCGCCCCACAAAGAGGAAATATTCCAAAGGTACTCAGGATGTAAAAGTGGAGATCTTCACAGATGCCTCCGTGGATGGCATGGCAATCCATCCATCAGTGAGAAGACCATGATTTCTTTTAATTTTGTGTGTGTTTCCATATTCCCCAGTGAGAATTCTTCCACCTTTTTTTGTGCCATGGGAAAAACCTGAAGGGCAGGCAGAGCTGCTCCCGAACTAGTGACCTTCTCCAAGGTTGCAGAGGCTCTTGTAGAACATGACTCTGGGACATCACTTCCTTTTGTTTTCTTTCGGAGCTGAACCAAAGAATGTGCGTCCTCTTTCTCTAGTGCTGTGGTGTGTGCTTATTTTTGTATTTGTGCTTTCCATCCATCTTATGTAATCACAAGGCATCCTTAAGGTTTTCCGGCACAATTTGTGGACATCCAGACTCCTGGGGGGACCACCACCCATGGCTCTGTAAGCCAGCAGCCCAGGGCACTGGCACTACCATGAGGCACTGCATTAATTGCTGCATACAGCTGTTACCCGACGGTGCACACAAGCACCAGGTCAACTGCCGAGGGGGCCCCCACCACGGTCATCAGGCGTGCCCCACGTGCAAAGGAGAAAACAAAATTCTGTTTCGTGTGGACAGTAAGCAGATGAACTTGCTTGCTGTTCTCGAAGTGAGGACTGAAGGGAACGAGAACTGGGGTGGGTTTATGCGCTTCACGAAGGGGAAGCGATGTAGCCTCGTTTTTGGACTGATAATAATGACCTTGGTAATGGCTTCTTACATCCTTTCTGGGGCCCACCAAGAGCTTCTGATCTCATCACCTTTCCATTACGGAGGCTTCCCCAGCAACCCCAGCTTGATGGACAGCGAAAACCCAAGCGACACAAAAGAACATCATCATCAATCCTCTGTAAATAATATTTCATACGTGAAGGACTATCCAAGCATTAAATTAATTATCAACAGCATCACAGCTAGGATTGAGTTCACGACCAGACAACTCCCAGACTTAGAAGACCTTAAGAAGCAGGAGTTGCATGTGAGTAGCTTTGTGCTAATCTTGACTGATTGGTTGATTTTTAGAAATGAGTGCTTTTCTTTCTATCACCATCTTTGGGAACACAGAAGGAAAATGACTGAAAAATGTCTCAGATGTAGCAAGGATCATTTGACAGCCTTATGGATTTGAATGCACTGAAAGAGTGATGTTTGCTTACGCTATGGAGTGCCAGGAAGGGAATCTGCTGTCCTGAACGCTGGGTTAGGCATGTTCAAGGGCCGCCGGCTCTCATTATTTCATTCCAGAACTTCTTGCTTGACATGTGATCGTGGTAGTTAAAAGTTGCTTTTGCAGATCACCATCATTTGGGATTTTAAAGCTGCGTTAAATTTGATTTTCTGCTTCTATTCTGTATTTTAATCTCTAACGGCAATTTAAATATACAACTAGTAAAAAGATTGTTTAATTACCATGTGTGCGTGTGTGTTGTGTGTCAGAAAGGTAAATTATGGTTGAATGGATTTTAATTAAACTTTTATTCTTTAACTTGAATCAAAATAATCTTTATTTTGGATTATCTTTAATCCAAGTTTTTTTTGTAGGGGGTGGAGGGGCGGGGGTGAGGAAAGCACAGTCATTGACCGTCTACCAAGTTTTGCTTTATTTGTTAGTCATTGTCAAACAGGTCGAATTTGCACACGGTCGTCAGTCTCACGGCATGTTCCCATTGCGGTTAGATTGTGTCTTTGCTCACTTTCCCCTCCTCGGTGTCTCTCCTCCTCTGTTTCCTTGCAGATGTTTTCAGTCATCCCCAATAAATTCCTTCCAAACAGTAAGAGCCCCTGTTGGTACGAGGAGTTCTCGGGGCGGAACACCACAGACCCGTACCTCACCAACTCCTACGTCCTCTACTCCAAGCGCTTCCGCTCCACCTTCGACGCGCTGCGCAAGGCCTTCTGGGGCCACCTGGCGCACGCGCACGGGAAGCACTTCCGCCTGCGCTGCCTGCCGCACTTCTACATCATAGGGCAGCCTAAGTGCGGGACCACAGACCTCTATGACCGCCTGCGGCTGCACCCTGAGGTCAAGTTCTCCGCCATCAAGGAGCCACACTGGTGGACCCGGAAGCGGTTTGGTGAGTGCCGGGTCCCAGGGCTCCTGTCTGGTCTCGTTCCATCATTCGTTCATTCCTCCCGCAACGTTAGCGCTGGGGTTGGGGGGCGAGGGCCGCAGAAAGAGATTGCACAATTCCCTTGTTAGGAGGCTGTTCTCAGGCAAAGACCCAGCACTGGAACCCGGTTCCAGTGAGCCATGCAGTGAGCATTGATTGCCAGCTGTGTGCAGGACAGGGGGATGAGTCAGAACTGGCAGCTCTTCTTGTTCCGAAAGCCCGGGCACATGACCCGAGCAGTGAGCAGTAAGTGCCAGTGGCTAGTAAGGGCCCGCAAGGAAGGTGTGATCGGGACTCTTGTCTCCCAGCTCTGTGCCGCTCCCAGCTCTGTGCTGCTCCCAAGCTCTGTGCTGCTCCCAAGCTCTGTACCATTCCCTGCTGTTCCCTGCTCCTTGCTGTTCCCTGCTCTGTGCCGCTCCCTGCTCTGTGCTGTACCCCTGCTCTGTGCTTTTCCCTGCTCTGTGCTGTTCCTCTGCTCTGTGCTGCTCCCTGCTCTGTGCTGTTCCCTACTCTGTGCTGGTCCCTGCTCTGTACTGTTCCATGCTCTGTGCTATTTATCTGCTCTGTGCTGTTCCTCTGCTCTGTGCTGTTCCTCTGCTCTGTGCTGTTCCCTGCTCTGTGCTGCTCCGTGCTCTGTGCTGCTCCGTGCTCTGTGCTGTTCCCTCCTCTGTGCTATTCCCAGCTGTGTGCTGTTCAGCTGCAGTCACTGCACCTGGGGGTTACTGAGTTGCTTCAGGCCTCAGCTTCTCTGACCTGCCCCATCTGCCTTATGGGTTCCATATGATAACCACATGGAGATCATTCTGGAGGCCCTGCTCTCAGCCCTTTGCCGCAGGCTGACCATGACCACTGCCCATCCCTTTCTGCTCCAGCCCAGCCCCAGGCACCCTGTGGTCCTCAGATTACTGTCTCCTTTCTGTAACCTTTTGCTTGTGCCAGGAGAGGTTTGGTCGCTGGAGCTGAGGGGTGATACGTGCCTATTGTCAACCAGAGTCTGGGCAGGCCACGAGGGTGTTTTCCAGTAATGGACTTAGGTTGCCTAGAAGGGAATCTTCAAAGTTTTCCTTAGACCAACTCTTAATGTGTTTCCTGACAAACGTTTGCTTTCATCCTTTGATGATGTTCGTCCTACAGTGAGCTAAAGTGTAAATGTTTCTTTTGTGGTTTAGCAGCGGCCGCTGTAGGAGCCAGGGTTTCACATCCCTATGCATTTGCTGGTGTGTCTGAACACACTCCCCTGCCATAGGGTGCTCCCCCGAGGCTCACAGTGATTTCCCCTTAATGAAAACCAGCTTCCCACTGGCAGGAAAGGAGGAAGAACAGAGGCGGGCCTCTGGAATCTAGTCTTCAATGTCACCTTGAACCTCTTGTTGCTTTGGCCACGGATGTTCTCTTTCCAATTTCCATTGACTTCAGGAGTTGTGGCGTTGGGAAGTGGATTTTTAAATGTTTGCAAGTAAAATTTGTTTATTTTTCAGGCAGGGGGTGAATTTAAGCTCTATGTGGCCGATGCCAGAATCCATGTCTGTCTAGAGTATGATCAGTTCCCCTTATTGTTTGGACAAAGGGCAGGGTATTTGAACAGGGCAGGAGAGAGAACATCAGGCAGGTGCTGGCTGGCCCCCATGAGGAAGGCATCATGGAGTTTATAAGATACTGCCCTCCTCTCCCCCGTGGGCTGCCCTTGGTCCTCTGTCCCTGTTTCACACAACATATGCATCCTGGCTGTCATTGCTGCCCGGCCACTTAAGAGTCCCACCTGTGCACAGCCCTAGACTCTGTCCCTCCAAGCAGACATGCTTCTAGTTCTTGAATAGGTGTTCCAGTCTTTAATCTCCCACTGTCCAGCTTAGTGGTGGTATCTTCCAGCCCTTGAAGCTTGCATGGATTGAAAGTGGGTAGCCAGGCCCCATAGACCCCCATCCCCAGCGACCCTTTCTGAAGCTACCCGGGCTGAGCCTCTTGCTGCTGTAGCCAGGCCCTTTAGGCCGTTCCATCTCTCTTTGGTTGCTGTCTGGGAGGCCATCGCTCCAGCAGTAGCAACTTTGTCCTCAGTATCTCCTGCATCTTGGTTCTTGTAGGAATTGTCCGCCTAAGAGATGGGCTGCGAGACCGCTATCCTGTGGAAGATTATCTGGACCTCTTTGACCTGGCCGCACACCAGATCCATCAAGGACTGCAGGCCAGCTCTGCAAAGGAGCAGAGCAAGATGAATACAATCATTATCGGTAAGGCTTCTGTGTCACTCTGGCAGGGCTAGCACCCTCCCTGAGGTCCTGGCTCAGGCTCCAGGCCTGGCCCAGCTCTGCTTCACCTGCAGAACATTTGCATCGTGGCAGCAGACTTCTTTTGAGCCTCCACTGCTCCACCTGGCCGTCACTTTTACCACTACATAAAATGTTCACATCACTTGAACAGTTACTATAAAGCAGAAATGTTGACTTTCTACGTCTATGGAGACTTAAGGACAGCTGATGGCTTTCGTGAGAAGTTGCCATTTCTTTGTTTTTAAGAAATTAAGCAGGGATATTGACTTCTTTTCCTGATGTACTGATCTGGTAGGTTTGGATGGGGAATTATAAATGCAGTTAACTGGTTAGTCATTGATTTGCTGCTTGGGGCTTTTGTAATCCCTGGCCACTGGAACCATATAAGACGGAGGCAGCTTCTTCTGAAATAGACTCTGCTCTGACACATCGCCTATAACTAATTGCTGTTTAAAAAGCCTAGCCTCTGTCAACCTAATGCCTTTGGGCATTCAAAATGAGGTTGATTAATAATAATTTGTTTTAAATATTCACAAGATTATTTTATAAGTAAACATATGTTTACTCTTTTTAAAATTTATTTTTTATTGTATAATTTAAGGTGTACAGCATAATGTGATGTTTTGTTGGAAACAGAGACAATGAAATGATTACTACAGTAAAGCAAATTAACGTAGCCATTTTTTTTTTTCAGTTACCTTTGTGTGTGGGGAGGGGAGGCGTGTGTGTGGTAAAAGCACCTGAAATATACTGTCCTGGAGAACTTCCGGCATGCAGTACAGGATGAATAAGATTAATAACTACAGTGCACACGCTCTACCTTAGATCACTGGAGTTGTTATTTGTCTGACATAATTCTTTTTATTGGATTCAGCTTAGAAGGCGTTTATCCACTGATGCCTTCTGAAAGAGAAATTGAATCACGTTTTGCTTAAATTGTTTACCGTAGACAGTGATCTATTTTTTAATTTCCCTAGATCTGTTATATTTGCAGTCTCCAAATTAAATAAATCTATTAGCTACTAAGAGGAATTGTAATCAACCCTTTGAAAGATGACTTTTGAACTTAAGACTCTCCTATCCAAGGGGACAGGCTTATGTGCCAAAATCTTGACTTACTCTTTTTTTTTTTCTTTTAAACTCAAAGAAATTAAGTCACTGGGAGTCACCTCCAGTATGATTTGGCTGTTAGCTAGGTTTTTGCAAACTTGGGGGTCCAAACTCCCCAAATCTCAAGTCTGACTTACATTTCATTGTGACTCCTATACCATATGCCTCTGGGAAGATCACATGTTCTTATGAAAGTGCTAAAAATATGTATCCTTGGGCCAGGAAACAGAGACTAAGACAATGAATGAAAAAGGAAAGCCTCCGTTTGGTCTCCTAATTTTGCTTGCTCCTAGGTTTTAAAAAGAACAAAAAATGAAATCACTGTGCTGATATTTACTTAAAGCAGAGTTTGGTGAGTTTTATGGTAGTCTTGTGGTGTGACAGGTATCTAGCCCTGCCTGGGCCAGCAGCCAGCTCTGTGCCGTGCAGCCGGTCATTTTTCCTGTTCCCGGACTCTGTCTGCACCTCTGCAAAGTGGAATTGTTGGACCAGGTCAGTTCTAGACTCCTTCCAGCTCTGAAATGTGACTCAGCTCTGCCCCAGCTCTTCCTCTGTGTTAGATTTTGGCAGAGACAGCAGGATCTTGCCTCATCTTGGGCCCCTAGGGCAGAGAGGACCTTTCTTCTGCTGTCATTGTTGACAGCTAGAGTCACACAAGAGCTTCAGGATGCAAGTGGCCTGAACGTGATGGCTGAACTTGGGGCTAGGGCTTTAGGCATGTTGAAAGGCTCCTGCGTCTACTCCCAGGTACCCAACGTGGTACTCTTTGTTTCTTGAATTGCCTGTTGTCCCCTTGTTTCTTAAGGTCTGAGAGAGGAGGGGCCGTGCTTTCCTCCCCTGATCTGTCCCTGGTGCCAAGCACAATGCTGAGCACAGATTAGACACCAAATGAATGCTTCGTAGGTGGATGAAGGATGGATGGTGGCCGGATGGAAGGAAGACAGTCAGGTGGATGGAGAAATGCCTCCATGGCTCTAGAACCAGTTCATTTTTGAGATCTGACAGAATTTGTGCCAATTTAGCTAGAGAGTTCATTTGTCCTTTATATTCTTATTCGTTGTGAGTAGAATTTTCAAGGGACTTCTGATTGACTTGTTTTTTCTGTGTCCTGGGGTATTATCTCTTTAAAAAGAGAAAGAAAAAAAGGCCAGAACAGAGCTGTTCACCTGGATGTGATTATGCATCCGACAGAACTGACAGGGGCCTGCAGGGATATGATACACTTGTCACTGACCAAAGACTCAGTCATCTGGCTCAGTCTTTCCCCGGATAAGTAACTTTCAGATGTGTCCTGTGGTCCTTGGCAAACTGTCAGGAAATCAAGTGTAGAGCTGATTGATGGATTTGCCTTCCTTTTTAAATCTCTGAAGACTTTCCCAAACACACACACACACACACACCCACCCACCCACCCTCCCACCCTCAAACCCTCAAACCCTCAGGAACTTGGCTTCGTCCTCTGGGAGAGTCTGCGCTGTTGGAATGCCTGCCTGTATCTTGGCATCACCTCTGTGCTGGGATGTGTGTTTGCCATTTACATCCTTCACTCATGAGGACCATGATGAAATGTGAAACTGGCTGGGACCCAGTTCCTGTTCACCCAGTCTGCACTGAGTAGGCACCAGCTGCGTGCAGAGCAGTGGCTCACAGGGTGTGTGAGCCCTGTGGCAAAGCCCCTCTGTCTTTTAGTCTTAGAGTATGCCCTGAGATGAACAGTTACAGCTTCAAGGAAGGAAATCGCACTCGAATTCCTCGTCAGGGTTAGTGTTCCCACCCTCCTGCTTTCTCCTGATGCCTTGGAAGGAAACCATCTAGTACCAGCTCCAGGCTCCTGGGCTGCTAGACCAGTTCTCGGCTCCTCCCAGCTCTGAAACGTGGTTTGGCTCTGCCCCAGCTCTTTCTCTTTGTTAGATCCGGGGCAGAAATGGCAAGGCCTTTCGCCATCTTGGGCCCCCAGTTCAGAGAGAACTCCATCTATTACTAGAACCATCTACTATATAGAACATATATTGGAAAACTATACAGGAAAACCATTTTCAGAACCACCTATAATTTCCCACCTCGATAACTGCTATTTGTGTTTTGGTGTATTTTCTCACAGACTGCATTCTCCGTGGGCCCTTAAAATGCCACAGAGCTGTGCACCATGAGCAAAGTTAAATACTGTGAAACTGGGGGCCCAGATGCTGGTGAAGGTTTGCTTTTTTGCTCCGCTTGGAAAGGGGGCTCAGGGGTGGGGACACTCAGTGTTGCATGGATTGCCTGGACTTCCAGACAGAGGTTTTTGGGCTGGAGGTGGGGTGTGACTGTGGCAGGGGTGGGCATCCAACCTTCTCTCTTTGGAGTCCTGTTTGCCCACAAAGGCTGACAGCTTGGCCTCTCCTGCTGCTTAAGAGGAAGGCATCGGGGCCAGCTTTGGCCTCTGGCACCCGGGGCCACTTCGTGGGAGCCTGAATCCCACCCCTGCTCACTTGGAGTGTTTTCTATTTCCAGGGGAGGCCAGTGCTTCCACTATGTGGGATAACAATGCCTGGACGTTCTTTTACGACAACAGCACAGACGGCGAGCCACCGTTTCTGACCCAGGACTTCATCCATGCCTTTCAGCCGAATGCCAAACTGATTGTCATGCTCAGGGACCCTGTGGAGAGGTGAGCAGTTTCTGTGTGTTGTATTTGGGGTGAGAAGAAGAAGCACTTTTGAAGAAAGGTATTCTCCTGTCATCACAATTAAGATTTTGTCTCCTTTAGAAAAAATTGAACAGGCCAGGTGCAGTGGCTCACGCCTGTAATCCCAGCACTTTGGGAGGCCAGGGTGGGTGGATCACCTGAGGTCAGGAGTTCAAGACCAGCCTGGCCAACGTGGTGAAACCCTGTCTCTACTGAAAATACAAAAATTACCAGGCGTGGTGGCAGGCGCCTGTAGTCCCAGCTACTCGGGAGGCTGAGGCAGGAGAATCGCTTGAATCCAGGAGGTGGAGGCTGCAGTGGGCCAAGATGGCGCAGCTGCACTCCAGCCTAGGCAACAGAGCAAGACTCCATCTCAAAATAAATAAATAAAAACAAATAAAAATCAATGGAACTTGCAATGTTACTGCTGTTTCTTACATAAGCGTTATTCTTGGGGCTGTCGTCACTGAGTTGACACACATTGCAGATTGTTTTCTTAACCATTCTGATCCTGGTCTGCATGTCTTCAGCCCCAGTGGGCCTGACCAGGGACACAGGACGGTTCCTTGGTGCTGTCAAGGCTCAGGAAACACCCTTAGAATCAGGGGCGTCGGCTTCGCCACGTGGTTTAACTCCTAGAATTCTGTGTCTCTCGACGTGGTCGATGCCTTTATCCTTGTCTGCATTGAATGTACAGTTTCCAGCTTTCCTTGAGAGACCAAAAGGAAGAACAATGATGAGTAGAGCAGCTTTGCTTTAAGATCAAGGGTTGCCCAGCGTGGGTGAGGCCAGGGTAGTGGGATATTGAACAGCCACTGTGGGGCGGCCCAGCTGCCACTGGGCGCTGCTTGCATCATTGTTGCCTGTGTGAATACAGAATCTCAGGGCTGCCAGGATTTTAAAATTATTTAGTCCAACGCTCCCTCCAGTACCACCACATCAGAGCAGAGGGGCCCCAGTCTAATCCGAGGCGCTCTGAGTCAAGGAATTCTCCACACAAGATGGCCAGTGTAGCTTAGGACAGCTGTGTTCCTATTTTGAGACCAGGTCTGTTCTGGGGGAACATGCACTCATTAGTCCTGTTTCTTCTCAATACAGTGAGACAGACCAAGTCTAATCCTTCCAAAACGGGAGAGGCTGGCAATATTTAAAGATGGGGACCACAGCCCTTTGTGTCGTATTTTCCTTTGGGCCAACTGCATCTTCTGATTGATTGAATTATGGCCCGCAAAAAGATATGCCGAAGTTGTCTCCCCCAGTGTGTATGACTGTGGCCTTATTTGGAAATAGGATCTTTGCAGATGCACTCAGGTTAAAATGAGGTCATACTGGATCAGGGTAGACCCTCAGCCACCCTAAGACACAGGGAGCATGCCTCATGACGAGGCTGGAGTGATGCTGCCACCAGCCAAGGGGTGCCAAGGAGTGCCGGCAGACACCAGAAGCCAGGAGAGGTATGGAACAGATTCTCCCCCGGCACCCCAGAGGAGCCCCCCTTGCCCACACCTGGGTTTCAGACTCCAGCTTCCAGGACACTGGGGGAAGAGTCCTGTCATTGTGCACCACCAGTTCATGGTGATTTGTCCTGGCAGCCCCAGGACACTGACCTGTGGGATCCCTTCCTCAGGTGGCATACCTTCGTGGCCCCACGTATTTGCCAATTATAACAATAAGGCGTGTTTGTTGTGGAAATTTTAGAACATATATTGGAAAACTGTTTTCAAACTATAATTTCTCACCTAGATAACTGCTATTTATGTTTTGGTGTATTTTCTTCCAGACTTTTTCTATGCAAATAGGTGTGTGTGTGTGTGTGTGTGTGTGTGTGTATGTATACACGTGGGTGTGACGGTATAGTCTTATGTCCTGCTTCTTTCACTCTGCATTCTTGTCCCCAAAAAACATGCTTTAAAGTCTGCCCTGGTCACACTTCTGAGCTGATGTCCCTCTTATGGAGTCTGCGTGGCTCCCGCCACTCTGAGTATGACCGGGTTAGGGAGAGGCTGCATCCGCCCTCCCTCAGCCCCAGCGCCTGAGCCTGAGCTCTTGGTGGCTATCCCAGTGCCATGCATTCTGGCAGGTGCCAGGTGTGGTTTCGCTCCCTACCCTCTGCATCTCCCAGCCCAGGACTTCGTCCACTCTGTTCCGAGGCAGCCACTGACTTGCTGTCACTTGCCATGTCCCGTCCCACCTGCTGGTTCCTGTGTTTTGGAGGCAGAAATTGGCCTTGCTGAGCAGACTGGTCTCCCTCTGTTCAGCAGGGCTGACGCACACTAGCGGAGCTCTCATGGTGACATAACTGTCACCTCGCACTGACCCCTCGCAGTCCCTGGAGGTGTTTTCACAGCTGCTCTGCCTCCCTCCCCCCCACGGCTCCCAGCTGAAGGGCGCAAGTGCTCGGTGTGCTCATCAAATTGTTTCCTGTCGCTGCTCCTTAGTTCCTCATTCTGAGGAAGGTCAGACCACGCCTTAACCTCAGGGGCAGCCTTGTGTGCTCCCTGGGCACAGAGAGGTGGGGGCCCATCTGTCAGGACTGGGTTTGGTGTGTGTGGGCCCTGCTCTGGGCCCTGGGAGACTGGAGCTCCCGGTGGGCACGTGGGCGTGGCTGTGGTTGGTTGCAGTAGTGCAGAGTAGGAGGCTGGGGGAGCGGGCTCCTGAGTGGGGAGATCCAGAAGGAATTGACCCGGAGAAAACTGATGCCAGACTGGATTTTGAAGGATGAGTAAGAGTTTGCTGTGTAAACAAGGAAGGAAGGTGGGTTAAGATGAAGAAACCTTCCAGGCAGAGAGAAGGACAAGTGCAAAGGAAAAGACCACGTGTTCTCCTGTTTGGGGTGGAGCCAGGGTCCAGTGGAGCCAGGGTCCCTGTTAGGGGTGGAGCCAGGGTCCCTGTTAGGGGTGGAGCCAGGGTCCCTGTTAGGGGTGGAACCAGTGTCCTTGTTAGGGGTGGAGCCAGGGTCCCTGTTAGGGGTGGAGCCAGTGTCCTTGTTAGGGGTGGAGCCAGGGTCCAGTGGAACCAGGGTCC
>NW_012103131.1:1468783-1472864 GCF_000951045.1 Mandrillus leucophaeus | reverse complement strand
GCCTGGCTGTATTTATCGAACACCCTTGATGTGCTAGATGCAAGCTGTACATACGAGAGGAAAATCCATCCCGTTTGCTCTCAGGGAGCCTCTGTCTACACCTCATTCACCTACTTCCACATCAGAGGGAGCAGGATGCCCACCCTAGGGCAAGAGCCAGCACGCACAGGAGGGAGCTGAGCTGGATTCATGCCTTTGAACCGCAGCAGAACTTTGACTTGAAAATCTCTCTTGCTATTCAGGCAGCACCAAAGGCCCTTCTCCAAACAGCTGAACTTCCCCCAGCCCCTAGAAGCACTGATTGAAAGCCGTGGATATGTTCTCAGTCAGAAGAGAGCCTGGCATTGGGAATGTCATGCGATGTTTTCTCTAGAACAGATTTGCACAAGGATTAAAACGCAGGCTGTTCGTAGCACTGAGGAATTCATTATTGATTTAAACCATCTCAAAGGGAAATTAGGAGAACGCCTCTGTGCAGAGGAGACGGAATGAGGAGAAAGCCGTGGGGGTGTAGAGGTTGCAGCAACAGCCACAGATCGATTTCTCTTTCTCGCTCCTCCCTCCAGCTCTCACTCTTTCCTTTTCTCTAAGATTTTGGAAGATTAAGAATCACAAGGGTCCTTGCGAGGACTGCTGTAGTGCGGTGTCTTTATTGAAGCTGCCTATTGATTCCTGGTGGGTTCAGGCACTTTGCTTTCCAGAAGCTGCCTGTTGATACACCTTGATATGGGCCCTGGAAGTGGTGCGAGGTCACTTTAATAGGACTGAGCTGTTGAGCCACCCGAGGTCAAGGGGGTTGGCCTTGACCACAGAGAGGGGAGGGAGAGCTGGCAGCGCCCAGGCCAGAAGGACAGCTCCGGTCTTTGTGAAGGAGTTCTCTGAAGACTGTTCAGGAGGGACTGCCTGGTGAGGCGCCACATCTTGTTATTGGTGGGAGAGAAACCACCAAGCTGAAAACTCCCAAGTGTTGAACGATGTTTATGTTTTGGGGAAATGTTTGCGAAGTTCTTGGCAGTCCTGTGTATTCCCACACGATTGTTTGGAAAGGACAGTTCCGAGCAGGAGGCACACCCTAGGGAAAAAGAGCCCCGTTGTGTCTGTATCTATAGAGATCCCAAGGTGAGATGTTGCCCGCTGGGCCGGGATCAGGGAGGGCACTTAGAAATGACCCTGGGGCAGCCAGAGTTTTGGGACCTGTCTTGCCCAGAGTTCTGGGCTGCTTAGTGAGGTTGACGCTGTTGAAGGAGGAGGTCACACATGTCACATACTGGACCCCCCGGTGTGCAGTGGCCATTGCCCTGCAGTGAGGGGCCCACACCTGGGTAATCCTTGGTTACAAGGGCAATCCTCAGTGCACCCCAGATTTCTTGCCTGTAGAAACATCTGCCATCAGGATCACTGGTGAATCACGAGAAGGTGCTCTGTAAACCACACCAGGCTCGGAGATGTCAGGGATGCTTGGTGTCGTCTCTGAGAAGTGCTGTCTCCCAGTCTGTGAACAGTTACCGGGGCCCTGTGATTGGATGCTCTGGAAGGAACAAAGAGGGGCTGGGAAGCCCACTTGTGCACAAGGAACCTAGGGCCTGGTAGGAAATAGAATGGCCCCGATAAACAGGACACCTGTCATTCATGTGGGCGTTTTTAGAACCAAACATGGATGTTCTTAACTGGCAGAAAATGAGCCTCCCCAGTGTCACCCCTGTGTTCAGTCTAAGGTGACTGTAGACAGTCCCTCCAGATCAGCTGGCCTGGCCAGTCCTGTCTCATCGAGCCTCCTGATGAGACAGTCACAGTTCGTGATTCGGTGGAACAAAAGGGCTCCGTCTCAGCTACATTAAATGGCCTTTTTTTCCTGGTAGGAAAAATATATATAATCGTTATTGATGGCACCATATCACCGGCTGGGAATTATTGATCAGTGATTTCAATTCGGATTCCAGCAAATGGAGAATAACGAGGCCAGGTGCTCTGGCTGCCTCTCATTACGACCCTCACGTGGCCACAGGACTGCAAGATGTTGTTGAGGGTGAATTGGAGGACATGAGCGTGTCCCCATCTCGGGTCCTCCTGCCTGAGGAAATGTGACCGTTCCTGTAACTGTCATTGAGGAACCAGCTGGGGGTGTTTGAGGAATACGGGAGGTGGAGCCAGTGCCACTGGGGTGAGCCAGCCCAGGGATGGTCACCTGCTCCCCGCCGCCTGCAACTGCAGCACCAGCTTGGGATCTTTTCTCAAAAGTGGCCCTCTGAGAAGTCCCATGCATGGAGCAGTAACTGGAGGAAATGTCACAGCTCAAGGCCACCGAGCACCTGCCCTTGTCTGAGCTGAAGCTGAGATTGAAGCTTGTGTGTTTGGGTGCCTATTGAGCTGGGTGATCTTAGTGACTTCTGACATGAGTCCCTTTGGGAACTGCTGTGTTAGAACCAGCAGTCACTTATCAGGGTGATGAAGACACCTTGGGACTGGGGAGTGGTGTGTTCGCACAGCTGTGTGGTGTAAACTAAAAACTGGCGACTTGTTCACATTAAATGGGTGAATGCTACGGTATGTGGATCATTTCTCAATATAAAAATGATATGAACAAAAATACTACAGAAGGAGGAGGAACCCACCGTGGAGAGAGGTTTTCCCAAACTAGTGGTATTGGAGCCGGGACCTGCGGAGTTCTCCACGTAGAGGGCAGGCCAATGAACAACCACATCGTCACTTAGGAACTGGATCCGTTGAACTCTAATGAGCTATTGCGATCACCAAGGAATATTAGCTTTTCCAAGAGGTACAAGATCCCGCAGTGTGTTCCGGCTTCATGATAGATGCCTGAATTCCATTTTGCTGTTGCTGTCACTTTTCTAGATGCCCAGTGTGATGTTCCGTAAACACATTTGCTGTTCCCGACCGTGGCATTGGAGTTCCTCACGTTTATCCCTAAGTGTTTGTTTGCCGCTCTATTACATTTGTAATTGTTTATCAGTCTCCTGTGACTTACTGAGTAGTTCTGGAGGAGAACTGACTTTTTCTTCCAAATCACTGTGCACCCAAAATAATAAAAACATCTAAACAAACAAAACCCGAAAACTGTCAGTGCAGACGGCCAGCACCCACTCTAGTCAGCCATGGATTTATCTCCTTGCCTAAGCTCGGAGGGCAGGGGCCACATCCTGCTGGGTGAGGGGGTTTGGGGTCAGGCAAGCCTGGGTTGCTTTGGGTCCCTGTCCTGTCCTGGAGCTTTCTGGGCTGTGTGACCATGGGCAAACTCCTTAACCTCTCTAGTGTCAGCCTTCTCCTCCATAAAATGCAGTGGCCCGTATCTCATTGTGGGGTTGTGAAGATAGAAGCAGAGCATGCCTGCAGCACCCTGCACAGGGCCTGGTGGTGGTGGCCCTCCCTACCCCCCAGCATCCACATCAGGAGTGGAAACTGAGAACATTGCAGGTGCTAAACCCGGAAAGCAATCACACAGAGCCCTGTCCTGCTTTAATAGTGATCAGCTCACTGACCTTTGCTCACGCTGGCTCAGAACAGCACCCTGTAAGTGTCCCTGAATGAATTCAGCAGTGGTCTTGGGGTGATCATCCAGATTTTACATAGTAGGGCCTTGCCCACTGCTGGCCTCTCCTTTGTCCCTTGGGGAGAGATATCGTCACTTTCAGAGGCACTGGACTGATGGAGCCCTATGCCCCCAACATACATTTCCCATCCCACTGCTCCTCCAGGGGTCCCAGGACCCCTGCGCTCCACAGGAAAGGGACTGAGCAGCACCCCATGAGCACAGGCCCAGTGTGAGAGGCCGCACCGGCAGCCTTCTAAAATAACCGCAGCACAGAAGGCCTGGAATGCATTTGGACTTATATTTGGAATTGTCGTTGGAAACAGTCCTGGCCAAATGTAATACCCATCTGTTCGGGATGGTTTGAGAGTAAGAAAATGAGGTGGCTCAGCTGGAGGGGGCTGGGCAGCCCTGAAACTCAGGGCTGGGAGGGTATCAGGTCCCCTGGCCCCCACGCTACCCTGGAGCCCTCCTTCCCTCCAGCCTAGGCTGCTTCTGCCTCCTAGGACCATCTGATTGTGTTGGGCTGCCGTG
>NW_012103131.1:1463401-1468520 GCF_000951045.1 Mandrillus leucophaeus | reverse complement strand
CCAGGGTCCCTGTTAGGGGGTGGAGCCAGGGTCCCTGAGTGTGTTTCTTTTTTCCTGGGTTCTGGTCCCACCTCTGAGGACACAAACACCACAAAGGTGAGTGTTGGAACAGAAGACAGCAGCACCGTGCAGGTGCAAGCGGCTCAGCCAGGAGCAAGACCTGCCAAACTCCTCTCTCATACCCAGCCCGAGTCTGCCAGCTAGAAGGAGGCTCACAGTTCACAGCGTGGTCCCCCCGAGTAGCCACCATGTTTTCTTCTTTTAATAACAAATACTCCATTTATCCTAGGAATTGAACGTGAAAGCTTCTTGCCTCCCTGGTCCTCAGCCTAACAGAAATAGTTGGTCAATTCAAACACATATTCAGCCCCTGCCACAGGCTGGGTGCCGTGCTGGGCACTGAGCATACGTGCCCTGGTGAACAACAGTGGCCACCCAGTGCCTACTCCCTGGGAGCTGGTGCTTTATCAGAGAAGTGGGCGGCGGCTTTGTCGTGGCACATGTCCTGGTGCTGAGGAGAAGGGCAAGATGCCGGGGCAGCAGCATGTGTTAGGACGCTGACCCAGGCCTTGCATTGCCTGCTGTATGAGTTATGTACTGCTAGGGAACAAGTTCGCCAAAACTTAGCAGCTTCAAATAGTTTCTGGGGATCAGGAACCTGGGTGCAGCTTTACTGGGTCCTCTGCTTCGGGTCTCTCTCAAGGCTGTGATCCAGCTGTCACCAGGCTGGGGCTCTTCCATGTGCTTGACTGTGGAAGGACCTGCTCCCAACTGGACATGGTTGTGGGCAGAATTTAGCCCCTCAAGAGCTGTTGGAATGAGGGCTTCAGATCTTTGCTGGCTTTTGGCGAGAGGCTACCCTCAGTACCTCGCCAAAGGGCCTCTCTAGTATGGCTGCAGGCTTTATCCAAGCCAGCAAGCTAGAGCGTCTGCTAGCAGATTAGAAGTCACGATTTTTTCTAACCTAGTCATGGGTGTGAAATCCCATCATCATTGCCATATTCTGTTGGTTAGAAGCAAGTCGTGAGGTCTAGCCACACTCAATGTGAAGAGACTACAGGGTGTGAATACCAAGAACCGGGGATCACTGAGGACCATCCTAGGAGTCAGCCACCTCCCATTCTGCACCTGATCCTCAGGAACCTGGGGCCTGGGCTTTGCAGCCAGGAGAGTAGCTTCCAGCTTGATCCCAGCTCTAGTGGCAGAGGAATTGTGTTTATGTGCGTATTTTCTGTGTAAGTTACTGACATAGCAGCTATTTCATTTATTCTTAAACATTTATAAAAATAAGTAACAATAGGAATTTCTTCTTTTTCGAAGGCTGGCGCGTTTCCCATCTCGGCCAGAAAGGATGATAAATACTGTGTGTTTAGATCACTCTTGAAGAAACAAACACTCTGAGCCCAAGTTCCTTTAGCATAACAGGATCCTGGGCCATTAGCCCTGTTCTGTGGCCTTGCACTTCTGTACGCGGGAGATGTTGTGGGTCGCTGGGTGCAAGTTGGATTGGTCCCAAGTTGTTCTTTTCCTTCTATAAATTGACTTGGAGAGGGGAAATACTACTTTTATTTTTAGTTTTAGGTTCACATTCAACCTTTACTTCTATAATTGATCCAAAGTAGAGGGTTTGAAAATGTTGGAATTTTAAGCGAAGTCAAATCACTTTTAAATTTCCAGAGAAAGATTCAAGTGGCAAGTTGTGTTTTTTTTTTTTTTTCCTGGAGGAGAACAGAGGAATACTGGAAAGAAGTGGACGGGATGGTTCATATGGCCAAAGAAGCCAGCCAAGAATTCATGTTCCAGTTTTCTCTCTGTAAGAGATCATGACAATTTAAAACTAGCTTCATGCATTCCTATGCTAAATTGGCCCAGTTAATTAAAAAGAAGCTACCAGTTGCAAGCAGAATTTGTCTTTATTTAATCCCATTCGTAAGTGGTAAAGACTATTCTTTTCAAATGCATCTCACATTAGCCTCCTGCCTCTTCGTTTGTGAGACAGTTGATAGAGTTTGTCTCTTACTTCAGAGGCAGTTATAGCCCCCATTAAATGTGAAAAATACGTGGAAGATGCTGGCCTCTCCAACCTAGTTGCATTCCTCTTTTATTCAAGGGACATTTGGAGTGGGGTCATGCACCATCTGTTAACGATTTTACAGTGTCTATATTTTGGGTTTAATTCTGTGTATAGTCTTAATGCAATGCCCAGAAATGACCCACCACAGGAATGGTTCGTTTTCCCTTTTTATGACGACGAGTCCAAAGGGCAGGAGAACTCAGCTCAGTGAAGAATTCAAACTCGGTTTTGACCCAAATGCCTGGAGTCTTGGAACCTGGCTCATTCTTTTCTTCATCGGCTTCTATAAACTGCGTTTTTAAACAACCCGTTGGACTGGCCAAATGATTCAGTTATGACGATCAACTAGGAAAGGAAGCAGGCTTTTAATGAAATGGATTCTGTTATAGGCAGTCACTCAGGGGGACACAGAGGAATAGCGGGGCTGAACATTTGGACAGGAATCCTGGTTGCATCAGTTTCACTCTGTCTGCAGAGCGTGTGAGGGGGCGTGAGGGTGGTGCGCAGCTTTCACCCGCTGAGTAGGAGGTGTACTGGGGTTTTGGTGCTAGGGACACAGGCATTGGAACCCCAGCTCTGTCACTTACTGCTCTGTAAACTGGGACAAGAAACTTAACCTCTCTGTGCCTCATTTTCTCATCGGTAGAATGGGGGAAGATAGTTCTACTTCCGGGGTAGTGAGAGTTCAGTGACTTAATATATGTAGTGATGTGTTTAAACAGGGCTTGACAAATGGAAAATATGTAATCATTAGCTGTTATTATTAGGTATCAGTAATAGCTCATAATAATAACAATAAACTGATCACTCATTTACTCATTCCCCAAATAGAGTTGCAAACCACATAACCAAGTTTTGGTCAACAGTGGACCCCATGTATGATGGTGGCCCCATAACGTTACAATCCCGTGTTTTCACTGTGCCTTTTCTATGTTTCAATACATAAATTCTAACTCTTATGTTACAACTGCCTACAGGATTCCTGCTGTACAGGCTGATAGCATAGGAGCAGTAGGCTGTACCTTGCCGCCTAGGTGTGTAGGGGGCTGTGCCATCTGGGTTTGTGTGAGCGCTCTATGATGTTCACATAATGACATCGCCTAATGATGCATTTCTCAGAACATATATGTCACTGCTGTTAAGTGATGCCTGGCTGTATTTATCGAACACCCTTGATGTGCTAGATGCAAGCTGTACATACGAGAGGAAAATCCATCCCGTTTGCTCTCAGGGAGCCTCTGTCTACACCTCATTCACCTACTTCCACATCAGAGGGAGCAGGATGCCCACCCTAGGGCAAGAGCCAGCACGCACAGGAGGGAGCTGAGCTGGATTCATGCCTTTGAACCGCAGCAGAACTTTGACTTGAAAATCTCTCTTGCTATTCAGGCAGCACCAAAGGCCCTTCTCCAAACAGCTGAACTTCCCCCAGCCCCTAGAAGCACTGATTGAAAGCCGTGGATATGTTCTCAGTCAGAAGAGAGCCTGGCATTGGGAATGTCATGCGATGTTTTCTCTAGAACAGATTTGCACAAGGATTAAAACGCAGGCTGTTCGTAGCACTGAGGAATTCATTATTGATTTAAACCATCTCAAAGGGAAATTAGGAGAACGCCTCTGTGCAGAGGAGACGGAATGAGGAGAAAGCCGTGGGGGTGTAGAGGTTGCAGCAACAGCCACAGATCGATTTCTCTTTCTCGCTCCTCCCTCCAGCTCTCACTCTTTCCTTTTCTCTAAGATTTTGGAAGATTAAGAATCACAAGGGTCCTTGCGAGGACTGCTGTAGTGCGGTGTCTTTATTGAAGCTGCCTATTGATTCCTGGTGGGTTCAGGCACTTTGCTTTCCAGAAGCTGCCTGTTGATACACCTTGATATGGGCCCTGGAAGTGGTGCGAGGTCACTTTAATAGGACTGAGCTGTTGAGCCACCCGAGGTCAAGGGGGTTGGCCTTGACCACAGAGAGGGGAGGGAGAGCTGGCAGCGCCCAGGCCAGAAGGACAGCTCCGGTCTTTGTGAAGGAGTTCTCTGAAGACTGTTCAGGAGGGACTGCCTGGTGAGGCGCCACATCTTGTTATTGGTGGGAGAGAAACCACCAAGCTGAAAACTCCCAAGTGTTGAACGATGTTTATGTTTTGGGGAAATGTTTGCGAAGTTCTTGGCAGTCCTGTGTATTCCCACACGATTGTTTGGAAAGGACAGTTCCGAGCAGGAGGCACACCCTAGGGAAAAAGAGCCCCGTTGTGTCTGTATCTATAGAGATCCCAAGGTGAGATGTTGCCCGCTGGGCCGGGATCAGGGAGGGCACTTAGAAATGACCCTGGGGCAGCCAGAGTTTTGGGACCTGTCTTGCCCAGAGTTCTGGGCTGCTTAGTGAGGTTGACGCTGTTGAAGGAGGAGGTCACACATGTCACATACTGGACCCCCCGGTGTGCAGTGGCCATTGCCCTGCAGTGAGGGGCCCACACCTGGGTAATCCTTGGTTACAAGGGCAATCCTCAGTGCACCCCAGATTTCTTGCCTGTAGAAACATCTGCCATCAGGATCACTGGTGAATCACGAGAAGGTGCTCTGTAAACCACACCAGGCTCGGAGATGTCAGGGATGCTTGGTGTCGTCTCTGAGAAGTGCTGTCTCCCAGTCTGTGAACAGTTACCGGGGCCCTGTGATTGGATGCTCTGGAAGGAACAAAGAGGGGCTGGGAAGCCCACTTGTGCACAAGGAACCTAGGGCCTGGTAGGAAATAGAATGGCCCCGATAAACAGGACACCTGTCATTCATGTGGGCGTTTTTAGAACCAAACATGGATGTTCTTAACTGGCAGAAAATGAGCCTCCCCAGTGTCACCCCTGTGTTCAGTCTAAGGTGACTGTAGACAGTCCCTCCAGATCAGCTGGCCTGGCCAGTCCTGTCTCATCGAGCCTCCTGATGAGACAGTCACAGTTCGTGATTCGGTGGAACAAAAGGGCTCCGTCTCAGCTACATTAAATGGCCTTTTTTTCCTGGTAGGAAAAATATATATAATCGTTATTGATGGCACCATATCAC
>NW_012103131.1:1426395-1460681 GCF_000951045.1 Mandrillus leucophaeus | reverse complement strand
TATCAGGTCCCCTGGCCCCCACGCTACCCTGGAGCCCTCCTTCCCTCCAGCCTAGGCTGCTTCTGCCTCCTAGGACCATCTGATTGTGTTGGGCTGCCGTGACTGGAGATATTTCCCCTTGCCTGCACCAGGTTTTCTTCCTAAACCTTCTGCCTGCTGGTCAGTCTTTCAGGAGTTCGGGACTGGGCTCCCTCCTGCTGAGGTTTTGCATCTCCAGGGAGAGCAGCCAGGTTTGGTGCCCAGCACTGAAAGCAAGCGTCCGCTGAGGCCCTGAGCTGCCTGTTGCCTGGCTCCGCCCTCCCACATTCCTGATGCGGTGCCTCTGTTAATGCTTCCTGGGGTTGCATCTGTGCCCCTGCAGTTCTGTGATGATTCATCGTGAGCTGTGTGTTTTCCGTGTTGGTCTCCTTCCCCCACTTCCTCATGGGACAGTGGATTTTGAAGACTAAAAGGTGGACATTTCAGTTTGTCTCTGTATGTTTCATCTTGTTCAATGGTGTGCCTGTCCAGCCTTTTGAGGTCCACTGGATACTTATTCTTGATGTGTTTGCTGTTCTTCTCGACATTTTCTGAGTGGCTTTAACCCACCCAAGTGGCTTTCCCTCACCCAAGATTATTAACTCACTGCTTTCCCCTGGAGAGTCGTCAAGGGGGAAATGATAGCTTTGTTACTTGAAGACAGTCTTAGGAAGCATTCGCTTAATTTTTGGGGAGAACCCAAACAGTGCTCCCCTGTCCCAGTGCTCCCCTGAAGGGAAGTGCTCCTGTCTGCATTTGCCTTCCTTCATGCCTCCTTGTGGGAAACCTGGCCACATGGCTCCAGTCCCCCGCTACCCTCATGGCCGCTGTTCCAGGGTCTCAGGGTGGCAGAGAGGTGTCAGCGAAAATAACTCCTTGGAGTTACTGGTCTTCCTTGGAATTGGGGTTTAAAATCTGGATTGGTTTCCTAGGGCAGTCGGAATAAATCACCACAAACTTGGCTTCTTAAAACAACAGAAATGTATTATCTTATGATTCTGGAGGCCAGAAGTCCTAAATCAAGATGTCTGCAGTGTTGGTTCCCTCTGGTGGCCCTAAGGGATAAAAGCCGTCCCCTGCTCCCAGCTCTTGGTGGCCTCCAGCAGTCCTTGGCGTTCCTTGGCTCATAGATGCCGCACTCCAGGCTCTGCCTCCGTCTTTCTGTGGTGCTCTCTGTCCTCTTCTGTTTTTATAAGGACACCTGCCATTGGATTTGGGACCACCTTAAATCCAGGAGGATCTCATCTTAAGATGCTGCACTTAATGACGTCTGCAAAGACCCTTTTTCCAAGAAAGGTCACATTCACAGGGGCTGGGCTTAAGACTTGGACATAATTCGTTGGTGTCCACTGTCCATCCAGCTACAGAATCCAGATGGTGGCCATGGCTTGTGGTGAATCTAGACCCTGTTCAGATGTCTGTGACACAGCAGGATGCCAGGGACCCAGAGTGGGTTCTCACAGTGGGGTTCAAGGGTCTCCCAAAGGCCACTGCCAATTCTCTGAGCAGATCCAAAGTGTCCAGAGGTGACTGAGAGGCCGAAGGAGTCTCTTTTCATCCAGCCCAGGAAGGAGCATGACCTGGCTCTCAAAGTCTGTAAAGGGACTCACAGGAAGGGAGGTAGTGAGTTCACTTTAACCCACCCCAAACACGAAAATCAGCCGTTCCACCTGCTGGTTGGAACAGTACGTATGTCCCAGTTTTTCCCAGGGATTACTTCTTGATCTCTGAAGAATTGTGTGGAATCAGTAGATCCCTCATAAAGTGACTTCGTATTTAAAATCAAGACAGGCTTAGGTGCTTTTGTTTTCCTTATGAGCCAAATATCTGTAAGAAATGTTATTACCGCAAAGAAATTCTCAGTATGGAAACCTTCAGCCAATGTTTGGGTTTGTATGAGGTAATTTATGTGATGGAATTCCAGTTCCGCCAAACAATTTGGGTAGTTCTGTGGGCATCTTTGGTAAAAACTGGGCTTCACATTCTTATTTAACATGGGATTTTATGACATTTTCAGAAGCATCTGTTACTTTTCATTGACGCAGTTTCTTGGGCTGAGCCATAATATTGACAGGACTCGTAGGAAATGTGTGAGCCAGGAAGGGTACCCCTCGGACCCGTTGCCACCTGGCACCCCTCAGTGCACACAGCCAAACCCTGCTTGAAGGTTCACGTGTATCTGATTTTGGCATTTCTTGACCAGTCATTTAGGTCATAGTAACTATGAGCGACCCTATGGTGACAGATGCCGTGTTTCAGTTTTGATGTGTCTCCTAATTCTGAAGAAGGAAAATAGTACAGGTGATGTTGGGGACACTAGTAATAAGCTGATGTGGTATTGTCGTGGGGAATATTCTCAGGTGAGTGTGGATCTGGGGAAATCCACTCAGTGACCACCGAGTACCTTTGCTGACTGGTCCCTTTGGACAGTTTGGCTGACCAGGCTGTGGTAGACGGAACACTCCTGTTCCGGTGGGTGTTTTGATTCTAGGAACTCTGTGGGTAGATCTCAAACCACTCGCTCAAGACTTCCAAGAGGTGTCCTCTGGGGACATTGGCCGTGGATGAATTCTAGCGGGCTGTGTCAGAGGCACCCCATGTGCCAAGGTGGGCTACGGAGGTGGATAGCTTCTGGGCCTGTCCCTGAGAAATGCTGATCCCTGTATCATGACCTCAGTTAGAGGGGAGGGCGGTGGAGGAGGCACATTTGCAACAGACCCTGCTATAAGGGAGCACAGTTTTTGCAGGACAGTGTGTGGCTGAAGGTCTGGGTGTATTTGGAAGTATGGATGTCAGATACCCGGATGCATGGGTGCAGAAGGAGAGTCACAGGACAGACTCTCTTTCTTTCCTGTGATATGGGTGCAGATGGAGAGTCCCTGGAAAGAAGGGAAGCCAGGTTAGAGAAGCTGAAGGAATAGAAAGTATAGAGCTTCGAGGAGAGAGAAGCCTGACCCCGCAGAGCCATGTAGGCCACATTTTTCATAAGCCCGGTTTCACCTTGATCCAGAGATGCAGGTGACACAACGAAGGCTATGAGTGTGTGAAGGGTTCTGGGAAGAGCCATGGGGCTCATGATGAGGTGTGTGTGCAAGAAGAGAGTGGGACATATGGCAGGAAGGTTGAAAACAGACAAAAGGGGCTGCAAGGAGAGAGAGAGGAGAAAAAAGAATAGGAAATTCACACCCTGAAAGTTCTGTTGAAGATAAAAACACTTTTTTTTTGTTTTGTTTTGTTTTGTTTGAGACAGGGTCTCACTCCCATTGCCCAGGCTGGAGTGCAATGGCACGATCACAGCTCACTGCAGCCTCAACTTCCTGGGCTCAGGTGATTCTCCCACCTCAGTCTCCAGAATAGCTGGGACTACAGGCACGCACCACCATGCCTGGCTAATTTTTTGTATTTTTAGTAGAGACAGGGTTTCACTATGTTGCCTGGGCTGGCCTTAAGCTCCTAGGTTCAAGTGATCCTCTCACCTTGGCCTCCTAAAGTGCTCAGATTACAGGCATGAGCCACTGTGCCTGGCCCTGACATTTATTAAAATGGCAATGCAGGCCTTCTTCAGGACCATGGTAGTAGGTATAGGGACTGCCATGACAGTTTTCCAGTAGAGGAGAGAAACTCCGAATACAACTAGGAAAAGTAGGGATTTTAAAGCCGAGGCAGGTGGATCAGTTGAGGTCAGGAGTTCAAGACCAGCCTGGCAAACATGGTGAAACCCCATCTCTATGAAAAATACAAAAAAATTAGCCAGGTTTGGTGGGTTGGCGCCTGTAGTCCCAACTACTTGGGAGGCTGAGGCAGGAGGATCGCTTGAACCTGGGAGGCGGAGGTTGCAGTGAGCCAAGATCACGCAGCTGCACTGCAGCCTGGGCGACACATTGAGACTCCGTCTCAAAAAAAAAAAAGCCAGGAGCAGGACGAGGGGGTTGGTGGCTGGAAAGTTACTAAGGGGAAACATCAAGGGGGAAGGGGTGGGGATTCCTGCTAAACCAACCCGATGGGATTCTTGCTGGAGACAGGCCAGGTGGCCAGGCATCTCCTGGAGGTGGTGGACCAGGAACCTGATTGGATAAAAGGGGTGATGAGTTATCAAGGGTGGGGGATTCTGGCTAAACCAGTGTAGCCGTGTCAACAAACAACATTTTGACAAATTTAGTTTAAAGATCTCCCTGGTGTTTATTAGCACGGTCCATAAACAGGGCAGCATCCCATTCCTGTAATACGAAGGTGCTCCTGTGGACCCAGCCAGGTTCTGGCTTTATAGGCAGAAATGGGCTGAAGAAGCAAAAACAGGGAACAGAGAGTGGATTGTTCATTTCAAAGTGACTTTCCTTCTAGGGTTAAAGCAAAGGGGACGTCTGACTGGTTGCTGTGAATCCCCTGGTTTTTGGAAACTGGCCCGTTCTGAGTTCAGTTCAATTACGTGGCACCTAGCACAGATGACTGTTCTGGCCTGTGCAGAAGCTCAGTCCAGAACAGTAGCCTCTCATAAAGTTTATTTAACAGCAGGATTCTTGGTAAAATAGGGTGATGCAGAGATGGATGTGGAGGTAGAAAAGTTGAGGTTTACTTGGGAGGAGGATACAGAGGAGCCCGAAGTGGGTCAAGGAAGACAACCAGTTCCTGTGCGGCAGCGATCTGCCATAGCGTGTGTGGTGTCTATGAACAGATCCATGTCCACAGGTAAACGTGTAAGTCTGCAGGTATTCACGTGCATATGTGGGGGTGCTTTTATATTGTGTTAAAAACGAGGTCCCTACCAACCTAGAAAGACACATTTCATCTTTTTTTTTTTTTCAATGTCAGGAATGTGTATGCAAAGGACTGGGAATTTCATGTGAAATTGTAATATAGCGAGAGCAACAGATGCTCTTATTTTTGCTCCCTTCAGCAGAGGAGAGAGGAATGAGAAGGTGTATAAAATTTTCATGGCTTCTCTTTGCTAGTGTACCATTTTTGTAATCTGGTGTTGTTTGAAGCTCCCTGTTACTGTGAAAACAGAGGCTGCCTGAGATGACTAGAATGAGCAACAACAGAAAAGCGGCCGGTGGCTTGTGTGGGGCCAGTGTAGACATGTCTGGGTCTGGAAGAGCTTAGGTGACCACGAGAAGGGTGGGAGCTCCAAGGGACGAGGGAGGTGGCTCATCTGCAAGGGCAGGAAGAGGGGTGGTTGTGTTTCAATCAGGAGAACTGGATAATGTAATTGTACATTGATTTTCATTGTCACCCAAATGGTGTGATTGCACGTTCATGGGTGGTAAAAATATACATTTATTTTATTCACAGGTTGTACTCGGACTATCTCTACTTTGCAAGTTCGAATAAATCCGCAGACGACTTCCATGAGAAAGTGACAGAAGCTCTGCAGCTGTTTGAAAATTGCATGCTTGATTATTCACTGCGCGCCTGCGTCTACAACAACACCCTCAACAACGCCATGCCTGTGCGTATCCCCCGAGCTGGCCCCCGGCAGAAGGAGCTGCTTTGTTGTTATTATGCAAGTGGCATTGTGGGCTTGGGTTTTAGCATAGGAACAGAGAGAAGCGTTTTAATGTGCAAATGCTGTTCCCCATTATTCATGGATGTAAAAGCTGAAAACTGATGGGCTCTTAGGCTGGCTCCCTGCCTTCTTCCCTGCTGGTCACCTGCCACCTCCCCCTCCTCCCTGAGCAGGAGAATGAGGGTGCGTTTAGGAAGATTACCATTTAGCAAGACACCCGGCAATTAGAATCGGCAGACGCGAGGACACCCGACTCTCAAATTGTCTTAAGAGCATTCTCTCGAGCGGCGGATTGTTTTGTTGGTTTAAAAAATTACCCACCAATGATTTTCAATGCTTCTTTGACAGAGTCTCAGTTGAAAAATATTTTCGGTTGATTCCTCAATCGTATCTCTTGTTCTTCCTTCAGAACTATGTCTGTAAATTTCTAGCCTTTTCGAATGCTGTTAATGGTGAATTCAGCACCTTTTAGCCCTGGGATAGTTTTCCATGCTGGGCTCCCTGGGCTGGCTGTGTGCTTCAGCAGCAGGGCTTATGCAGCAAGGCTAATGCCGCTGCCTGTTCCGGAGTGGCTTTACAATCCTGGCTCTGCTCAGCGTCTCGCATGGCAAGGCAGGAACAGGCCTGCTGTGGAGTCTCGGAAGGCCCCAGGGTGGTGGGACTTCAGGCCTAGAGGCTCTGTCCCCTCTTTCTTATTACAGAGGCCATCGGATCTGGGAGGCAGCATGCAGGGGCAGCGGGTGGGATTCCAGCCTGCCCTGTTGGACTTTGTAGTTTGGTAAGGAAGATGCCACAGGGACACAGGTACCCCAGAGTCTGCTCTGGTGCCAGGTGGGAGGAGTGCACTTTGGAACCAGCCATTGGTGTGGATCAGGTTTCTAGCTTGGCCATTTGCTGGCTGTGTGACTCTAGGCAGTTGTCTCAGCCTCTCTGAGACTCAGTGGCTTTGTCACACAATGGGGTAATAATACTGCTTTACCAGGCTGTTGTAAGGATTAGAGAGCGATGAGTCTGTCTTGCATTCCTGCATTCATTCTTGCCACTATGTCCCCTGCATGCTGCTGAGTCCTGGGGCCACAGCAGTGCCAGGACAGGTGTGGTCCTTGCCTTCCTGTGCAGCTGGCAGGGAGAGAAGATGGAGGCTGGGCAGGGAGCTCTGGCCACCAGAGAACCACCTGAGAACAGGGCATCAGGCAGGTTCTTAGGAGAGGGAATGTCTGTGCTGAGGCCCAAAGGAGAGTTGGCCAGGGAACTGAGAGCAGCGTGTGCAAAGGCCCAGTGGTCAGCACCACCTACCATGCAGAACACAGCCAGCCGCGTGGTGTGGGAGATGGGGGCACTGAGGGAGGGGGTTTGGGTGTGTGGCACGTGGGGCCGCACCCCCAGGACTTAGTGAGCCTCAGAAGAAGTCTAGACTTCACCCTGAGAGAGATGGGACCCCTCGGAGGGTTTTAAGCGGAGGATAGTGTAGGAGTGGAAAAGGAATATCTCACTACTATGTTCATGGCTGAGGCACCTGTAATAAAAGACTAAAGCAAGAAAGCGCACATACTTGTTTAACGTAAGTTTCACGTAACCCGGGAGGGAGCCTTCATGAGGAAACGGAGACCCGGAGAAACGGGAAACCTGTGTGTGTTTGTGCTTGGGTTTGATGAAGAGAGCAGTCGGGCACAGGGCTATGATTGTCAAAGGGGGAATGACCCAGTGGCTCTGCGGCCACCGTCACAGGGGACACAGGGTCTTGGAGAAACTTTATTTGTGTGTGGCTTGGCCAGCACAGCTTGTCGACCCAGCTTCGTGACCCAGAACTGCTCTCACCTGTGATTCTTGGCCCTGGACCCCTATGGAGTGAGTCTGAGAGAACAGGCAGGGCAGCCCGCCTGGCTCTCAAGGTGGCTCCCTGAGGGCGATCTGAGGGCTGGGGCTGGCAGGAGGAAAGGGGCGCCAGCAGGAGGAAAGTGGCGCTGGGCGTGACGCCTCAAGGTGGGGTTGTGGTTTCTTCCAGCACGATCACGATGCTGAGCACAGAGGGGTGCCCAGCGTGTGCTGACAGACACAAATCAAGTTGCAGCTGTGACTCAGGCCAGGCCCATTTCGTGCCACATCTATACTTTCCTGCTGCAGGTGGCTCTTCCATCCTGCAGGCCCCACATGGAGGACCCTCAGTCCTGGCATAAACAGTAATCGCAGCAGCTAAGAGCCAGGGCTATCATGGGTCACATGCCGAGGTGGCACGCACATTGGGGAACATGCTCGCGGACTGCGTTTCCCCATCATCCCAGCATGCCTGATTCAATCCACCCACAAGTCCTTTTCCGTCTTTCTCCCAGTTATTTCTAGAGAGCTCCACTGTTCTCCCACCCTCTGCTACTGCCCTGATTCAGCCACTGGCCCTTTCATTGCAACCCCCACCTGCACAACTTCCCTCTCTCTGGGAGGCAGCCCCTCCCCAGACCCCTTCTCACCTTGATCTGTTGCACCAGGCATCTTTCTGAAATGCCAAACTGCCATCACTATTGATGGGGTTCAGGGCACACTGCTCCAAAATACAACAGCTTGGCATTTGAGAAAACAGCAGAAACAGGAAGGCCACCCTTGCCTCCCTGTCCCCTCCTCCCCGAAGCTGGCCGTAAAACACTCAGAGCAGAGGTGCCCTCCCTGTACGTCCTCATCTCTGAAGATCTGGGGGCACAGAGGCGAATCTGAACAGACAGGCCTGGTTGTGTCTCCCCCAGTGCGTGACCACTAGATAATTCCCCCTTACAGGGGTTCGTGGCTCTGAGCTCACTTCTTTGGCTGGCACTCACCCTCTCACTTAATCAGCCAATATTTATAAATGCAAAGCAAAGAGAGGAAATTCCCCAGCATTATTAAATGATATAATTTGAAATCCGAAACAACTGTAATTACGAACAAAATTTGTGACATCGTCAGGAGACTGTCTCCAGGTGAATTTAAAGCACGGCTCGGGGGGATTCGCCTACTTTAGTGTGGGAAGTGAGGGTGCACCTTTGTCCCTCGAGGGTCAGGTGGTGCAGGCCTCCGCCAGGAATGGATCTTGAGGGAAAAGTCCAAGGAAAATCCAAGAGGAACCAAATAGGAGTGTTGTCCTGTCTTTGATAGGGGCCTCGTTTAAGGGAAGGAAGAGCTTGGTGCACGACCTTCAAGGCTTGTCTGAGGCCAGCACCCTGACTGAGGGAGGGATGAGAAGGAGGAAGGCATTGGTGGTTCCTGGCCCCATCC
Source organism: Mandrillus leucophaeus (assembly GCF_000951045.1). Classification (NCBI taxonomy): domain Eukaryota; kingdom Metazoa; phylum Chordata; class Mammalia; order Primates; family Cercopithecidae; genus Mandrillus; species Mandrillus leucophaeus. Next base: position 1,451,917 of record NW_012103131.1, on the reverse strand, counting down.
GGCCAGGTGACCCCGTTCGCCTGGCCCCCCTCTCTGCCCAAGTGCCTTCTGGTAGACAAGAGCCACCAGGTGGAGCCTGCCGAGGAGGCTATGTGTGCTCGCCAGAGTATGGATGGGAAGTGATGGATTCAGCTAGTGTAGACTCAGCATCAGCCTGGCACTAAACCTTAACACAGGCCCTTGCATGCCTGGGGCTTCCTACTGGGACAACTGAGGCTCAGGGAGGCAGCCTTCCTCTGGAGTCACAGCCAGTAAGCAGAGGATATAGGACCCAAAGCTAGGCCTTTTAACCCAGCTTCCCCGAGACGTGTGTTTGGCCTCAACATTTCCCCAACGGTCTGATCTTCAGTGGTTGCTACTCGGCACCCATGGCGTGGCAGGCCCTGGTCCAAGAGAGAAGTTGCAGGACGGTGCTGTGACCAGTTGTGTGCTTGGAATGAGGCATGTGTCCGTCCCCACCTTGGCATTTCCAGCACATTGTGCCTTTTGAAACTTTCTCCTGTTCATTATCCTGCGTGACTCTCATAACAAACCCGATGGGTGGGTGGGAAGACAGGAGTCAGTCAATGTCACTGTCAGCAGATGAGGGGAGCGAGGGGCAAGATATCCAGCTAATGTGCTCGCAGAAGGGGCCAGAGCCCTCCGCTGCGGCCCTGGGACCACTGAGTTCTCTCTGCAGGAGACTGCCTGAAAAGGACTGGGAAAAGTGGGGCAGGTGTGGGCTTTGCACTGGGGACTCCTAGGAGGAAGCAGCTTAAGCTGGGCTGGGTTTTGATGGGCAAGGAGAGGCAGGGCAGGGGGAACTCCTGACCCGAGGCACAGTTTATTTTAATAGCTTTAAATAGTGTTTCTTGCTGCAGAAGAGCGAATATTTAATATGCATGTGCAATCTGCATGCTACCGTGCACTTTGTACCACGTAGAGCGTGCTGACCCCCATCCAGTGCCCTGGGGCCAAGCACTTGGACACTTTCTCCCACACAGAAGGGAGGGTGTGCCCCTGCCCTCCTGCTCCAGGTCGACACTCTGACTGTGAACTTGAGAGCGTTGCTGAACCTGAACCATAAGTTCGTGGGCGCCATCGTGATCCTCCCCGTGTTGTGTATGCTTGAATCTTTCTGATAAAAGGTTTCTGAAACTCTATCTGTGAGAGGCGAAAGGGATCTAACCTTTATTCTTTACTGCCAGCCCCTGTCCCAAGTCCTTTCAATGCATCGTCTCATTAGAGATCCCCTGAAATCCATCCCTGCTTCACAGATGGGAACACTGAGGCCCGCAGAGGTGAATCCTCCCACCAATAGCTGTTATCAGGCAGGCTCAAGGGTCAGTCCTGGGTCTGCTGGCCTTTGACACTCAGGGAGTTTTTGCCTTCCCTAGCTGGCTCCTAAAAGCAAAGCGTTTTGCTGGCAGGAGGCCTGGGCTTTTATGTTCAATTTTGTGTTTTGCTGAGGATGACAAGACAGTAGCTTAGCGGGTGCCTCTGGTCAAAGGAGATTCCCAGGGGCAGGCTCAGTGGACAGGAGGGATGTGGCAGTAACAGATTGTCCCTTAATCTTCTCTTCAGTCCCTGGAGAGCTCACACGTCAGAGAAAGAGCCACGAAATCGGAAACGCTCCTCATAGAGGTGAATTTTCATTTCTGGGAGGAGAAGCCAGTTTCCCTCCAGCTGTGAATCCCAGCCCGGCCACAGCCCTGGGAGGGCAGCTTTGTGAGGCATCCCAGGCCCTGGCACACCCTGCTGGAGTCATTCACCACCTTCCTGTGGCACCCAGACGCAGGGGCAGCACAGACCCCTCTGCCTCTGTCCAGCCCCCGCCACTGTTCTGCAGCACACCCTACCCTGGGGGTGCTCAGAGGGGCCAGTGCGCCTGCCTCAGAGCAGGGTCCCGAGAAGCCTGGTGCCTGGATGAGCAGCAGCCACAGCCCCTGGGAACTTGTCAGAAATGCAAACGCTCTGCCAGCCCCAGACCTCCTGAATCAGAAACTCTGGGGACAGGGCCATGGTCTGTTTCTCAGGCCCTCCAGGTGGGTGTTTGTGGGCTCCGGTTGGAGAGCCACCAGGGTTCTTGTCACCACTCTCTCCTTCTTGCCCTCTGGGGTTGGGGAGACCTACTCCAGGGCTTGCTTTACTCTGACAGTCTTCTCTTTCTACCCACTCCTTTTCTCCACTGCGTGCATCACAAGGTGATCGCTGAAGTCTGTTTCTTTACCAGTTGAGCTGTCTCCACGAGATTGCAGCCTCCCTGAGGCCAGGGCCACTTCTGTTAGCAGCACATCACCATTGCCTAGCAGGGTGCCTGGCACATGGTGGCACGAGCTCAGCTTATTTGCCAAATGAATGAATGGGGATTAGTGGGGAGGCTGAGTGGGAACTCCCAACTGAAATCCCTAGCAGGGGATGGAGAGGCTCGGCCAGGTACCTGTCTGGGGAGAAGAGGGGACTGGGACTGTGCTCAGCTCAGCCTCGGATCTCGGTGGGGATTGCTCTTCCCTGGGGTCCTGCATGGGGGACAAGCTCCGTGTGCACAGGTGACCTGGCTTCGGGTCCTGGCTTCAAGGGTATTGGCCACCGACCCTGGGTAGCCCCCTGCCCTGCCCTGCACCTTCATGTTTCTATCAATGAATCGGCTGGCGCAGTTAACTTCAGAGGCTTCTCGCAGCTCTGATGTTTTCTAATTTTAAGCACATTGGGCCCTTGCCCTAAATACCCTTTTTCTTTTTGTTCTATTTTGATTCTCTGTCCTATACTGGGAAAAGGTGAGGGAAAACAGTCTGCTGGGGGCTGTCTTTGTCCTGTCTTCATGGTGCATATGGTTGCAGTAGTGATACTGCCTGCACCAGAAACTTCAGGTGACCGCACTCCCCCTCCCTGGCACGGGGGCTGGGGGTTGGGGTGGGAATTGAGGGGACTTTGGGGTGGATGGATCAGAGGGAAGGCACAAAGCGGGAGGGGAGCTAGCCCCCGGAGAAGCAGCCAAGTGCCTGGAGGCCTTCCCCGCGCGCAGCCCCTGCGGTTTCCTCTGTTCCTCCCCTTCCTGGCTCAGCGCCGCCTACTGAGGAGGACCATGCTGTGGTGCAGGCCTGTGTCCACCTGAGACCGCTCAGGGGGCTTTCACGAGGATGGGCACAAACGAGGTTTCAGAGAGCTGTCGGGCAGGTGCCCAGCCAGATGCTAGGCAGGCCACAGCTGCTCTAAAACACCCCAGCTTGCCACAAACACCTGGCTGCTTTCCTTCTGGAAAGTTCTCCTGTTGAAAGGCACGTTCTCTGAAAAAGAAAAACCTCATCAGACTGGTCTTCCCTACGAGGGACGGCCTACAAGCCTGCCAGGGAGAGAATTGAAAAGCCCCGGGAGGCCGGTGACTTAACAGCAAGATGGTCTCGTCATGATTCGTCTGCGTTGGAGGTGACACGCATGTTTATTTCCGAGACTGGCACGTTCTCATTTTCTCTTTAGCTTCGGCCCAGCTTGAGGTCTTTTTTTCTGAGCTGGCATGTGAGGTAGCAACAAAGTGTGGGTTGGAAACAGCTAATGAATTTTGAAGGCAACTTATCCACTCTAATTGCTTTTCTTCCTCCCCATCCTCCTCCATGGTTAGAAAAATAATGAAATGGGAAAAGAATAGTTAGCATGTGTACATATTTTGCCCAATCTTTCATTGTCTTATTGTTAACACTGTATTCGGCATTTGCACCCGAGAACCATGTTGAGGGCCAGAGTGCAGGCTTCGCAAGGATGGGATGGTGGAGAAGCCACAGTCCCTGCCCTCAAGGTCAAGGTCCAGGTCAAGTTGGGCAGGAAAGGAAATGTGACATGAGAGTGTCTGCCTAAAAAATGGGAACTCCAGAGAGGAGCCTGGGGAGCCGGGAAGTGCTGCATATATGAGAGGATGAGCTGGAAGTTTAAGCCAGGCCCAGAACTTTCTATACCTAGAAAGCCATGGAAGCTTTAAGCAGAGCTGGCTGTGGCTAGCTCACTGCTTTGGAAAGCCCATGCTGGTGGCAGGGTGCAGATGGGAGTGCAGGGGAAGGAGGACCAGCCAGGAGGCTGTATCAGCTTCAGGCAGCTGTAGATGGGGCACAAACAAAGGGAGTGGTGTGAACTGGGGAGAGATGGGAGATGAGAAGTTCTGTGCAGACACAGGCAAAGCAGGGTCCCTGGGCACTTGGAGAAGGGGCAAGGGGAGAAGTCCTGGAGAAGGGGGCCTCAGCGAAAGAGGAAGAGGCTGTTTTTTTTGTTTTGTTTTGTTTTGTTTTGTTTTGTTTTTGTTTTTCCTGGAAGCTTTGCTAAGAGTTTAGGGTGAACTGTGGAGTTAGAGGAAACTGTTCCCAAGATTGCTGTCACTTCTGACACCAGTTGCAAGTTCAGGAGAGATATTCCCCAACCCACCTTCAGGTTCTGTAATTTTCCAGAAGGATTCTCAGAACACACTAGAGGCTATTACGCTCTTGATTATGATTTATTACAGGGAAAGGATGAAGATTAAAATCAGCCAAGGGAGAGGAAGTGCAGGGGGCAGAGTCCAGGAGGGGCCCACATGCGGAGCTCTGGGTCCTTCTCTCCCTGTGGAGTCATGGACGGTGTTAGTGCCACTGGCCATGGTATGTGACAATCCTTGGGGAGTATTGCCAGGCCAAGCCTTGGGGGCCAGGCCTTTTACTGGGGCTCCATCACATGCAGCTCCTGTGGCTGACCTTTAGTCTCCAGTCCTACTAGAGTCAGGACTGATACCATGTGGCCCAAGGCCCCATCGTAAAGCACAGTGTTAGCCTGCCTATGACCAAAACCCCCAGGCCAACCAGGACACTTCTGTCTGGTAGGATGTCCAGGGGCCTAGAGATCACCCCCCAGGAGCTGAGGGAAAGGCCAGAGTTCTCTTAGAATAGAGTGAAATCTTTACCACACAGCTTGCAGTAAGGCTTGAGAGAAGGTACAGAAGGGTGAAGACCCAGGAAATGGGTACTAGAAAGTAGAAAGGACTTAAATAGAAACATCCTCCTGTGGACTTGGTTCAGTGCTGATCAGATGCTGATTTACACACACCCTCACAGTCAAGAATGTTCCTCTGGCATCAGGCATTTGGCTCTTCACTCATCTAGGTTGTCTTTGGGGTGTCTGTGGTTGATTTTTCACAGCCCATTGTGTGCTGGGCATAGAGGTCACACTGGGAACAGAGAAATAGCCAGGATATTGTGCAAAGAACATGCGCACCATTGGTGGCCACAACCTTGACGTCTTCCCTGCACTTCAGTCCTTACCTGTGAAATGGAGGCATGGAGCTACCCACAGGGTGTTGTGAGGATTAAATGCAACCCCTAATATAGGAATTCTTTGCACATGTAGCACAAAACCCCCTGTAAAGAAGCAAGAACACCTTGTGTTAAAATCCAGCTTCTGAAAGTAACTTTGCTAGGATAACTCTTTTGTGGTATCCTAGTGAAATGCCATACCACTTTTGGAAAAGTGCCCTATGGTGTTGGGGCAACTGCTCCTGAAATAATGCCCTTCTTCTGTGGTCCTAGGTGAGGCTCCAGGTCGGGCTCTATGCTGTGTACCTTCTGGACTGGCTCAGTGTTTTTGACAAGCAACAGTTTCTCATTCTTCGCCTGGAAGATCATGCATCCAACGTCAAGTACACCATGCACAAGGTCTTCCAGTTTCTGAACCTAGGTATGAGTGTGGTGCTTAGACTGACGGGGCAAAGCATGACCTTAGACTGTTCTGGGAGTCCTCTGGGGCAAATGCAGACCTGGTCAGCTGGGTAGGAATGGGCTGAGCTGGGAGACCTGGGGATGCCCTCCAGGAGGCCTGTTAAGTACCATTTATTGAGCACTAGCTGTACACAGGTTATTGTGCACAGTATGGTGAGGGATTCTCTGGAGAGGAGGAGATAGTTTCCCTTCTGGGAACTTATAGTCTAGTGAAGGCAGAGGAAGAGGCCATAGCTCACCTAACTGAATGACAGGTAGGGTGCCATGGGGAAGGTCAGCACTGTCATGTAAGGTACGTGCTGATGGTTTGGGATCCCAGCTACTGCAGGGATGAGGAAGCCTTCATGGAAGGAAAGGGCCTGAGAGCTGAGCTTTGTATGACCAACAGGATGTCACCAGGGAGCTGGAGCAGAGGACATGGGGCTTGGAGGAGGGAACAGACAGATCATTGCATCATCTCGGGTATTCTGGGAAATTCCTGGATACAGCCATGTGGCTGAGTTTTGGCTGCTGGTCATGGGTGCTGGGCCCCTGGGTCATGACCACCTGCCCTCAGCTTGTGGATACCAGCGCCCCCACGGGCCTGAGAGTCACTTTGTGGTGACAGGCCACACTGCTGACTGTGGTGATGGCTGGCAGAGGCATGTGCTGGCGGAGTGAGGGCTGCCCATGTGGACGGGGCACCCAGGGATGGCTTGAAAGGCTGAACAGGCTCAGAACAAGCTGCCCTCCTTCCCAGAACACCTCCTGCAGCCCTGACTGATGGTCTTGCCCGGGAACTTGGTTAATTGAGTGTTTCTGGAAATATATCTGCCTGCCACTGGGACTTGGGCCTCTTTGATCATTTGATTTTGTTTCTCCTTTTTTTGGAGAGCTGGTAATGTGATGGAGTTGGATGAGTTCTTTCCCTTCCAAGGCTTAGACTCATCTTTCTTTTATTTGACCACATGTTGTCTCTGTCCCATTAATGAGCTTGTCTTTTGTCCCCAAGATGGATAGTAAGGCCAATTCTGTATCTCATATGGCCCCAGGATGCTGGGATGTGCTTTTTCTGTATATGGGCTAAGGACTTTGGCCAGATCCCAAGAGCCTTGGGTAAAGAGGCTTGAGCAGTGATGGGTTACACTAAGAAGCTGTGGCGCAGAGGGCTGGGCGTGAGGGTGACTGACAACCTCTGCCGACCTGTTCCAGGGCCTCTCCTCACTCCAGAGGGCGGGGCGTGGGGGTGACTGACAGCACCTGCCAGCCTGTTCCAGGGCCTCTCCTCACTCCAGAGGGCGGGGCGTGGGGGTGACTGACAACCTCTGCCGGCCTGAACTAGTGCCTCGCCTCACTCCAGAGGGCGGGGCGTGGAGGTGACTGACAGCCCCTGCCGGCCTGTTCCAGGGCCTCTCCTCACTCCAGAGGGCGGGGCGTGGGGGTGACTGACAACCTCTGCCGGCCTGATCTAGTGCCTCGCCTCACTCCAGAGGGCGGGGCGTGGAGGTGACTGACAGCCCCTGCCGGCAGACCTCTCCTCACTGATCTCCTTGCTGCAGATGGAGGTTCAGCCCGTGGGGGCTCTGGGCACAGGTGGCCTCCTCCCCACCCTCCAACCTATGGCCACTTCACAGCAAGACGCACAGGGTGAAACTGCAGGCCCGGGGCCCTTGGCATGAGCAGCCTGAAATAGAAACGATGATGGCGGAATTCCAGAGGGCTGCTGAGCAGGAAAACTGAAGCCCATGGGCTGTGCCCGGCAGGCCGCACGTTCCTCCAAGGATGGGTTGACACCCATGGAGAGCAGCCCACCAAGGGCAATTGGAAGGGAATCCTTGAGGTCAGCCTCAGACGCTGTATCATCATTAAATGCCAGCTGGGCTCCCCCGTGGGTGGGCATCCTGCACCCGCCACAGAATTTCTTTGCAATTTCCTAATGGTATTTCCACTTTCCTCAGTGCTTCCAAAATGGATCCAGCCAAAGAATTTTAATCCCCAAATACATTCTTCTTAAAGGAAAATCCTGCCTGAATACGAAGCATAGCTGGGATTTTTGCAAAGTCCCTTTTACTTCCTGCCATGCCTCCTGCCTTATGGGACTCCTCTTCTTTCATTCTAGGGCCCTTAAGTGAGAAGCAGGAGGCTTTGATGACCAAGAGCCCCGCCTCCAATGCACGGCGTCCCGAGGACCGGAACCTGGGGCCCATGTGGCCCATCACACAGAAGATTCTGCGGGATTTCTACAGGCCTTTCAACGCTAGGCTGGCGCAGGTCCTCGCTGATGAGGCGTTTGCGTGGAAGACGACGTGAGAGCTGAACTGTTGCTGCACATGCTAGGCCCGCCAATGCCGTCATCACTAGGATTTTACAAATCTCTTTGCAGGGAACTGTTTGACTCATGGTATGGAAAACCCCAGGACTCCGCCACTCTAGGCACACATGAAGTATAACCATTTTGGAATTTCTTTTGTGATGTTCAAGAGCTCAGCAATGGACCCCTCACAGAGCTCCTCGTCTGAGGCCAGTGAAGACCCCATTTCTCAAGAATTCAGCTCTGCTCCGAGCGTCCTGGAGCTTGGGGATGCAGCCAGCTGACCCTGCACTGGGTGTGGAGAGAACACCTAGGGAAGGCAGCCCAGCGCTGCCCGCCTCCGCCTTCTGGCGAGCCTCAGTCTGGGTTCTGAGTCAGCACGCCAGAGGTCATGCCACAGGGCTGGCTGGAACTTACACTTCACGTTCCCTTTTTTCCCCCTAGAGATGGGGTCTCGCTGTGTTGCGCAGACTGTCTATATTCAGTGGCTATCTTCACAGGTGTGATCATATCACATTCACTTCTGAAACGCTTGTTGGGATCGCTAAGCTCACTGGGACAGAGAACCGCAGTCTTTCGAGAATGGAGGCTCTTCATTTTTTTTTCTCCTTTACTCCACAGTCAGCCCTCTAGTTTCTTCAGATGTAAACCCTGTTAACGTCACTGTTTCCAAAAGGAAAAAAATCAGTCAGCTTTTGGCAGCACCTTCATCTCTCTGACCTCCTCCTATTCTGTCCTTGTGGACTTTACTTATGTTTAACCTAGAAAATGAATACATTGAAAACAAAACCACTTTCTGCATTTAACCAGTCCTGGCTCTCTCTCTGCTGCCTCTTTATATGTCAAGAAATTCAGTTTATAATTGGAAGGGAAATTTTTGCTGTTAATGCCAGAATGAGCAACCTGAAGGAATTGAACACTTCATGGAAAATGTAGGTAATTCAAGCCCTCATCAGCTTTACAAGATCATCAGAGAAACAGAGGATTTTAATTTTTAGTTCTGGCCGGCTACAGGCTCCATTTCTCCGCCTTCCCATTGGAAAACGTTTATTTCCACATTCTCCACTACGTGTGGTCAAAGTTCCTCGCCCAGCAAGGGACTATAGATACCCATGTCCCAATTCCGAAACACAATGCATAAGCTGAACTTGGGCTGAACGTGGCGTGTTGAGATTTGGGATGAGGTTTCTAAGAGTCGTGTTCTTCATGGAATTTTCCAGGCTACTTGGCAGCTTGGTTTACCGATGGATGGGCAAGAGATCTTGTCATTTCTTGGCAGTCACGGGCAAGATGGAAGAGAAGACTCGAGCATCCTTGGCAACAGCCCAGGTGGGACCTGGATAAAGCTTTGCACTCAAGTGTTGTCAAGGGAAGCTTCCTGTGAACCAAAGTTCTCAGGCCAAGGTCTCGTCCACCAAAGCCAGAAAGTGCAAGCACCCGTCTACCCAGCTCTAACTTGCATGTGTGAGACAGACCGGGCTTTAGGGGTAGGAGGATCTGCAATCGCTCAGCCGTCCCCTGGTGCTGTTGTCTTTCTGCCATCAGGGAAGGGACACACAGCCCATTTGAAGGTGTGCAGAGGGCTCTGAGCACCAGGATGGCCAGGAGCTGTTCCTGCTACTGAAGGAGCTGTGTGTCCCGAACTCCCACTTGCAGGGACAGTCCCCACCTTCTCTATAGCCGGCACTGGGAGCAGCCGCCAGCAGGGAAATCTGGTCTGAGCACAAGGATGCTTTAGGGAGAGATCCCTTCAGTGTGTGTGTGTATTTATTTGCAGTACTCTGTGTGTGTGTGTGTGTGTGTGTGTACTCGCACGTGTGGGTGAGTGCGTCTTCTGAGTGAGTTCTGTTCAGTTCCAGTTGCTAATGAGGCTCCTCCGCTCTGGACACAACCCTTTTATAGATTAATTTCTCTGCCAATTAACTTGTCATTTTCAGTACATATTTTACTATTCCACACCAACCATAATTATAACAAGGGATTTTTCTTATGCACTCCTATGCATGTGAATAACATGTGGTGTAATTCTGCTTCTTACAGAAGTATTACTGAAGGTATTATTTCCAATATTATTTGGTTTATTATGCGGATCTTTTTTATATATGCAGTCCCATCCCTTCTGTGCCAATCAATGCCATCCAGACATGGTTTTTCCCTCCAGGGGCCTTTCTCCAGAGGGCACTTCTGCTGCCTCTGCTTCCTCTCGTTCGAGGCCCGGCTCTTGCTGACAGGATAGGTTCCGTTCTGGGCGGTGGTTCTTGAGCCTGCCATTCAAAACCAAAGTGAATTAGAGCATTTCTCATAACATGGTATTGAAGTTCCTTTTTGTTCTCAAAAGCTGTGTACCAGACTGTGTTAAATTGTACTCCCTTAGTCCTGTAAAGTATGTTCAGTAAATCGCAGTTACACTGTACTTTTATTAATATTTAACATAATTAAAGATGGACCCATGTGAGTGACGCCTGTGGAGCGGGTGCTCTTCCTCTGCAGCCAGGCTCTTCCTGGGGCGTGAATGAATCACAGTGGTTTAGTGTCAGACCTGCTCGACTTGTGCAGGCTCTGTGTAAAGGGGAGTTACAGCTGTGCTGGCTGCTGAGAGATGAGGTGTGATCGTGCTAGCAACAGGCAGAAGAAAACTCAAGACCAGAGAGAGAAGGATTCAGATGTTAGCAGGGACTCCCCGTGCGAGTCCTGTTGGGGTGTGAGTCAGGGTGGGAGGTCCGGCCCAGCCCACAGTCAGGCCTAGCATTGTCTTCAGACCTTCCAGTTTGAAGGTTGGGTGACCACAGGCCTCATTCCGGTGGCCTGCCTGGTCCCCGGCAGCTGTGAGTTTGAGACCCCTGGTGTCTGTGGCACGTGTCCTTATCGCTGAGGAGGTGGTGTGCACTCAGCTGGGGCAGCCAGGAAAAAAAGATCACAAACAACGGAAACTGTTTTTCTCAGTCCGGAGACCAAAGGCCTGAGATCAAGGTGCTGCAGGGCTCGTTTCTGTGGGGGTCTCTCTCGGCTTGCTGATGGCTGATGCTCTCTGTGTGTTCGTGTGGCCACACACACACGGCCCTGCTGCCTCTTCCTCTCCTTGTAAGGACACCAGTCGGAGGGGATGAAGGCGCGCTCTGACAGCCTCATCTTAACCTCATCACCTCTTTAAAAAACTTTGTCTGCAAATGCAGTCACATTCTGAGGTACTCGAGATTGGGACTTCAACATATGAATTTGGGGCACACTTTTCAGCCCATACAGAGGGGACGTCTCAGGCTTAGGGCTGTGGAAGCTGGGCCATCCTGAGCACAGCGGGGACCCTTTCTCCCCAGCACCGCCTCCCACGGTGGTGTGTTGAGGTTGGGGGCTGGTGTGTCCAGGCCGGAAATAGGGAAGACCCCATCTTTTCCTGCCAGCGTCAGGAATGGCTTTACCCAGCAGGGAATGGAGGACAGGTGGGAGTCAGGAGCAGAACAGCTGGGGTGCATCTTTGAGGGCTGAGGGCACGACTTCCCTCCCTTTCAGATTTCCTCTGAAAGCCTCTCCCGTGAGGCCACCCACTCCCCACCGAGAAACCAGCCCCCGGGAAGGATCCTGATGAGCACGCCTCTTCCCCACAGTGACCCTATTTGGGAACTGAAGCAAAGGCTGTGCTCCAGGTGGAGGAACTCCAAGGATCCCTGAGTGTGGAGACAGGGATTGTGTGGGTGGCTATTTTCCTGTTACTCCAGAAATCTCACCCTCCAGACAGCTGTGCTGCCTATGGTGCGGTGGATCCCAGGGGGACTGATCGGAAAACATCACTGATAAATCGGGTTTTCCCAGCACTTCACCGGGCAGGGTTCTCTGCGGAGCAGCAGAGACAGAGCAGGTCCCGTGGGACAGACGCTGCATTAGCTGGAGCAGCCTGGGAGCTTCGTGAGTTTGTGTTGCTATGAAGGAGTACCTGAGGCTGGAAATGTATAAAGGAAAAAAGGCTTGTTTGGCTCACAATTCTGCTGGCTAAGGATTAAGCATCAGGTGAAAGCCTCAGGCTGCTGCACTCCTGGCGGAAGGTGAGGAGGGCTGGCTGCACAGAGGTCACAGAGGGGAGGGCAGGGCCGGGGGAGGGAGGTGCCAGGCTCTTTTTAACAACCTGCTTTTGTGGGAACAAAGAGAGCAAGAACTCACTACCCCCAGAACAGCACCAAGCTATTTCTGAGAGCTCTGCCCCCATGACCCAAACAATGAGGATCAGATTTCAACATGAGGTTTGGGGTACACACATCCAAACTGCAGCAGCTACTATAAATCACCCCAAACTTAGTGGCTCAAAGCAACAGAAGTTTATGATCTCACAGTGCTGGAGGCCGGCAGTCTGAAGTCGGTCTCACTGGGCTAACGTGAAGTGATGAGCAGGACTGGTTCTCTCCAGGGGCTCAAAGGGAGTCTGTTTTCCTACCTTTTCCAGCTTCGAGAGGCCGCCTGCACTCATGGCTCCTGGTTCTTTCCTCCATTGTCAAAAGCATGGCATCTTCAAGTCTAACTCTCTCCCTCTGCTTCCGAGATCACATGGCCTTCTCTGACCCTCATGTTCCCGGTGTCGTAAGGACCCTCGTGATGACACTGGGCCCACCAGATCATCCGAGATTATCTCCCCATCTCCAGATCACATCTGCAAAGCCTCTTTTGCCATAGAAGGGAGCATATTTGTAGTCTCTAGGGATTATGACGTGGACATCTTCAAAGGCCGTTATTCAGCCAACCACAGGAGGGTGGTGTGGAGAGCTGGCCAGTCGGCCAAGCATGGGATGGAGGGGGTACCCCCTGGCCGCTTCCCCGTGCTCTATTGTACAGCCCAAGCAGATCTGAGTGGGGAGGGGGCTGCCCTCAGCAGAAGGCCGAGCTTCTGGATGCATCATTCCGGGACAGTGCATCTTCCTGTCCAGGCAAGGCCCTATGACTGGGGTAGTGGAATAGGTGGACAGGGCGATGTGAGGGGTCAGGCCGCAGACCCACCTCCTCCCGAATTCACATCACAGTGTTTTTCCCACAGAAGGTCACCTGGTTTCCAAGGCTCAGCCTTGTCCCCCACAATGGAGACAGGACAATTTCTCCAGCTCTTGGTAGAAGTAATTTTTGAGTGCTTACTAGTTATTTACCTTTTTGCTTTTTAAAAAATGTCTGTGAAGTTACTTTGTGAGTTTTCCAGGATGCGTGTAAACTACACACATCAGCCACCTGGGTAGTTTTGAGTTGCTGAAGTTCAGCTGTTGTTGACTTCAAAGGCAGCAGCTGATGAAAGTTGCAGAAATAGAACATTTTCCAGTCCCTGTTCAGGGGTTGGTGACCTCTGTGGCCCCCAGCCTCGTGGCTTTGGGCTTGGGAAGGCTGGTGTCCAGTCTCACTGATGGCTACAGACTGGACTCACCCCCACCATCTCTCTCCTCACCAACCCTGTCCCCAGCCCCGTGGCTCATCCCCAGTATCCTCTGCAAACCTGCTCCTACTCAGGTCCGGGGCAGCAGGCTGAGCACTGTGGGCCGTCCTGGGAGCCTGAGGCTGCACAAGTTGCTAACCTTGGATTGTAAGGCTGGGTACGAAGGCAGAAGGTGGGGATTCTCAGGCAACGCAGCAGGCCCGTGAGAGAGGCTGGGGAAGAGCACCAGGGCTCTCTCAGTTGCCACCTGCAAGTGGCTGCGTCCTCCTGCCATGGGGCACCCAGGACCCAGCTCAGGCTTGCACCTGGGTTCTTCATTGTTGAACCTGTGGCAAAGCGAGGAGGAGACTTGGTCTCCTCCCTGCTGGGCAGCCTCTGCTGACTGCCCTATAGGTGCTGGGCACCGTGTCTGGGGCACAGAGACTGTGAAAGGCCTCCTCTCCCATGGTGGAGAGCCGCCAGCAGCATGAGGAGGCCGGGTTCCTGCAGGGTCCTTGGCAGGCCTGAGGGCCAGTGGGGATCCTGAGGGCTTTTTGGGGTGTGCCATCAGCTCTGCATGCTTTGAAAGGCCCCTTTAAAGTCAGGTCCTGGTCAGATCTAGAAGTGGGCAAGTCTCAGCTGAGGCTGAAACCTCAGCCTCCCTGAACCTTGTGACTTGCCCAGGGTCGGAGGCCCAACGCTCCCTGAGGAATTTTCTTCCTGGCAGGGCAGAGAAAGGCGGGGACCAGGGAATCGGGGTGGGGAAATCCCAGCTGCCTCTCCTTGCACCCTGGTCCATCTCCCCCAGGTCATGAGCCATCCCCTTTCGACTGTTTTTCCACCATAAGGGACTGCGATTTGCATCCACCAAACTCTGCCCCCGATAGGGACAGTGTGGGAAGAGGGTAAGCCCTGAGTTTGGAGCCAGATGAGCTGGATTCAAAGCCCAATTCCGCAGCAGAGGGCCTGGGACAGCCATCTCATAACCTTGGGTACACCACAGGCCCTTTCTGCACCCACAGGTCTGTCTTGCTCATGAGTGGGTCTCAGAGTTAACAAATATGGACTGAGGATCAGAGAGGCTGCACGCCTGCCTGAGGTCACACATCTCAGATCCCCAGAAAGAGCAGAATGGCAGTTCAGACATTCTGAATCAGTGCTTTTAACCATAGTACTGCATTGTACACCCTTAGCACCAGCCCCAGGCTCCCATCCTCAGCAGCCTGTCTGCATTTCGAGGGTCAGTTCTCCTTCCCCTCCATTTCAAATGCCCCCCTTTCAAGTTCCCTCAGGGAAGGCCAGTGGTTTCTGAGGTCACCTGGGCCAGGAGTTTGTGCAACTTAACTCATCAAGGGTCTAGGTGATGACTGGAATTTCTAGGGGGAAACAAGGGAAATAAACATGACTTTTTCTGCCAAAAGGCTCTCTCAGCCGAAACTTGCTGGCATGGATATTCCCCCTGCCCTGGGCTGGCTGGCATGAGTTGTCTGCGCCTCCCTGAAGGCAGACTTCAGGGGCTGGCTGTGATGGGCTAGCTACGGAGAGGAATCCTGTGAGCCCTGAGTCACATCAGAAGCAGATTGCTCCACCCCAGGGCTCAGCCCTGCCCAGGGCGTCAAAGGCACCAAACATACACACCTGAGCTAGAAAGCATAAAAAAGCCAAAATTTAATTTTCTCAGCAAATATTTTCTGAACATCTACTATGCACGAGTCATTGGGCTGGGCACTGTGGTGAGGGTGGGGCATAGTTCATTTGCTCATTCATTGATTCCTTCACTGGTTCTTCCAACAAATATTGAGGGAGCACCAGCCATGTCCTTGGTATTAGAGGCACCTGGGAGAGCAGAGCTGGTCCCTGCCTGCTTGCAGTGCAGCAGACAGATATTGATCAGAAACAGACAAGACATTGATCACAGCATTGCCTAAAGCATTTCAGAACTGCAACAGCCATGAGGGGCAATACTGGGGACAGTGACATATTTCTGGTGAGATACCCTCACCCCTCCCCAGCTACTCCACTCTCTCTGACTTCCCCATCTGCCTCAGAGACGAAGCCCCAGGAGGAGGCTGGGCTGGAACTGACCGCCCAGCTTCCCCAGGCTGCACGAAGACCACTCCCAGAATGTTTCAGGCCTACCAGAGTCTCTACCTACCAGATCACCCCAAGGCTGCCATGCCCTGATCCTCAGGAAGCCACTGTACCTTGCATTGGGTCCTATGTGTCCCGTGGCCCCTCATCCATTCTCAAAATGCCTCCTCCACTTTCTTGCTCTGGCTCAAGATGACTGAAGTGTTTCCATAAAGGGCCAGATGGTAAATATATTACACTTTGTGGACCCAAGAGGAAAAATAGAAGATATTAGGTACTAATGTAACAGAGAGAAAAGAGGTTCCACAAATATTTAGAGAAAGAATTCAAAATACAATCGTTGAGTACAATTTTTTGGTAATATAGCTCTGCTTATGAGAAGCAAGGGGTTCTTTTGGGAGTGGGTAATATTCTGCTTCATTGAGGGTCAAGTTGAGTGCACCCTGTCAGACCCTCCACAGAGGCTCGTCTGGAGATGCCAACCCTAATCCAATCTTCTGGCCCTGTTGACTTTGTTGGCAGCTCCTCCTGAAACTTTCACTTGGTCTCCAGGACAATGGACTCCTCGCTGGTCCCCATCGTGCCTCCATGGCTGCACCTGCTCTTCTTTCTGGCCATGAATGTCAGGGTGCCCAGCGGCTCAGTCCTCAGCCCTCTCCCATAACTGGTCTTGTCCAGTCCGTGGCCTCAGACGCCATCTCTATGCCGATGACTCCCAGACCTCAGCCCTGAGCACAGGCTGGTGCACCCACTGTGTGACAGGTGGCGCCCCCAGCATTAATGACTCGGAGCTCTTGGGTCTGTCCCCCCACCTAAGCTGCCTCCCCAGCATGGTTCCATCTTCAGTCGCAGTGACCAGCCCATGCAGGCCACATCGCTGAGCTCCACCGGGCACTGCTCGCCCACACCCACCCTGGAACCCATCTCGCCGACTGTCCTGCTCCTGCAGTCTCTTCTGCGGGAAGGCTCTGCCCTGGCTTCCTCCTTCAGGCTGACAGCAACCTCCCAATCAACCCGACCACCTTGACCAAACAGCCACCCCGCCCCTTCCCAAGCCACTCTCTCACCGTCAGGTCTTCCCCCTGCCTCAGAGGATCCACCATTCTCCCGGCTCTGCCCCCTCATCTTAACCACGCTTGTATTAGTTATGCTGATTATTTTCTGTATTTTATGATCCTTTGACATGTTGCTGACCTGGGAAGGACTGCCCCCTCGGGGCTAGCTAACCCCTAGATATAGCAGCACTTGGAGCACACCTTTTGTATGCAAAACAATCAATCCCAGCCCACCCTGACCATCTCCCTTCCTGAGCTTTTACAGTGGGCAATGCAGCTCCCCAGTCGTCCCGGGGCCAGAGCCCAGACAACTTGGAAGCCCAGACACCCTGAGCCCTATAAAATTATTCAAACTCAGCTCTAGCCCTGCATAACCCGGTTGCTATTTGTTCATTTGTTGCTATGAAAACCACAGCAAAGGCTCTGGCTCACCATTTCCCCAGTGCTCTCTCTGCCTCCTCACCCCGGTGCTTCCCAGTGGCCCCACATAGCCCGGTGTGTCTCTGCCTCTTGGGAACTGTGAGTAACAAACCATTGTGTCAAAGGCGATCTTTTTTTTTTTTTTTTTTTTTTTTGAGACAGGGTCTCACTCCGATGCCCAGGCTAGAGTGCAGTGGTGCCACCTCAGCTCACTGCAGCCTCAACCTCCAGGGCTTAGGTGATCCTCCCACCTCAGCCTCCTGAGTAGCTGGGACTACAGGCACCTGCTATCATGCCCAGCTAACTTTGTATATTTTTTTGTAGTGATAGGGTTTCGCTGTGTTGCCCAGGATGGTCTTGAACTCCTGGGCTCAAGCAATCTGCCCACCTCAGCTCCTCAAAGTGCTGGGATTACAGGCATGAGCCACTGAGCCCAGCCAAAGACAATCTTGTGAGCTGTTGGTCTCACTTTACCCGAATAACAGTGAAACCTATGCTTCAACACCCCCCACCCCTGCACCACTCTGGCACGGTGGTGAGAGCCTGGCACTTCCACTGTCACTTTTCCCTGCAGTCCTTCAAACCATGTCACTCTCTTCCTTGAAACCCTCCCCAACCCCCCAACACACCTAGGATAAGAGGCCAAGACCTGCTCATGGCCCTTGAGGCCCTCCCTGACCCTGCCCTGCTGACCTCTGAGACCTCAGCTGCCCGCACTCACCTCAGCTCTGGCCATGCTGACCTCACCACCATGCTCAGCACACCAAGCCCTTCCCTGTACTGGCCTGTGCCCCTGGGGTGCCCTGCCTGGCACACCCTTCCCTGACCCTGGCCAGGCCGGCACCTTTGCCTCACTACGGTCCCTTTCCTGGCCCTGGCCAGGCCGGTGCCTTTGACTTACTATGGTCCCTTCCCTGGCCACTTACACAAAATAATACCTCTCCTGCACGTGCCAGGCTCCCTGCTTGATTTGCTGAGAGCACTTGCCTCATAGCTGTCACCTGAGACTGGACCATCTGTGTGTCTGCTGCTGCTTCAGCAGCCCTCTGCCCATCAGGGACCTCTGCTCCTTGAGGTGGGAACGCTGTTCATGGCTGCAGTCTCAGAGCCTGGATCAGTGACTGCACATAATACTCAACAAACTTAGATGGAGCAAAGACATGTGTGATGATGCTGTAGAGCAAGCAACCCCCTACCCCTCAGGCATGGGCCAGTAGCAGTTCGTGGCCTGTTAGGAGCTGGGCTACACAGCAGGAGGTGAGAAGCAAAGCTTCATCTCTATTACAGCCGCTCCCCATTGCTTGCATTACTGCCTGAGGTCCACCTCCTAGTGGTAACATTGGATTCTCATGGGAGCTCCAACCCTATTGTGAACTGTTCATGTCAGGGATCTAGGTGGCACGTTCCTTATGAGAATCTAACAACAGAAGATCTGTTGCTACCTCCCGTCATCCCCAGATGGGACCATCTAGTTGCAGGAGAACAAGTTCAGGGCTCCCACTGATTCTACATGATGGTGAGTTGTAGAATTATTTCGTTATATATTTCAGCATAGTAATAATAGAAATGAAGTGCACAATACATGTAATGAGCTTGAATCATCCCAAACCACCCCCCTGCCCAACTGTGGAAGAACTGTCTTTCATGAAACTGGTCCCTGGTGCCAAAAAGGTTGGGGCCTGCTGCTCTAGAGTGTGAGGCAGGGAAAGAGGACCTCACTGTAGGGGCCAGACTCACTTTCCTAAGGAAGGAACAGGGAGAGCCTAGGAGAATGCAGGCCCTGTGCAAATGTCAGAACCTCCGGCAGAGGAGAGGTCTGCAGGGTGCATGGGGGCTGTGACCCAGATGGCATCCGGAAAGAGGTGGTGTTGAGCCCCGAAGACTGGCAGGATCTAGAAAGGTGGGCAGGCATGCCGAGAGGAGGGGCTGGGGTGAGCAGGGGCAGGGAACAGGGAAGGCACAAGAGCAGGGAAGGTCTCAGTGCCTCCAGAAAGGAGCATACGAACATTCTGGGCTTTGGAGTCAGGGAGACTTGGGCTACAATCCTGGCTCTGCCACTGTCCTCTGTGTGACCTTAGGCAGAGGACTTGATGCTACTGAGCCTCTGTTTTCTTATCTGCAGAATGGGGATGCACTCAGACTCAGGCCCTTTATGGCGATATTCAGGGTTCACGCATGTAATGCCCTCCACATGGCATCTGGCCCCTGGAGGTTGGGGCAGGTCACCTTGGCACTGGTCCTCAGGCACCGTTGTAGCAGTAGGGGGTGAAGCCACCCAGGTAAGTGGGCACCAGGTCAAAGAGGGTTTGGGTCTCAGGGTAAATGCCTTTGGTTGAACGAGTGGTGTATTGAGCTTCCCACACTGACATTTTCTGAGCCGAGGAATTACTTGGTTAGAGCAGGGATTTAGATCATTAATTTGGAGCAGGTAGAAGTGCCTGGAAATGGAAAGGCCAAGGCTGAGGCTTTTATGGTCCAAGTGAGTGATCACAGGGGCTAGGAGTAGGAAGCATGGCTGAAGGGCCATTTCAAAGGCACTGTTCCAGTGGGATGGTGACATCACTACAGACGGCACCCACAGAGCTCGGGTATATGCATGCTTATGTGTAACTCCCCATTTTACAGAAAAGGAAGCTGGGGCTCAGGGAGGTTAGGTGACTGCTGTAAGGTCACACAGTTAGTACTGGACCCAGTATAGGAACCCACCAAATCTGACCCATCTCGTGCTTGTGACTAACTGAAGGATGTGGCAGGCAATGGAGGCAAGGTCAAAGGCAAAGTCAAGCCCCAAATGGTCAAAGGCAAGGATTAGACTTGGAGCTGGTGTCCAGCCTGAGGGTGGAGGGCTGGGGGGCATTTACCATAGTAGGGGAAGGCTGGGTTGGGTCAACGTTCTTGCAACATCTGTAATTGCAGCGTTAGCTGGGCAAGTTAGATGGGTGGGGAAGTCCTACATAACCACATAGACATTTCTTAAACATTTTATTTTTACTTAAAATATGTAAAGTACAGCACATCTGTTTGTCTGCCTTTTGGTATGGGGCCAAAACCTTTTCTCTGAGCATAAGCCCACTGACTGGAGCTCTGGGTCATCTCTGTGGCAGAAACCACAGCGCAGTGAATCAGCACTGATTTCTGGTTTCAGTGTTTCTAAAGGGACGTGAGAACTGGAAGGCACTTACAAGGCAGTCTCGAGGCGGAGTCCTTCATTATTCGTGTGACTATTTTCCCCAAATCATTACCTTCATCTGTGCTGGGACTTTCCAAAGCTTCCAGCCTGGGTTCAGGGAGCAGCTCCCTTTCTGCATTCATATTTCATCAGCTTCCATCAGTGGCTCTCCGAGAGTGGCCCAGGGACCACTTGCGACCCTTTCAGGGAATCCAGAGTCCAAACTCTTTTCTTGGTCAGACTAAGATGTTGTGTGCCCTTGATGCTCTCATTTTCTCCAGAAGGTGCAAATAAAGATTTCCAGAGGCCCCAGCCCTGCCCTCTGACAGCCGATGGAATGCGTGCTTGTGTATTCCTGTGCTTTGAAAGTCTCTCGTCTTTAATTTCGAATATGGTAAATATCAATCAATGCAAGCCGCATAAACAAAAGCTATTTGGGATCTTCAATGATTTTTAAGAGTATAAAGGAATCTTTAAACGGTTTGAGGTTGGGTACGGTGGCTCACACCTTTAATCCCAGCATTTTGGGAGGCTCAGGCAGAAGGATCCCTTGACCCCAGGAGTTTGAGACCAACCTGGGCAAGACGGTGAGACCCTGTCTCTACAAAGTAAACAAATAAATAAATAGATATTAGCAGAATGTGGTGGCACACACCTGTGGTCCCGGCTACTTGGGAGGCTGAGGTGGGAGGATTGCTTAAGCCCCCAAATTTGGAGCAGCAGTGAGCTGTGATCACGCCACTGCACTCCAGCCTGGGGGACAGAGCAACACTCCATCTCTGAAAACAAACAAACCCAACTAGTTTGAAAACTTGCTAGCTTATATGATATTTAATTAACCTGTGCATTCATAATATCAAGAACAGCTGGCATGAAAAAGGCTTGGGGCAAACACAATTGACTTGTATACAAGATCAGCTGGAGGGTGTTTGGCCAAATGGCTGAAAGCCAGGAGCGTAAAAGCCCAGGGCATGCTCAGCAGCCTGCCCAGGATGTCGAGGGGATATGGATACAGCTGTCACCCGCAAGGGCCAGATGAGAGGCCATCCATGGTAAAGGGGATGAAAGTGGTCATAGCAGGCCAGCTATGATTGAACACAGGTGAGCACCAGGCCCTGTGCTGGGGCGTCTCCTCGTGTCTCAGATCCTCACTGCAACCCCGGGAGGAGGTTTTATCTTTATTCTGGTTTCGTCTTTATAAAGGTGGGAGAACTGAGGCTCAGACGGGCTCAGGCCCCTCAGCTAGTAAGGAGAAGAGGTGGTCCTTGGTCTCAGGTCTGCTGATCCCCAGAGCTCGAATCTCAGCCTCAGCTTCTCAACTCTGAGTCTCCGAAAAGGGTTTCCAAGGAGGTGGTGGAACCGTGTAGACTCAATGACTTCGGACACGGTCTGGGGCTCCGAGACCAGGCTGAGTCGCTGCAAGTAGGGAGGGCTGAGGTCAGGGTTGGGTGCCATATTCAGGTTGTGGAAGCAACAGCAATGCCAGGACAGCAGGGCCTCCTCCTCCCCTGCGCCCCACTGTGTGCGCAGACTCCCAGGGGACAGAAACTCCGTCCTGGGCTCCACCGCTGCCCTCACTGCATCTCCTCCCTGTCCCACATCTCCCTGCAGGCCAGAGCCGAGCTGAGTGCGCTGCTGGCCCTGGGAGGAGCCCCATGGCTTTGCAGGCACAGTTGAGCAGATGGGACCGGTTGTGCCCTGGGCCCTTCCAGCTCACAGGCTGACGCTTGCTCAGAGCCCAGGAACCTCGGGCTGACCCAGACACGGCCAGTTCTGAGGTCAATACGGGGCCCCGGTGGCCAAGAGCTCCAGCAGCTGAAGGTTCGAGTCACGGTGGAGGAATGGGGCGTGGCCGCTCTCTTCCCCAGGGCTGGGCTCCCGGCCGCGGAGGGGCAGCTGGCCCGTGCCCCAGTGGCGGGGCAGACCATTTGCTTACTCCCACTTCCACATGAGATAATCGGGAGGTCTCCTGCCATACTCTGCGCTTTCAGCATAATGGAATTCAGGAAAATTCCTGGGCCGAGCCACCCCGCAATTCTAAAGACAGAGACCCGGGCAGCCAATTCTAAAGGCAGAGACCCGGGCAGCCTGCAAGGACCTCGGGATATGGGCACACTTCCTATCCCCGCTATCTTCCTACTTCCCCTAAGAAAGCACTCGCCTCCCGGGGCCCCAGCCCTCTGCCTCCTGCCTTTGCCCACGCGGTGACTCCACCAGGAGTGCCCACCCTCACACTGTTCAAGCGAGTCCGCCTCTTACCCCACCCCAAGGCCAAGTTCAAGCGCTGCCTGGATTCCTCCATCCCTATCCCCAGATATCCCGCAGTGTAGCGATGTTCCTGAGGCTGAGGTAATGGATGTCCGGAGAGAGAACCGAACTGGGGGGGCCAGAGAAAGAGTTGGACGATCTTAGGCAAGCGATTTAACCTCTCTGAGCCTCAGTTTCCCCAGTCTCTGAACGGGGTGGGAATACGGAGGATTTCAAGGAGCCCTTTCAGATCTGCCTGTCTCTTTATTGCCTTTTGAAAACTCGCTACTTTCCCCAAGCTGCTTGAATTCCTAAGGCGTTTTGCAGAGGAGCTGTGCGAAGGGTGTGGAAGGGGGCGGGGGCCGGCAGTGGCAGCCGGGTCCCCACGCCCCTGGGGTTCTGCAGACCAGCTCGCTGGAGACCAGGAGGCGCCAAAAGGCAGTCCTGCGTTGCTCCCTGGTGGCCAATGTGGACACTGCAGCCAGGAAGCCTTTCCCTCCCGGCTTTCCGGAGAGAGGCTGTCCGCTGGACACTCCCCAGGCTTCGTGGCTCACCTCTCACCCGGCTGGGGAGCTCCGGACACCAAGGATGAGGGCGTTGGAGGGTGAAAGACTGGGTCGCAGCTCAGCCAATCAAGAGCGTGGTTCTGAAGGCGCCCAGTTGCGGGGAAGTAGATGTGGCGGCCCCCCAGAGGTGCACCCACCTGCCCCTCCGTCTGTGGGCTTTTCCCACGGCCTCTGAGGTCTGCTCAGCAGCTCTGCTGGAAGTGATAGGGGCGCAGACACCTCCTCACCTTTCTGCCCTCCTAGTCCTTCCACCCTGGGACAGTTGCCCCTTCCCAACCCTCTCTCCTGAACCCTTACAAAATCCTGTCCTGAGCCAGCTATACTTTGGCCTCAAGCCCCCTCCTAGGACTGTGGATGATTGAGGAGGGCCTCGGAAGGAGCCATCGCTGTTCCCAGGGAGGCCTTGGAAGTGGCCGTGATAGTGATGAGGAGTTCCTGGAAGCAGGATCAGAGGCCTGTCTGCAAACATACCAGGGCTCCTATCCTTTTTCACGGTTGCCTGCCTCTGCCTTCTCCACTTCTCCCCAGCATTCTGTCTTCCCTGGCCTCTGCCATCTCCTCTCTGCTCTCTTCTCTCCTTAAGCCTTGCGTCTGTGTCTTCGCAGTCCTATGCAGGCAGGCTCTGCTTCTCCCTGTTCCCCGAACCATTCTGTTCCTAGATGGAACAGGATGGAACAGGTCCAGGGGCTGCTGGGCTCCGACACCCCTGGCCCTATTCCCAGGGCCTCCCTGTGTTATCTGAGCACCTTCCCAGCCTTAGTTCAACATGCTGAGGTCTGGGATTTCCATCTTGGACCCAGGTGCTCATCCTGCTTGGCCCTGACCTTCCCTTTCCCTGTCCGCTTTGCCTTTGAGTCCTTTCTGCTCTCTCCTCTCCTTTACTCGCTTTCTCTCTCCTCCTCTCCATTTGCTCTCGCCCCTCTGGCAGTGAAGGAGATTTGCTGGGTTGGGCTAGGGCTGGGGTTGGCGTTCAGAGGGACAGAGGGTCTGGAGAAGAAGCTGCTACTGTGCAGGCTTAGGAGTGTCCGCAGTCTCGATGAAAAGCTGAGATAACACAGATAAATCCACATGCCCTGCTCTGCCTAAAAGACACACTCAGATATCCAATCTGTGACCCTTGGCTTAACTTTTTTTTTTTTTAAATTTTACTTTAAGTTCTGGGATACATGTACAGAATATGAAGGTTTGTTACATAGGTATACATGTGCCATGGTGGTTTGCTGCAGCTATCAAACTGTCATTTAGGTTTTCAGCTCCGCCTGCATTAGGTATTTGTACTAAAGATCTCCCTCCCCTAGACCCCACCCTGCAACAGGCCCTGCTGTGTGATGTTCCCCTCTCTGCATCCATGTGTTCTCGTTGTTCAACTCCCGCTTATGAGTGAGAACATGCTGTGTTTGGTTTTCTGTTCCTGTGTTAAGTTTGCTGAGAATGATGGCTTCCGGCTTCATCCATATCCCTGCAAAGGACATGAACTCATCCTTTTTTATGGCCATATAGTATTCCATGGTATATATGTGCCACATTTTCTTTATCCAGTCTATCATTGATGGACATTTGGGTTGGTTCTAAGTCTTTGCCATTGTAAACAATGCTGCGGTAAGCATATGTGTGCATGTGTCTTTATAGTAGAATGATTTATAATCCTTTGGGTGTATACCCAGTAATAGGATTGCTGTGTCAAATGGTACTTGTGGTTCTAGAGGAATCACCACACTGTCTTCCACAATGGTTGAACTAATTTACACTACTACCAACAGTGTAAAAGCGTTCCTATTTCTCCACAGCCTCGCCAGTGTCTGTCATTTCCTTACTTTTTAATAATTGCCATTCTAACTGGCATGAGATGGTATCTCATTGTGGTTTTGATGTGCATTTCTCACATGACCAGTGATAATGAGCTTTGTTTTCATATGTTTGTTGGCCGCAAAAATGTCTTCATTCTTTTTTATTATTTATTTATTAAATTTTTTAAAAAAAATAATTTCCTTGGCTGGGCTTGGTCTCACTGTCAGCACCTTCCGTGGTAGGCTGCTGGGGTGGCCTGGGCGGAAGGGCCTTAGGTATCCGGGCCGGAATCTAGGCGGGGGCGACCCGCTCATCTCCCTGCTGTTAGTGCCCCTCCAATGGGGCTGTCTCTTTGGGTTCTACCCCCTCAGTGCCTTCTATAGGCTGCAGCTGGTTGGGGGGCCAGGGGCCTCGCACAAACCGCCGTCGGTTGAAGAAGGGTGGGGGGCGCCGTCATCTGGGCCACTGCCCAGAGTCTTCGGCCCGTTCCCCTTCGCTGCCAGGTTCTGTCCCCGGAGGGGATCTCTGCCACCATGGGTGGTGGGGCAACTGAGGGAGGCCGGGGATGAATCGCGGAACCTACGTCGGTTGGGGGAATAACGACTGCCCTTCACGGGCACACCCCCACCCAGGGCCCAGTTACATTAGCGGCTTCTGCGCCCTTCTCTCCTTCCACGACATCAAATTCCACAGTCTCCCCATCTCCAGCCCTGCGCAGAAACTTCCTGGGGTTGTTTCTTTTAACAGCTGTCTGGTGAACAAAGACATCTTCCTTGGTGTCATTCCGGTTGATGAATCCGTAACC
>NW_012103131.1:1414764-1425780 GCF_000951045.1 Mandrillus leucophaeus | reverse complement strand
CATGTTGGTCAGGCTGGTCTCGAACTCCTGACCTAAAGTGATCCTCCCGTCTCAGCCTCCCAAAGTGCTGGGATTACAGACATGAGCCATCATGCCTGGCCTGCACTCCTTAATCGCTCTCTTTCCCCAGTCCCTGAAGCCCATGCTTATTCACATATCACAGCCCCTCACCAACCGGTGGCTGTGCCTCCTGGAACACGTGGCCCTCTCAGCCCATGCAGGGGAAGAGGGAACTAGGGTTGCCTTAGCTAAGAAGTTACCCATTTAAGTCCACTCACATTTCAGTTGCCAGAACTCGGTCTGTGTCCCCATCCAGCTGTGAGATGGGCTGTCTGCCTTGGCCTGGATGGATAGATGCTGTCAGGAAGCCCTTGCACTGTCTTGCTTTTCACTGAGGACTCTATGAGACTCTGCAAGGACAAAAGCCATATGATCATCTCAATCAACGTCAAAAAAAGGATTTGACTAAAGTTAACATCCCTTCATGATGAAAACCATCAACAAATTTGGTAGGAAAGGAACATATCTCAACACAATAAAGGACATATATGACAAACCCACAGCTAATATCATACTGAATAAGAAAAAGTTGAAAGTTTTTTATCTAAAATCTGGAATAAGACAAGGATGCCTGCTTTCACCACTTGTATTCAACATAGTCCTGGAAGTCCCTGCCGCAGCAATTAGGTAAGAGAGAGAAATCGGAAAGAAAGAAGTCAAATTTTCCCTGTCTGCTGATAACATGATCTAAAGCCTCCACCAAAAAAACAAAAACAAAAACAAAAACAAAAACAAAAACAAAAAACTGTTAGAATTAATAAATTCAGTAAAGTTGCATGATACAAAATCAACATACAGAAATTAGTACTATTTCCATACATCAACAGCAAACCATCTGAAAAAGAAATCAAGAAAGCAATTCCTGGGCTAGGCATGGTGGCTCACGCCTATAATCCCAGCACTTTGGGAGGCCGAGGCAGGAGGATTGCCTGATGTCAGGAGTTTAAGATCAGCCTGGCCACATGATGAAACCCATTCTCTACTAAAAATACAAAAACTAGCTGGGCGTGGTGGTGTGCACCTGTAATCCCAGCTACTTGGGGGGCTGAGGCAGGAGAATTGCTTGAATGCGGGAGGCAGAGGTTGCAGTGAGGTGAGATAGTACCTCTCCCCTCCAGCCTGGGAGATAGAGTGAGACTCTCAAAAACAACAACAACAACAACTACTACAACAACAAACCAAGTATAAATTGAATCAAAGTGGTGGTGAAATATCTCTACAGTGAAAACTGTAAAATAGCAATGAAATGAACTGAAGAGGACACAAATAAATGGAAAGATATTTTATGTTCGTGGGTTAGAGGAATTAATATTGTTAAAATGTTCATACTACACAAAGTGATCTAGAATTTCAATGCAGTCCCTATCAAAAAAATTAACATTCTTCACAAAAATAGAAAAAACAATCTTAAAATATGTATCAAACCATAAAAAACCTCAAATAACCAAAGCAATCTTAAGCAAAAAGAACAAAGCTGGAGGCATTAAACTACCTAACTTTAAGATCTACTACAAAGCTATAGTAACCAAAACAACATGATATTAGCATAAAAACAAGACACATAGACCAATGTGAGAGAATGGAGAACCCAGAAATAAATGCATGCAACTGATTTTTTTGACAAAGATGTCAAGAACACACACTGGGAGAAAGGACAGCCTCTTTAGTAAATGGTTGAGAAAACTACATATCGACACTCAGAAGAATAAAACTCTACCACTTTCTTTCACCATATTAAAAAAAAATTAACTCAAAATGGATTGAAGAGTTAAATGTAAGACCTGAAACTCTAAAACTACTAGAAGAAAACGTAGGGGAAATGTTTTAGGACATAGGCCTGGGCGAGGATTTTTTGTTGCCTATGCTCAAAAGCATAGGCAACAAAAGCAAAAATAGACAAATGGTATTATAGCAAACTAAAAAGCATTTGTACAACAAAGGAAACTATCAACAGAGTGAAGAGACAATCTATAGAATAGGAGAAAATATTTGCAAACTATGCATCTGACAAGGGGCTGATATCCAGAATACATAAAGAACTCAAACAACTCAATAACAAAAAACTAAATAATTGAATTTTAAAATGGGCAAAAGATCTGAACAGATATTTATCTAAAGAATACATAAACATTGCCAACATGTATGTAAAAAAATGTTGAACATCACTAATCATGAGGGAAATGCAAATAAAAACCTTAATGAGATATTACCTCACCCCAAGTAGAATGGTTTTTACCAAAAAGACAAAAAACAAAACAAATACTGGCAAAGATGTAAAGAAATGGGAACCCTTATGTATTAGTCTTTTCTCACGTGGCTAATAAAGACACACCTGAGACTGAGTAATTTATAAAAGAAAGAGGTTTAATTAACTCATAGTTCCACATGGCTGCGGGGGCCTCACAATCACGGTGAAAGGTGAAAGGGAAGCAAGACATGTCTTACGTGGCAGTCATACAGGCAAGAGCGCTTGTGCAGGGGAACTGCCCTTTTATACAACCATCAGATCTCATGAGACTTACTATCATGAGAATAACATGGGAAAAACCCACTCTCATGATTCAATTACCTCCCTCTGGGCCCCTCCCATGAAACATGGGGATTATTACAATTCAATATGAGATTTGGGTGGGGACACAGAGCCAAACCATATCACCTTATATACTGTTGGGAATGTAAACTAGTACAGCTGTTATGGAAAACAGTATGGAGGTTCCTCAAAAAATTAAAAATAGAACTACCATATATCCAGCAATCTCACTACTGGGTATACTGTATCTATCTAAAGGAAATGAAGCCAGTATGTCACAGAGACACCTGCACCCCCATGTTGATTGCAACACTATTCACAATAGTGAAGATATGGAAGTGACCTAAGTGTCCCCTTACTGAATGAATGGATAAAGAAAATGAGGTACATATACACAATGGAATTATATTCAGCCATAAAAAGAATCGAGTCTTGTTATTTTCTGCAAGACGGATGAATCTGTAGGACATTATGTTAAGTGAAATAAGCCAAGCTCAGAAACATAAATACCACATGATCTTGCTCATTTGGGGAATCTGAAAAAGCTGATCTCATAGAAGTACAGAGTAGAATAGAAGTTACCAGAGGGTGGAGAAGCTTAGGGGAAGGAGGGGATGAGAAGAGATTGGTCAATGGGTACAAAATTACAGTTAGATAGAAGAAATAAGTTATGGTGTTCTATTGCACAGTAGGGTGACTATAGTTAACAATACAAGGGGACTTCAAAAAGTTAGGTAAAAATGGAATTAAAAGATAAAAATTTAAAGCATAAACTTGATCTCTCAACATAAGCTCCATTAACTTCAAGACATTTTTCTAAGAGATGTGATATGGTTTGGATCTGTGTCCCCACCCAAATTTCATGTTCAACTGTAATCTCTAGTGTTGAGGGTGGGGCCTAGTGGGAGGTGATTGGGTCACAGGGGCCCATTTCTCATGAATGTTTAGCACTATCCCTGAGGACAGCACTAGATGCTGTCCTCATGACAGTGAGTTCTTGTGAGGTCTGACTGTTTAAAAGTGTATAGCACCTCCTGCCCACCCACACTGTCCCTCCTGCTCTTGCCATGTAACACACCTACTCTTACTTTGCCTTCTGCCATGAGTAAAAGCTTCCCAAGGCCTTCCCAGAAGCAGATACTGCCGTGGTTCCTGCACAGCCTGCAGAATCATGAGCCAATTAAACCTCTTTTCTAATAAATAGCAGTGTGAGAATGGACTAATACAGGATGATACTAGCCATTTAGTCCGTTCTTAAAGAACTGAGGGTCCTGGGAATTTATGTCAATGTAGTCTTTTTTATGTTATTAACTAAAGGAAAATGGGTGCCATTTAAAGATTTTTTAAGATTAAGGATGGGTACAGTGGCTCATGTCTGTAATCCCAGCACTTTGGGAGGCCAAGGTGGGCAGATCACTTGAGGTCAGGAGTTGGGGACCAGCCTGGCCAACATGGTGAAAGCTCATCTCTACCAAAAATACAAAAATTAGCTGGGCATAATGGTGCACACCTGTAATCCCAGCTACTTGGGAGGTTGAGGCACGAGAATTGCTTGAACCTAGTAGGCAAAGGTTGCAGTGAGCTGAGATCACGCCACTGCACTCCAGCCCGAGTGACAGAGTGAGACTCTGTCTCAGAAAAAAAAAATGAAATAAAAATTAATATTTTTTAAGATTAAGAAACAAAAAGAAACAAAAAGATTCTGTAAAATTATTATTTTAAGATAAAGAAACAAAAAGAAGGCAGAAGAAGCCAAATCAGGACTGTAAGGTGCATGCCTAATGATTTCTCATTGAAACTGTCATAAAAGCCCTTATCTGACAAGAGGAATGAGCAGGAACATTCTTGTGGTGAAGGATTCTGGTGAAGATTACCTGGGAGATTTTCTGTTAAAGCTTTGGCTAACTTTTTGAGAACACTCTCATAATAAGCAAATGTTATCATTCTTTAGTCCTCCAGAAAGTCAACAAACCAAATGCCTTGAGCATCCCCAAACATGTGACTATGACCTTTGCCCTTGATTAGTCTGTTTTGTTTTGACTCCTTTGTAGCCATTGCTTTGATTGTGCCTGGTCTTCAGGATAACACTAGTAAAGCCGTGCTTCATCTTCTGTTATAATTCTTTGAACAACTGCCTCAGGATATTGATTCTACTTGTTTAAAATTTCCATTGAAAGTTCTGCTCTTCTCTGAAGTTAACTTGGGTAAAACTGCCCTTATCTTGTTTATAAAATTAATCAGGGGCTGGGCACAGTGGCTCATGCCCATAATCCCAGCACTTTGGGAGAATCGCTTGAGCCCCCCAGGAGTTTGAGACCAGCCTGGGCAGCATGGTGAGACCCTGTCTCTATAAAAAATAGAAACGATTAATCAGGTGTGTTGGTGCATGCCTGTGGTCCCAGCTACTCAGGAGGCTGAGGAAGGAGAATTGCTTGAGCTCAGGAGGTCGAGGCTACAGTGAGCTGTTAATACCACTGCACTTCAGCTTGGGCAACAGAATGAGATGCTGTCTCCCAAAATAAAAGACAATGAAAATTAATCAGGGAAGAAGGGAGAGGGAGAAATAAAAATAAACCAAGCTTGCAGCACGTTCAGCATTAATCATGAAGTCAGCTTATTCTCTGACCTGCTTCCTCACAGGTGTTTGGTGCCTATTGTCCTGGAATCATGTAGACCCTGTTAGAAGATTACAGTTCTCCTTAACTGCTCTATAGATAACAACTTAAAGAATATAAAATGTTAAGTTTTCCCTTTGAGATATTCTTTCAGGTCCTGCATATTTATGAACTATTGACTCCGCCGGTCTGAAGGACCCCACTGATGCCAGCTGGTCTGAAGGACCCCATAAGAAGCTAACTCACCAAAGCATGAGTTTCCACATCTTGATGTCATCCCCCTTACCCCAGCCAATCAACACCCCTAATTCTCCAGCTCCTCATCTTCCATAATCCACTTAAAAACCCAATCCCAGAACTCTTTAGGGAGAGGAATTTGAGGGTCTCTTCCCATTTCCTTGCTCAGCACCCTGCAATAAATTAATTCTTTCTCTGCTGCAACCCCTACTGTATCAGTGTAATGGGTCTGTTACTGCACAGGGGGCCATGGACACAATGGGCTTGGCACACATTGAGTGGAACATTTGTTCAATTATAATTTTACAGTCAGAATCGTGTATGCTGAACCAACTGAGAAGTCTATGGTCTTGCCTGTTTTTTCTTCTGTTAATTGTCAGTCCTCTTCAATGAGGGCACAAAGAAGCTTAATTTTTTCCTCAAAAATTGATGTGGATGATCTGCTGCTGTTGGCCAGACTTCTGCATGTTCTCATCCCTTCGAGTTATCCATGTGTAAACTGCTGATTTCACTGGCACATTGTTCTAATAAGCTTTTTGTAAAGCATCAATGATTTCATCATTTGTCCATCCAAACTTCACCGTAAATTTCGTGTTTGTTCTTGCTTCAAGTTTAGCAGAATTCATGTTACTCTGACAGGGGCTCTGATGTGGTTTCGATCTGGGTCCCTACCCAAATCTCATGTTGAATTGTAATCCTCAGTGTTGGAGGTGGGGCCTGTTGGGAGATGATTGGCACATGGAGATGTTTCTCAAGAATGGTTTAGCACCATCCCCTTGGTGCTGTTCTCATGAACAGCAGGTACGTGAGTCCTCAAAAGATCTGGTTGTTTAAGTGTAGCACTTACCCCCTCCCTCTCTCTTGCTACTGCTTTTGCCATGTGACATGCGAGTCTCCACTTTACCTTCTGCCATAATTAGAAGCTTCCAGAGGCCTCCCAGAAGCAGACTCTAGTGCTATGCTTCTCGTACAGCCTGCAGAACTGGGAGCCAATTAAATTTCTTTACTTTATAAATTACCCAGTCTCAGTTTTTTTTTTAATAGCGATGTGAGAACAGCCTAATACAGGCTGTTTTTAAGCCCATGTCTTACCCTTCTTTGTTCCTCAAACTAGATCCTGCTCATGCATATTATAATAAGTTAGTATGTGTTTACATCTGTGCAAAATTTTTTGCAATCCATGCATAGTTTTTTTCAAAATATGCACTTTCCATGAACTTACTGAAGACCCCTCATATTGTATCATATATTTCAAAATAATTAGAAGAGAGGATTTTGAAGGTTCTTATCACAAAGAAATGATAAATGCTTGAGGTGATGGATATGCTTAATACCATGATTTTATCATTACACAATGCATATGTGCATTAAAACATGACACCGTACCTCATAAATAGGTACAATTATTGTGTGTCAATTACAAATAAAATAAAACAACAACAAAAAAGAACTACTGGATTCTAGGTTGGTCCTCCTTATTCATTATGTCTCATAATCTTAATCTTTTCAGATTTTCTCTTAATCTTAATTCCTCTTAATCCTTTTCAGATTTTCTTTTCTTTCTTTTTTTTTTTTTTTTGAGATGGAGTCTCACTGTGATGCCCAGGCTGGAGTGCAGTGGCGCGATCTCAGCTCACTGCAAGCTCTGCCTCCCAGGTTCATGCCATTCTCCTGCCTCAGCCTCCCAAGTAGCTGGGACTACAGGCACTCGCTACCATGCCCAGCTAATTTTTTTTGTATTTTTTAGTAGAAACGGAGTTTCACTGTGTTAGCCAGGATGGTCTCGATCTCCTGACCTCGTGATCTGCCTGCCTCGGCCTCCCAAAGTGTACATATTATTTCATATGGCATACATATTATTTCATCACCCAGGTAATAGGCATAGTACCTGATAGTTTTATGGTCCTCACCCTTCTCCCATTCCTCCTCCTCAAGTCGGCCCCCAGTATCTATTGTTCATTTCTTTTTTTTTTGGAGATGGAGTCTTGCTCTGTCACCCAGGCTGGAGTGCAGTGGCGCAATCTCAGCTCACTGCAAGCTCTGCCTCCCAGGTTCACGCCGTTCTCCTGCCTCAGCCTCCCCAGTAGCTGGGACTACAGGCACCCGCCACCACGCCTGGCTAATTTTTTGTATTTTTAGTAGAGACGGGGTTTCACCATGTTAGCCAGGATGGTCTCGATCTCCTGACCTTGTGATCTGCCCGCCTCGGCCGCCTAAAGTGCTGGGATTACAGGTGTGAGCCACCACGCCTGGCTATTGTTCACTTCTTTGTGTCTATGTATAGTCAACGTTTAGCTTCCACTTACAAGTGAGAACACACGATGTTTGGTTTTTTGTTCCTGCATTAATGTGCCTAGGATAATTGCTTCCACCTCTATCCATGTCCCTGCAAAGAACATGATCTTGTTCTTTTTAATGGCTGTGTAGTATTCCATGGTGTATATGTACCACATTTTCTTTATTCAGTCTACAGTTGATGGGCATTTAGGTTGATTTCGTGTCTTTGCTATTGTGAATGGTGCTGCAATGAACACATGTTTGCATGTGTAAACATGTCTTTATAGTAGAGTGATTTATATTCCTTTGAGTATAAACCCCATAATGGGATTGCTGGGTTGAATGGTAGTTCTGTTTTAAGTTCTTTGAGAAATCACCAAACTGCTTTCTACAGTGGTTGAACTAATTTGCATTCCTGCTAGCAGTGTATAAGTGTTCCCTTTTCTCTACAGCCTCACGGGCATCTGTTATTTTTTGACTTTTTAGTAATAGCCATTCTGACTGTTTTGAGATGGTCATCTCATTGTGGTTTTGATTTGCATTTCTCTAATGATTAGTGATGCTGAATATTTTTTCATATGCTTGTTGACTGCATATATGTCTTCTTTTGAAAAGTGTCTATTCATGTCCTTTGGCAACTTTTTAATCCAGTTGCTTGTTTTTTGCTTGTTAGTTATTTTAAGTTCCTTATAGAGTCTGGATATTAGAACTTTGTCAGATGCACAGTTTGCAAATATTTTCTCCCATTCTGTGGGTTGTCTATTTACTCGGTTTTACAGTTTCTTTTGTTGTGCAGAAGCTCTTTAGTTTAATTAGGTCCTATTTATCCATTTTAATTTTTGTTGCAATCGCTGTTGGCATTTTTGTCATAGAGTCTTTGTCAGGGCCTATCTCTAGAACGGTATTTCCTAGGTTTTCTTCAAGGCTTTTTATAGTTTTAGATTTTACATTTACATTTTTAATCTTGAGTTGATTTTTGTATATGGTGTAAAAAGGGGTCCAGTTTCAATCTTCTACATATGGATAGCCAGTTATCCCAGCACCATTTGTGGAACAAGGAGTTCTTTCCCCCTTGCTTTTTTGTTGTTGTTGTTGATTTTGTCCAAGATCAGATGGCTGTAGCTCTGAGGTTTTATTTCCGGGCTCTCTATTGTGTTCCATAAGTCTATGTGTCTATTTTTGTACCAGTACCATGCTGTTGTGGTTACTGTAGACTTGTAGTATAGTTTGGAGTAGGGTAATGTGATTTTCCAGCTTTGTTCTTTTTGCTTAGGATTGTGTTGTCTATTTAGGCTCTTTCTTTCATTCCATATAAATTTTAGAATAATTTTTACTAAGTCTGTGAAGAATGTCATTGGTAGTTTGATAGCAATAGCATTAAATCTGTAAATTATTTGGGGCAATATGGCCATTTTAACAATATTGATTCTTCCTATCTATGGACATGGAATGTTTTTTCATTTGTTTGTGTCATCTTTGATTTCTTTCAGTAGTGTTTTATAATTCTGGTTGCAGAGATCTTTCATCTACCTGGTTAGCTGTATTCCTAGGTATTTCATTCCTTTTGTGGCTATTGTGAATGGGATTGTGTTCTTGATTTGGCACTCAACTTTGATGATATTGATTTACAGAAATACTCCTGATTTTTGTACATTGGTTTTGTATCTGGGAACTTGGCTAAAGTTGTTTATCAGATCTAGGAGCTTTTGGGCAGAGGCTGGGGTTTTCTAGGTATAAAATCATATTGTCTGCCAACAGACAGTTTTGACTCCCTCCATGGATGCTGCTTCCAGCTTTTGCCCCTTCAGTGTAATGTTGGCTGTGGGTTTGTCAAAAATGACTCTTACTATTTTGAAATATGCTCCTTCAATGCCTACTTTGTTGAAGGTGTTTAACAGAAAGGGACGCTGAATTTTATCAAAAGGCTTTTCTGCATTTACTGAGATTATCATGTGGTTTTTGTTTTTAGTTCAGTTTATGTGATGAATCACATTTATTGACTGTGTATGTTGACCCAACTTTGCATCCCACGGAAAGCCTACTTGACTGTGATGGATTAGCTTTTTGATGTGCTGTTGGATATGGTTTGGGTTTGGTTTGCTAGTGTTTTGTTGAGGATTTTTGCATCTACATTCATCAAGGATATTGGCCTGAAGTCTTTTTTGTTGTTGTTTGTTTTGTTGTTGTTGTTGTTTGCCAACACTAGAATGATGCTGGTCTCACAGAATGAGTTAGGAGGGAATCCCTCTCCCTCAATTTTTTGGAATAGTTTCAGCAGGAATGATACCAGCTCCTCTTTATATGTCTGGTAGAATTAGCCTGTGAATCCGTCTAGTCCTGGGCTTTTCTGGTTGGCAGGATACTTATTACTCATTCAATTTCAGAACTCGTTGAAATTGGTCAGTTCAGAGTTTGAATTTCTTCCTGGTTCAGTCTTGGGAAGTTGCATGTTTTCAGGAATTTATTCATTTCTTCTAGGTTTTCTAGTTTGCATGCATAGGGATGTTCATAATAATCTCTGATGGTTTTTGGCATCTCTGTGAGGTCACTGATAACGTCCACTTTGTCATTTCTAATTGTGTTTATTTGGATCTTCTCTCTTTTCATTAGTTTAGCTAGTAGCCTGTCTATCTTTTTCAAAAGAACCAACTTATGGTTTTGTTGATCTTTTGTATGGTTTTTCATGTTTCAATTTCATTCAGTTCGGCTCTTTTTCAGATTTGATACCTCTTCATATCTGCATTGTATTCTGTGAAAGTATCTTACATTTATCTCCCAGTTCACCAAATCTTCCTACTTATCTAAACCATCAATTCTGCTATTTAAACTATTAAGTTTTTAAATAACTTTTGGGGTCATTTTCAGTCTGAGAACTACAATTTGGTTCATGTTCAGGTCAGACTGTTATTATTTTTTAAATATAATCTTATTCTTTCAACATGATTTTTATTCCTTCTTTATGTATTTAATCATTTAAAATATATTTGGTATATAATTTGATTTGGGCTATTCTGTTATCACAAGTGCCTGGGGGATCTAATTATCACGTTGATTGTATCTGCTGACTTCCCTTATTATGAATTGTTTCCTTGTGTAGTTTGTGAGTTTAAAAAATTATTGGAAATTTTCTCCAGCTGGTGTTGCCATTGTTTTCCCCCATGGGAGTCTCATGTGGCCTGGCATTGAAGATATCTTTAGAAAGGATTTATCTTTGCTTTAGTTTTGGAGCCAAGGGATCATTCTTCTGAAATTAATATTTTATATAAATAAATAAATACAATATACTCATATTTTATA
>NW_012103131.1:1406692-1414700 GCF_000951045.1 Mandrillus leucophaeus | reverse complement strand
TGTACAGCCATTAATATATTTTTATAATTATAATTAAGTATATTTTACATATAATTATATCATATATATATATATATATCTATCTATCTTTGGCTTGGGATTTCCTTACTTTGTGGGAAGTATAAATTAAAACTTTACATCTGATTGGGGTAGAATGAATTTGAAGTTTCCACTTCCAGTGGGATATTTTTCCCCCTTGCTTTTTCAGTGCACAGCCAAGCTTGGTTCTGGAGGCTTTGCTTGAGTTTTTCTAGTTACTCTTATAAGAAGGGGTCAGTCTTCCAGGGTCTCAACTCTGCTCAGAGTTCTTAGTTCACCTCTGCTTCATGTACGTCAAAGCCATATTCCCTTTCTCCTAACCGGCATCAAAACCCAGCTGTGAGCCCTTAGAACATGTGTTCACATTTGATGCTTCCCTGAGCTCCTCCTGGTGTATTGGTTCATGGATTGCCTGCTGGCTGTAGTTTCTATTTCCTGCTGGCTGTAGTTTCTATTTTATTTCTGTTCAAGAAGTGTCTCTTTTCCTTCCTTCAAGCTTTCCTATGAATTAAAAAGACATTGACATATATTTGGAGTCAGAGATTGCTAGCATAGCAGAAAAGGAGATTTCCTAATTAACTTTTTGTTATTAATTTCTAGATTAATTTCACAGTGGTCAGAGGATTAATTTCACGGTGGTCAGAGTGATTCAAATCCCTTGAAATCTGTTGAGAATTGTTTTATGACCCAGCATATGATTCATTTTATTAAATGTTATGTGTGCACTTAAAAAGAAAGCGTATTCTGTCATTGTAGGATACAGTGTTAATTAGGTCAGGCTAATTGTGCTATTACTGATTTTCTATTTGCATTTCTATCATACATTGAGAGGAGTGTGCTTGTGCCTCTAAACATTATTGTGAACTTGTCTCTTTTTTTCAGTTCTGTTTTTGCTTTATGAGTGGATTGATCCTTTTATCATTGCAAAGCATCTGCTTTATGTCTAGCAATGCTTCTTACCTTCAAGTCTACTTTTCTGATGTTAGAATACTGATACCAGCTTTCTTTTGTTTAGTGTTTATCTGGCACAGCTTTTTTCAACTTTTACTTTCATCCTCTTTTGCTCTTGAGGTGGGTCTCCTGTAACCAGCATATAATTGAGTTAATAAAATCAGATCTGACTATTTGGGTCTTACTTGAAGTATTTAGTCAATTTATATTTGACATAATTATTAATATATTATAATTTATAGTTACCATTTTACTTTTTATGTTATACCCATTTTATGTTGCTTTTCCTTGTCTTTGGGTTTGTTTTTTTTTTTTTTTACTTTCTTTTGGATGAATAGTTTTATTATTCTATTTTCCCTATATAAACTTAGTACTTAAACATTCTTTTATTTGTATGTTAGTAATTACTGTAAATATTGCAACATGTATCCTTGATTTATTATTGTCTAATATAATTTAGGACTTTTATTTCCTTTATACAATGTTGAGACCTTAGAATACTTTATTGCTCCCATTCTTTTCCTTTATTCTTGTCAATATATATTTTAAATCCCACTAGACATCATTTTTGATGTTTTGTATGGTTAATATTTATTTATATTTACATATATACTCTTTTTGTAGCTTTCAATTTCTTCATGCATTTCAGTTTTTAAATTTGGGTTCTTTTTCCTTTGTCTGAAGAATTTCCATTGGTATTTATTTTAGACTGGGTTTTTCTGTTTTGGTGTCTTTAAGTAATATTTTCCCTTCGTTTTTGAAGGCTGTTTTGGAAACTGCCTTTGCAAAAATTATAACAGTGAGAAAATTATGATAGCAAAAGATCTAATCAATTCCATCTTGCTTTTAACCTCCAAACTGCCCTTGGCGATTCCTGAGCATGGGCCAGACTAACTTTGGGAGACTAAAACATAATAACTCTTCCCAAAACTAAGCCACCTTTGCAAAACGAATGAAAGGCAACCAGGTTAGGAAGATGAGAGGGACCTGAATTCTGCTAAGATGTAGGCATAGTTAAATGATTACCAGCCATTATTCTGGAGGTCACAAGATTTGCAACTTCTCCAATGACTCTTGTAAAGAGCATCACTATTGTAGACCCTAAGATTGCCCTTTTAAGACGCCTTTTCAGGCTTTTGCATTTCTGATGACTGGATGACTCCAACTGGATCAGCAACTCCTCTGTGGCTCCCACCCAGGAGTGAACTCAGCACATGAGGACCATTTTCCACACCCCTATGATTGCATCACTAACTCATCGGCAGCACTCATTCCCTATGCCCCTGCTCACCTATCTTTACAAAACCTTAGCCTCCGATTTTTAGAGAGGCTACTTTGAATAGTAATAAAACTACAGTCCCCTGTTTAGCTGGCTCTACATGTATTGAACTCTTTCTCTATTGCAATTCCCCATCTTGATACATTGGCTCTATCTGGGTGGGCAGTGGGCAAGATTAACCTATTGAGCTGTTACACTCTCACTGAATATAGAATTTCAGGTTAATTGTACTATCTTCCAGCTCTTTAAACATATCATTTCTGAAAAGCCAATCTTTAGTCTTACTGTTGCTCCATTGAAGGTAATCTATCGTTCCTCTCCTGCTGTGTTCACAATTTCCTTTTTAATCTTTGTTTTTCAGCAGTTTAGCTATACTAAAGTAAAATTTATTTTATATTTACCTTGCTTAGAGTATGTAGAGATTTTAAATTTCCTCAGTTCTGGAAAATTGTCAGCTATTAATTCTTCAAATATTTCCTTATCCCATTATCTCTTTCCTCTGTATCTGAGGCTGCAATTATACTTATGTTAGGCCTTCACACTTGCTGTCTATGTCCTTTATGTTCTCTTTTGAATTTTCTAACTTCTTTTCTTCTGTGTTTCAATCTTAATTTTTTATGTTGCTGTATTTCCTATTTCACTAATCTTCTTTTTTGCTGTTTCTAATCTATTCATAATAGATTATTAATAATAACAGATTACATTAATAATAAATCCACCTACTGAATTCTTAAGTTTAGTTTTTGCAATTTTTAGTTCTTACAATTTTCATTTAGTTCCTTTCATAGCTTTTCAATTGTCTGATGAAATTCTATTTTCTTTATCTTTTTCTATATTGTCTTTGCCATATTAATAATAGTTCACTTAAGCCCTTATCAGCTAAGTCCAATATCTGAATCACCTGTGGGTTGATTTCCCTTATCTAAATATCCCCCCTAACACTTGACCATTTGGTCTTGTCTCTTGGTATGCCTACATTTTTTATTGAATGCTGGACATTGTTCATCCTTTCCTCTGATAGGTAGATCTACTGTATTCGTCTGTTCTTGCTCTGCTAATAAAGACATACCCAAGACTGAATAATTTATAAAGGAAAGAGGTTTAATTGACTCACAATTCCACATGGCTGGGGAGGCCTCACAATCGTGGCAGAAGGCAAATGAGGAGAAAAGTCACATCTTACATGGAGGCAGGCAAAAAAAGAGCTTATGCAGGGGTCCCATTTATAAAACCATCAGATCTCATGAGACTTATTCACTATCACAAGAACAGCATGGGAAAGACCTGTCCCCATGATTCAGTTACCTCCCATCAGGTCCCTCCCATGATATGTGGGAATTGTGGGAGCTACAATTCAAGATGAGATTTGAGTGGAGACACAGCCAAACCATACCATATACTATGGGTTAGTCAGCTTAATTCAACCAGGGACTGAGTTAACTCAGGGCTCAGTAGCAGTATTGAACCTCTACCTACTCCTGGATCATGTTTATTCTTAGAGCATGGTTTTAGGGTTTCCTGTTGAGTGGCTGGGGTGTTCATCATGGCCCTTGCCCCATAAGTTCTAAATTTTAGTCCTAGTGTCCTCAGCACAGTGAGATTATTGAAAACTTCACTTAGCTTTTCAGGGGCTCTGTATTTGCCTACCTAGTTTCCATTTTGTGTACCTCCAGAAATTTCCCAATATCTTGAGTTAAAAACTGACTGAGAGTTTGACTCAGTTATTTGCTCCATCTTATGGGATTCTGGATCCCCCACCCCTAAGAATTTAATTTTTCCTTTCCAGACCTGTAAGCTTCCCACATCTTTGCTAGTTTTCTTGCCCTCTCTAGTAGCCCAGGCCTGGCCTTCTGCCCAGCATTCCCAAGTGCATGAGGGAAGAGCAGCTTCAAAATGTGGCTCATCTTTCCATGGTTTTTCCCTTTCAGGAATCTTGGCCTCTTAGGCCTGGTTGCCTCCACAGCTCTCCAATGCCTTCAGACAAATGCTTTTTGGTATACCATCAGCATTCTTGTTGTTCTCTTTAAGAAGACTGGTCCTCCGCAAGCTCCCCAAGAAACAGAATCCCCTTTCTATTGTGTTTGAACCATTATATATTTTGGGGTCTCTTTGTTACCCCAACCCACCCTACCCTAACTAATACATATTCTATCAGCATTTTATTATACTTTTAGGAGAAGGTGCTGCAATAACTGTTCTTCCAGGATGTTGAACCAAAGGTCTGACATTGATTAAAATAAAAAATATGAAGGAGGTAACTCTAAAGCCAGATATTGTCATTAACCACAAGATTTAGGAACACAGTCAAATACTGTGTGAAGAGGAATTTTTTAAAAATGTTGACTCTAATTATAAAGATAATATAAAATAATATCTTTTATAAAAGATAGTCATAATTATCTTTATATAAACATATAAAAATGTAAAAGTAAAGATAATTATAAGAATTTTTGAGTTAGTATAAAAATAAAAAAATTCAAAGTTCAGTACTCAGAGGCAACTGCTATTTACATATTGTCATATTTTTTCCAGTCTTATTTCTATATATTTTGCTTTAGTTGAGATCATATTATATGGAAAATCTATATGCTACTGAAAGAAAAACACACATAAAACAAAACTTAATGCAGCATATGCTCTGTCCCCTTGGCCCAGTCAATTAGTCTCAGTGTACCTCAGCTTCCTCATCTGTAAAACAGATATTTATTACAGGGCTGTGGTGAAAGTCTAATCAGCTATTATACATGAAATTCTTAACATGATTTCAGTCACATAATTGCCCAATAAATTGTGCCTATTAGAATTATTAAATGACTCAGTCCATTTGTATTGCTACAAAGGATACCTGAAGCTGGATAATTTTATTTTATTTTTTAAAAGGGGCCTTATTTGGTGCACATTTCTGCAGGCTGTACAAGAAGCATGGCACCAGCGTCTGCTTCTGGTGAGGGCTTTAGGCTGCTTCCACTCATGGCAGAAGAGGAAGGGACACTGGCGTGTGCAGAGATCACATAGAAGGAGAGGAAGAGAGAGCAAGAAAGAGGGGTAGGAAGTGT
This sequence comes from Mandrillus leucophaeus, assembly GCF_000951045.1. Taxonomy (NCBI): domain Eukaryota; kingdom Metazoa; phylum Chordata; class Mammalia; order Primates; family Cercopithecidae; genus Mandrillus; species Mandrillus leucophaeus. The sequence goes on along the minus strand of NW_012103131.1, from coordinate 1,409,375 downwards.
CCATTTCTTTTTAACAGCCAGCTCTTGTGGGAACCGATAGACGGAGATCTCACTCATTACCTTAAGAACTGCACCAAGCACTTCATGAGGGATTGGCCCCCATGACCCAGACACCTCTTGCTAGGCCACATCTTCAACATCAGGGATCATGTTTCACCATGAGATTTGGAGGGGTCAAATATCCGAACCATAGCATTAGGACTAGTGATATCAGGAGTATCTCCATTTTAGAATGAGACAACTGAATACGAGAGGAGTTAACTAACTTGCCCAGAGTCAAGCTGCTTGTAAGTGGCAGACTGCAGGTCCACACTCTGGTCTGCCTGGCACCAGGCTCCTTCCCTTGTCACCTTCTGCTTTGAACTGCACACAGAATAATGCTGGATCCTGGGACATCACAGAAACGGAGAGCTCCTTCTGGCAGCTGTGTGGAGCTAGAGTGAATCCATCATTGTATCAACCACACAACCTCAGTGACACCCTATTATCCATGTCACACTGTAAATACTGACACACAACTCTGTGGATCAGTGACTTAGGCAGGGCTCTGCTGGGCAGTTCTTCTGGTCTTGGCTGGGCTCACCCACATGTCTACTGGTCAGTTGCAGCTTGGCTGTTCTAGGATGAGCACAGCTGGGATAACTGGGAAACTTGGCTCTGCTCCCTAAGACTCACCACCTGGACTGTCTTGGCAAAGGAGAAGGAGCAAGAGTGAGGGAAAAGTGCAAGTGTTCCCCCACCCAACCCCACTCTGAGTCATGTTTGCTAACAGCCCATAGGCCAAAGCAAGTCACATGAGGTCCAGGGGGCAGAATACCACACCCACAGTGGGAGGACACTGAAAGTCTCATGGTACAGAAAAGGTGAAGAAAAAAGCATCGATCCATTAGGTCCATTAGAGGGAGGAGAAGACACATGAACCATCTAGTTAGCCAGAAGACAGGCAGGTCAGAGTTCACCTTGTACCATCCCAGCAGGATGGCATGTAAAAAAATTAACTGATGGGCTCCTTACAGCTCCACAAAACCCTATAATTGGGTCCCTATTTAGGTGACCACATTCCCTGGGGCGAAGTCACAAATAAAACAAAATGTAAATGTAAATAAAACAAAATGTAAAGGTGGGGTGGGGGATGAGGTGGCAGCTCCTGGATCTTAACTTCAAGAACCCTGGTCTAGGAATAAGCAAAAGATTCAGAAAAATATACCTTGTTTCTTCTTCCTTCATCAACAGTAACTTCTCTTCCTGATTAAGGCAGACCCAGATGGCAAGGGGCAGCCCTCCTCCCAGGGGTGGAGGGAGGATATTCAGCAGCAGAGCTCCAGCGGGAAATGTGGGCTCGTGAATTAAGCAGGTCAGCTTCACCTGGTGCCCAAACCAAAAGGAAACCAACAAGAGGACAGGTCGTGGTGCCCTCAAAAGAAGCACAGTTCAGAGCCTACCACAAAGCCAGAAAGAAGGGACCAGGGCCTCCCTGTTCTGCACTCTCTGCAGCCATCTCGCACTGGAAGGAGCTGGATGGGGCTGGTACCCACAGCTACACTGGAGCTGCTCCCAAATCAGGAATTCATAAGCAATGCTGGGCTTATAAGAATCAAAAGCAGATTGATTGTACTGTATGCTGAATCCAGATACAGCCACACACAGAGTGAAGAAGACAAATAAAATCTCTGGAGTCTCCAGGAAAGGGAGAAACTGAAGGTGATTATTCCCCCAGGAGTCTATGCCCTGTGGGGTGAATACAGCAGGGGTGACTGCCCTACCCCCAGAAGCTGGGTTGGCCTGTGGGTGTCCAACTTGCCTTGGTCTACCCAGGACTTTTGCGATTTCAGCGCTGAAAGTTTTGCATTCCAGAAAGCCCCCTCAGTCCCAGTCACCCTGGCCGCCTGGTGGGTGAGGACGCAGGCTGAGCAGGAACTAGGGGAGCCATGGCCTCCCGCCTGCGGAGTCTGCACGCGAGCAGCCCTCCCTGCAGCCACCCGTGGCTGGGTTCGCCCGCAATGTCTGCGCACAAGCCAGGGCCCTGCAAATCTCAGGGAGACAGAGCTCCTGTCCGGCTGCCAGCAGCTATTTCCCATCCCCACACCTGGAGGAAAATCCGCTTGGCCCTGAGTGCATTCAAGGGATCAAGAACTTCAGGGAAGGCGTCCACCAGGTGCACAGCAGCCACTCGCGGGGCGCAACGGACGACGGAGCGTCCTTGTCACACGCCCGGGCCTGGCGGCCAAGGGTCCCTGTGATCACTGCTGTGGCTTCGGTGCGTCCAGACGTGGGATGGGGTGGGGAATGGGAGCGCACGACACTCCATCCGCTCCCCGGAACTACTGCAGCTTCCAGGGCTGGGAAAGAGAGGGCGCTCATTACAGCACTTAAAAGTAGCGCACAAAGACCTGCCCACCCATTCCAAAGGAGACAGCGAGGAACCACTCAGTCCGCAACGTGGCGGCCCGGGAGAGAAGCGGCCTCGGCTCTGGAAGCGGACGTCGACCCGCCCAGGAGCCTCCTGCAGGAGCGCTCCCAGCACTGCGCGCAGCACCGCCAGGCGGGGCGTTCAGAGCGGCGGGGAATCGTCCCGCCCTCTCAGTCCCTCCGTCGCTCCATTCCCGCCCCGCCTCTCCTCTTCATCCCCTCTTCGCCAGTCCACCTCTCTCCTCTCCCTGCTCCTTCCTTCTCCCCATCGCCA
>NW_012103131.1:1366211-1406518 GCF_000951045.1 Mandrillus leucophaeus | reverse complement strand
CCTCCCCCCTCCACTCCCATCCTTGTTCTTCGCCCCGTCACGCTCCACATTTCTGTGGGTTTCCACAGCTCCTCTTCTGCATCACCGTTGACAACTTGAGTTGCGTGGGATCGACTCAGGAGTCAGGATACAAGAACGTTTGCTCGTATCCCTTTTGAATGGCTCCACTGCTGAAAAAATAAGTTTCAAAGTCATTTCTCATTCATAAATCAAATTCATAATCAATAATTAATATACTGCATTCAATTTTTAAAAATATGTACTTTTGAGGCGAGCTGGTTTTTCAGGCTTTTCCTGTCTTCTCAAATAAAACTATCAGACCAGGAATAGGGAAGGGGGAGGAGGAAGAAAAGAAGTTAAACACTGTGAGTGTGAGAGTATATATTGGTGTGTTCGTGTGTGGGTGTTTGTGATTGTGTTTGTATGTGGGTGTGTGGGGGTGTTTGTGTGTGTGATTGTGTGTGGGTGTTTGTGGGGTGTTTGTATGTGTGGGTGTGTGGAGTGTTTTTTTGTGTGTGAGGATGTGTGTTTACGTGTTGTGTGCTTTTGTGTGGTTGTGGGGTGTATGTTTTTGTGTGTGTGGGGGAGGGTTTGTGTGTGTGTGATTGTGTCTGGTGTTTGTGATTGCATGTGAGTGTGAAGTGTGTGTATGTTTGTGATTGTGTTTGTGTCAGTGTGGAAGTGTTTGTGTGTTCTTGTGAGTAATTGTTTGCATGTGGGGGTGGGGTGTGCATGTGAATGTGTGTGGGGAGTATTTGTGTGTGGGCATGTGTGGGGTGTTTGTGTGTGTTGGGGGTGGGTGTTTATGTATGCTTGTGTGTAATTGTGTTTTTGTGTGTGGAGGGTGTGTGTGGGGGGTTGTGTGTGTGTAGGGTGTTTGTGTGTGTGACTGTGTGTGGGGGGCATGTTTGTGAGTGACTGTGTGTGTGAGGTATTTGTGATTGTGTGTGAGTGTGGGATGTGTATGTTTGCGATTGTGTGTGTGAATGTGGGGGTGTTTGTGTGTGTGATTGTGTGTGGAGGTGTTTGTGTGTGATTGTGTGTTTGTGTGGTTGTATGTATGTCAGTGTGTGTGTGGGGATGTTTGTGTGTATGTGTTTGTGTGTGGCTGTGGGGTGTGTGTATGGATTGTGTGAATGTGGGCATGTGTGGGGTGTGTGTGTGGTGGGGTTTGTATGTATGTCAGTGTGTATGTGTGGGGATGTTTGTGTGTGGGTGTGGGGTGTGTGTATGTGATTGTGTGAATGTGTGGGTATGTGTGGGGGGTGTGTGTGTGTGGGTGTGGGGTGTTTGTGTGTGTGATTGCATGTGTGTGTTTGTGTGTGGGTGTGGGGTTGTATGTGATTGTGTGAATGTGTGGGTATGCGTGTGTGTGTGTATGTGTGACTGTGTGTGGGTGTGGGGGGTGTGTGTGTGGAATGTGTGTGTATGGGATGTGTGTGTGTGTGGGATGTGTGTGTGGGGTGTGTGTGGGATGTGTGTGTGGGTGTGGGGGGTGTGTGTGTGATTGCGTGTGTGTGTGCGTGTTTGTGTGTGGGTGTGTGTGGGTGTGTGTGGGGTGTATGTGTAATTGTGTGTGTCTGTGTGTGGGGGGGATGTGTGTGGGTGTGGGTGTGGGGGTTGTGTGTGTGTGTGTGATTGCGTGTGTGTGTTTGTATGTGGGATGTGTGTGTTTGTGTATGGGTGTGTGTGGGGGGTGTGTGTGATTGCATGTGTCTGTGTGTGTGTTTGTGTGTGGGATGTGTGTATGTTTGTGCGTGTCTGTGTATGGGTGTGGTGGTGTCTTATAGGCTGAGGCCCCAGGGCTGGATCCACCTGGTGCGGGAGGGATGCTCCTCTTGTCAGCGACCATCTGGGTTCCTGGGCCTCCCAGAAAAGCAGCAGGTGGCTGCAGGGGGCGGGGCAAGGTAGGGCAGGGGGCCCAGCAAGGTGGGGCAGGGGCGGGGCAAGGTGGGGGCAGTGCAGATGCTGAGTCCTCTGGGGCTAGGCCTGTCTAGCGCTGGGCATACAGCCCAAGCAAGGAGCTGGAGTGTCTGTCCTCCACAAGTGTCCTCACACAACTGTCCTTAAGTATTCCTGGGCCCACAGCTTAAGCCGGGTGAGTAGCGATCATTCAGGGCTGCGGAGTGCGGTGGGAAGCAAAGGGCGGGACCGCGGAGTGGAGCTGGCCAGGGGGCTGCTTGGACAGAGTCCAGGGCACCGAAGCGAGCTGGGATGTCGTGGGTGGAATGGGAGGTGCAAGTGACCAGACGGAGAAAGAGAATGGAGAGAGGAAAGGAGAGAGCAGCGGGCCAGCTTCATAACACTTAGCTCCCGCCTCTAAAGCAACCTTTCTCCAGCACTGTGGACTCAGATCCAGCCCGTTTGCCCCTCTGCTTGGGTGTCTAATGAACACCTCCCACTCCCTTTTGTCCCTCCTCTTGGGTGTACAGTGAATGCTTCCTGCTCTCCGTTTGCGCCTCTGTTTGAGTGTCCAGTGAACGCCTCCCACTCCTGTCTTCACCAGCATTGCACACCTGTCCTTCCCACCTCTCAGGCACCAAGTAACCCAGAGCCATCCTGTTCTGCTCCCTCCACTCAAATCCCACTCACCTGCGATCCTCTGAACATCTCTGAACATCTCACCACTGCCACCCAAATCCACTTCACCCTCCCCGTCCCTGCAGGTGACTCGTGGCTCTCCGCGCCCCCCTCCCAACACCCATCGCGTGCCAGCAGCCGGAAGGAGCCTTTGGAATATGAGCTGGGAGCTGTTGCTTGGCTCAAACCGTGCCATAACTCCCCATTGGCTCAGATGAAGCTCACGTCCTTCCCATAGCCCCCAAGGACCTACCCTCTCCCCTGTTTCTTCCTTCCCAGCCCCTTGGATCCCCTGATGGTTTCTCAAATACCCAGGCCTGCCCACACCTTGGGGCCTCCCTGCTGGCTGATCCCCCACCTGGAAGGCTCACCTGTCACCTTGTCAACCAGGCCATCTGGTCACCCTCCCCTGGCATTCCAGGTCCCTTCACTCTGTCTGCTTTTTTTTTTTTTTTTAAATAGCAATTTCATCTTCTAGAAAACTATCATTTACTTACCGTTTGTTTATTGCTCCCCCCGCCCCCCACCCCTAGACAGCTCCATGGCAATGGAGGCAAAGGTGTTTTGATGCTTTGCTGTTCGGCATCTTCCATCACAATTGCTGGGCACGTGGTTTGTGTCCAGTAGATATTTGCTGACAGTTGGCTGAATGTGAAGATATGGCGCCTGGCTGCCCACAGAAAGAACTTGTGTTTTGTTCTGTTTACTGGAATAGGCAATGAGACAGTTTAAGCACAGGTGCGATGTCAGCTGAGTTGTGCTCAGGAAGAAGGCCCTGCCTGCCCTGGGGAAGATGGGCTGGGCCTGGGGGAGGAGACACACATACAGGCAAGGGTCATCGTCCCTTTTGTCCCTGAGAGATCCTGGAGCAGGGCTGTCCTGCAATGGAAGTGTCCTGCATTGGCACTGCACGTGCAGCGGCCCTGGGCCCATGTGTGGCCCTTGAGCACTTGGAATCTGGCTAGGTGTGGCTAAGAGGTTCGGCTTTAAAATTCACTTTATTTTAATTAAATTAGTGAAATTTACATAGCGACATGGGGCTAGTGGCTCGGTATGGACCATGAAGTTCTAGAATTATCCAGATTAAAGATGGTGGTGCATGGACAAGGCTGACGGCAACAGCAAAAGTGAAAGAGGTCACCTTTGGGGTCTTTTTGGGAGGTAGACCCCACAGGTTGTACCGAAGATTGGATTAGGTGTGAGGGAAAGAGGACTCAAAAAGATGCCCCGGTTTGGACCTGAGTAATGGAGACAGGGAAGGCTCAGAGGGAAGCGGTGTGGATGGAAATGGCGTTTCTCTTTTAGCTGTGTGAGTCTGGAGCACAGGAGGGGTCTGGTCCGCGGGGAGAAACAGGAGGCTACTGCAGGTGAATGGCACTTTAATCCTTAGGAGTGGATGATACCAAGGAAGGGGAAAATGTACCTGGAGCTGCAGAGACTAAGGCGTCACTGAGGCATTCCCAGAAGTGATTAGATGACATTTGTTGTTATTTGGGGAATGGGGGCTGGACTCTCATATTAAGTCCTGTTATAGAAAAATAATACCTGTTTTGTCACCTGCTTTGTCCTGCAAATTTTATTCTTACGGTAGATGCCAGCACATGGTGGGTGTGAGCCCAGGGTCCTGGCCAAGTGAAAGCAAAATTATACTTTCCACTGCAAATACTCAAATAACAGCAACGAACTGGAAGCCAGTCTGACTGGAGGCTGGGATTTTATGGGTGATTAAGTTTGGATCATTAAAATATGCAAATCAGCTGGATTTCTGATCCTCTATCACTGTCCTATGGGATCAGAGAGTCTGTTTTAACTGCCAAAAGGCTTTGAAAAATACTAGACTGACTTAATGAAATTAGCAGAAGGGAAATAGATGTTTTCTTAACAGGATTGAAACTCCTTGTTCCGATTGTTGAATGTTTCATTGAAGCCCTGAGTCAAACGTTTGAGAGTGTCAAATTCTAAATGACCCAGCCCTGCCTCTGGAACCTCAGCCTCGTTCTGCATCACGTTCCCTGATGAACCATCTGCTGGCCCGTGGTAAAGAGTGGCTAATTCCTGAAGCACAGCAACACTTTTATTTTCCACGAAAAGTTGAATGGACCCCAATATTCTGGGGCAGAGGAGACTTGGATTCCAGCACTTTAACCTCCAGCCCCTAAACACTCTCCTCTCTGCCCCACTTCTGACAAAAATACGCTGCACACAAATTTTCCACCATTCATGCCGTGGTTTCCTTGACAGGTAGAATACACATGCAACCTTTTCAGTTTAAATACGTGGTTAGAATGAACGACGACTGTATCAGCAGCACCCTATAACTGATTTTGTGACGTGTCATTCCCAGCTTGTGAACGTGGACTTCATGGGGGTATCTGAGAACCCAGAAGTCCACCTTTGCACGAGGAGGACGCCTGTGCTTGGTTCCCTGACAGAGCCAGCAGGGGGCAGGCTGGACCTGGGAATGCACTGGAGCGGCTCCCTGGAGACCTGCAGTTTGCTGAGATGATCCCAAGGACGCCTGAGTCCTGACTTCCTCCAAAGCACCGTTCCCCACTGGCCCCTACCAGGACCCAGTTTTCTTCCCATCAGTGAGAAAAATCTCTGGAATTCTCAACTGGGTCGTCCAGTTCTCCCTTCCCTGCCAAAAGGGCCCTGGCCTGTTCCAGTAGCTTGTCCTGGTCAAGTTGTCCCTTGAGGGCTGGGGCTCTGGCTGGGGGCTCTGGCTGCTTCCCTCGCGCTGCCCTTCAGGGCCAGCTCACTTGGTCACCTCAGTGCCTGTGTTTCAAACCAGCTCCAGGCCTGCTGAGCCCACCTGGCAGCCCTGGGCCCACCCTCCACTCTGGGTCCTGGTCCTAACTAGATAGCCTGGCCTCAACTCCTGGCTCTGCCATTTAGTAACAGCGTGACCTTGGTTCTCCACTTCATAGTTTTGTCATCTGTAAAATGGGACTGAATGAGTTAATAATTAAGCAGTGCTTAGAAGAATGCCTAGTACGTAATCTGTGCGAGATGGATATAGACATATAAAATTTTCTTTAAATGTGGAATACTCTTTTATTCTACTTGAAATTTGCAGTGGCCCTCAATCGGCAGAGGTGAGGAGGAGCCGCTGGAGCTGGGGTTGACCCACTTACTAATCTGAAACCAGTTTGTCAGCCCAGAGACAGAGCGGGCAGCACCGGCCCCTCCTAGATCCACCGGCTTCTCCTCCCAGCACATTTGGGCTGCGTTTTCTTTGAAGGAGATTTTCAGCTGTGAAACTCTCACTCACCCTAAATATGCTGTGGAAGGAAAGAGGATTGAGTTTTCCTGTTGTTTCTTTTAAATGCTTAGAGGTTGAGTTTCAGTCTCAGACTGGAAAAGGAAACCCTGAAATTGTATGCAGATCCAGACCATTCCAGAAGCCCCTGGAGATATGCAAGGCGGCTGAGAGCTCCAGGGAGCCACAGAGCCTCCCTCCTGATGGCCTGGACACAAGCAGTGGGCGCTCAGTTGGGGGATGGGGTTGGGGGACATGGGGTGGGTAGGCAGACACGCGATCCTCCATTTGAGTCTCAGCACAGGAAACTGGACTCCGAGCCTTACAACACACAAGGCTCTTTTGTCAGACTTCATGCCCCAGGCCAGGGTTTGCTCCCCCAGGTTCTGTGCAGGCGCCCACCTCCCCGCCCCACCCCACTCCCTCTCCATCCTAGGCAGTCCATTCTTTCCAACCGAGGCCACTGGAAGCAGCTCAAAGCAGCATGCGTTGGCCTCTGCTGCATCTGACCATATTTTAAGAGGCTTTTAATTCTGGAATAGTTCTAGGGTGTGTTCATTGTGTAAATTCCAATGCAAACCCTTTTCATTTTCATCATCCTCATTCTGTTTGGTCTCCTCTGACTCATGTAATCAGTTGAAATATTAATTACAAAAAGATGGCTGGGCACATAGAGCCGGAGGCGATTTGGTCTATCCATCAACAGAGGAGGAGTCGAGCCTGGAGGGGAAAGACTTGCCCTAGATTGCCAGCCCCTGGTAGGGCTCCCCTGGGCCCTACCCTTGGTTCCTGGGCTTCTGTCCTATTTGCTGACTTGCATTTCCAGTGCTGATTTCCCTGCAAGTGGCAAAGCACTGGAATGACCCGTGAACTTAGGAAGTGTCTGAATCGTGTGGAAGCCATGGTGGGAGCTTGGACCCTCTTGGAAAGGAAGCTGGAGTGGTGAGAAGCCACCGTTTGGCTGCGGGTGTGGGGCATGGAGGGGGGCAGATTCCTCTTTCCTGCTAAGGTCATTCATCAAGGGAGTACTCCAGAGCCCCTGACCTGCTGGGGTGATGGGTGACACTGGGACTCTGTCACCACAGGCACTGCCTTCAGATCAGAAAGGGAAAGGGTGCTGGTCATGGCGGCTCCTCTGTTCAGCTGGAGTGACAGGCAGCCATGCAGGAGGGCTGCAGCTGGGGGTCAGCCCATGCAGTGATTCCCTGGTGGTCCTTGAGCAGATCAAACCTCTTTCCCATCTACAAACAAAAGGGGGATAGGCTCAAACGTGTTTTACAGGCTTGTCGTAGGGATAAAATAAAGTCTGTGAGAGCAACATCTGACTGTATGCCAGCGGAAGGTGCCCGGGGGCATGTGGCTCACCCTGAGCAGTGGCAGTGGCACAGGCTGGGGTGCCTGCCACTGGAGAGGAGGGAGAGCAGAGCAGTACTGCAGTGACCGTCCCAGCTGGGGGAGCTGGAACCTCTGCTGGAGGTGGAGCTGTGTGTCCCCGTGAACTCCCTGGGTGACTTTTGGTTCTTTGGCCAGAGCTCCAGCATCACCAATGAGTAGGCCTACCCTTTCTTCCCAAACTCTGAGACTTTGGGTGAGGGCTTGATCTTCTGGGACTCTACTTCATCCTTTGATGGAGTTCGTGCCCATTGGGTTGGTTAGAGTGAGGAATAAAAGGATCCTATCACCAAGTGCTTTGCACAATCAGCCATCATCTGCCAGTCCAATGTGGGGAAAACATGCCGGGGGGAGATGAGAGCAGGAGCCTCATGTAGGGTATGAGCCAGGCAGTGGCTCAGAGCAAACTGAGAAGGTCCTTCTAGTGCTGGATTCATGTTTCCATGGAAATCTGCTCTTGCCAGAGAGTCCGCCCACCCCAGGCCCCCTCCTCCAGGGCTGGTGGGTTCTTTGGCCGGAGCTCCAGTATCACCGATGAGCGGGCCTGCCCTTTCTTCCCAAACTCTGAGAATTGGAATGGGTTTCCTTACCTAGGACATGCAGTTGACTGGCGAATGGAATCCAGGATTCTGAGTGCAGAAGTTTCCAGATTCAGGGTAAGCTGGTGCCTGGCTGCTTCTATGTGCGAGGAGAACAGACCCTTCCCTGTCCCCCCATGGTACTGAGGCTGTGTTTAGTGAGAATGTGAGGAACTGGGTACTAGGTGTGAACAGAAGCTTGTAAATAACCAGGGCCTTTCCAGAAGGCCTATATTGATCTCAGAGATGCAGTGTTTGGAGGTCCCAGCATGGACTCCTCAAATGCCCCCATTCCCTGCATTTTTTTTCATACCAAGCTGTGAAGGTCAGGCTAAGCCATGAAGGTCAGAATCTGTGATTAGTGGGTGGATGGCCTCCCTTAAATAGCCATGGCCCAGCTAGGTATGATTCTGCCTGGGTGTCAGAAAGAGCCTTGAGTCAGGAGGCCAGGGATGAGTCTGGCTCCAAAACCCCTGACCCCAGCCTCGGCCGCTCACCCTGCGCATCTGTTTCTTGGCTGTAAGCTGGTGATAGCATGGCCAGGGCTCTAAACCCAGCTTCTGCCCTGCTTGTCTCTGCCTGCTTCTCCCTTTTCCTCTTCCCCTCCTTGTCCCTATCTCCATCTTCCCTGCCAGAAGCAGGGCTGGCCACCCTCTCACTCAGGGTGTGCAAGTCCCCCAGGGAGGCGACCGTGTGGGTGCATGCATGCATGTGTGTGGGGGTTTTAGGTGGCAGTGTCTCTAAGATTGGACTTGGGATTCATGAAGTTTTTTTCCAAAATTAGAAAGCAAATGTATGTGGGGAGGAAGGGGGTGCTGCCAGAGGGCATGTCTAGCTGTCTCTTTGGGAAATTAAGGAAGAAGAGTTCTAGTTTGGCCCCTAAAGTCATACTTCCCCTTGGGGCTGCAGTTTTTAATCTGGTATCATTAACTAAAGTCACTGCAAACATCCTCCCAAGGCTTTGATTTGAGGTGAGTGGGAGCCCCTGTCTTCTTGGGGGTTGGGTGATGGTTGGATGACATCAGAGAAGCCCAGCGTTCCAGGTTGGAGCCTTACTCTCCCTGCAGGCTCCCCACCTCTGTCCACCAGAGGATTTCCTGTGGCGTCTATTTGCTTATTGCTTCTCAGATAAGTTTTCATTTGAAACAGTGGTCTGACGCTCTAAATCATTTGAAAGTCTTCGCATCCAGTGTTCAGACAACTCTCCTGGTTCTAACATTTGGTGATTCTGCAAGAAGCCTTCATGCTAGGGCAACCAACTGTCCCAGTTTGCCCAGCACCGTGGAGTTTCTGGACATGGGACTTTTAGTGCTGAAAGTCCCAGGAAAACCAGGCCAGTTGTTCATCCTCTCACATTCTCACTTGAGTAGCTTATATTTTGAGCCATGCTTGTTTCAAGAAGGGAAAGATACCATTTAGAAAGCCCCTTCAATGCCCAAGTGTCAAGAAAAATGGGATCCATCACCTAGTCGAATAGTAACACTGGATGGGAAGGGAGGGAAGCTGGTGCCCATGTGTTTTGAAAAAGCAGCATTTACTTTAACTTTGGAATCACAGAGCACCAGTCCCCAGGCAGGATGGGAAGTCAATGGGGCCAGGGTTGGTGCGACTGACTGATGGGATCTGAAGGGAAAGAAGAGCTTTTAAAAAGGAGAAGAATTTCACACTGAATCTCTTAATCTGTTTTACAGACTCATAAAATCTTAATATAGCCCCGAGACTGTCATGTTTACAGACAGTGCAGCAAAGGCAGTGGCTTGGAATGTGACCAGAGAGTTTGCAGAACAAACGCACCAGGGAGGGGCTTGGATGGAAATAACCAAGCGCTCTCCCCGCAGGGTAAGGCAGGACAGCCGGGCAGCCCCCGTCTGGTTCCCCCAACTGTGAGCAAAACGCTGGGCTACAATCTAGGCTGATGCTTCAGTGCACTGGCTTTTAGCAAAAAGCCCCCATACTGTCCCTGGGGCAGAGCATGGTAAGACGCCAACCCCTGGCACATCCATGACAGTGTGTGATGCAGGTGGAGCTCCAGTCCAGTGGACACACCTGTGATAGATTTGAGAACGCCTGGAGGTTGGAGGTTGCTGAGAACCCAGTGGGGCTAAGAGGGTCACAGGCACTCAGAAGACAGGGAGGTTCCAGTGGGCTTCCTGGAGAGGGGACCCAGGCTGGGTTGCACAGCATCTGGGAAGGCAGAGGGCATTTCGGGGGAGAGGGCGTGAGCAAGGGCAGGGGGGCTGGATGGGCACAGCACTGGTGAGGGCAGCAGAGGCAGCACCTGGAGAGGTGGCTTTTGCTGGGGAACGGTGTGAGATAAGCTCACCCTAGTCCTGGCTTTGGAGATGAGAAGAAAAAAACAAAAGTGAAGCAAAACACTTGCCACTGTAGAGGAGCTTACAGTATAGACCACCTGGGAGAAATGAACTTGAAAACAAAGGAAGATTTAGGAGCTGAGCTTGTCAATGTCAAAGTCCAGCCTGAGCTATGGAAGAAGAATAGAATTGGAGTGAGCCCTGCTGTCCGGCAGACCTCTTCTCTCTGTATTCCCTGCCCACCCCAGGAGTCTGGAAACTGGCATGCTTCTGTGTTAACATAATGGCTTTAAAATTTTTCCCGTTATGTGCTTTAAAGAAGTAATTTCCAAATATTGGTCTATGTGGAAAAAACGAGAAAAAAATCAAGGTTTCCCTGGTCTAAGACTAAATGTGAAAAATAAAGAAAATATAATGAGTTTTTTATAAAGTCAAGTTTATTTAATTTACAGGAGTATCCTTTACACAGAGATTATGCTGTTCTTATGTTTTTGCTGTTCAGCTGGCTTTCTTTAATGGAATCATGGTCCATGAATTAACTTAAAATTAAAAGTATTGGTTTCTGAAACCCTAAAGGCTGGGAACTACTGTTTTAATGGCTGATTGTCTCCCTATCTAAAATATATATCAATACATTTTGACATATGGATACTTGCCATCAGGAAGACAGAAGAATCTGGACAGAAAGAGATCAAGACTTAACTGGTAATGCTGTAGACCACGGCAGATCGTAACAGAAGACAAAGCCCTTAAAAGGTAAACCTCCTTGGCTCTGTTCCCTGGAGGAGGTGCGTTATTATGTTGATGGGAGGTGGGTACAAATTGGGAGGGATTTGGATGATGCTATAAGATTAGAAGCTACAAAATCTTTGTGAATGTTTGTTTCTTTGAGCTAGGCTTGGAATGGGGAAGACTCTTCTCTCCTTTGTTCCAGACATGAGTGAGATCAGAAAGTCTCCTAGACAACAAGAGCTAGTTCCCTCTGACACTTCTTTGCTACCCTGTCTGACCTTTCTCTGGGCATGCCCTTTTCCTAGGGTTAGAGTCCAAAAGCCAAGTTGACATGCCAACGCGGAGCTCATGCCTGTGTAGGGGAGGAAAATAATTTCTTTCTACTTTTCATAGTTTTTAGTTGGGACAGACCCCTGTAACAAAAGACAGATTAACAAGAGAAAAACAGAAGTTTAATAACAAGTATACCCTCGTGCATGCATGGAGGTACTCAGAAAAATGAATAAATCTCAAAGAGGTGGCTTGGAATTCAGGCTTAAAAATTATTGTCTACAGAAAGTAAGAAAGAAGGGCATGGGGAAGGCTGGTTATGGGAAGAAAAAGTACAGTAAACAAAGAGTCATGTTTGTGTTTGCAGATGTGAGTCAGTGCCTTCTCCATTGATGAGAGTCTTTAGTGATTTGAGTCCTGCTGCAGAGAGGGAGACACGCTTACAGACGGAGATTTCCCCTTTTATAGATTAAATTTCCCTTACAAAAAGGTAGCTGCCACTTTGTTTTCTGAGCATCTTTCGTGTCTGTAGCTTCTCAAAATAATAAGCTCAAAATAAGTCTTAAGCCAAAGAGGCATACTTTGGAGTGGCATTTTCTGGTCTCCTGCACCTCTTCCTTCTAGACAACACTCCAGTTCCTAGAACACTGGGAAGCCCCATCCAAATGGCCCTGTATTAGTCTGAGTTCTCCAGAGAAACAGAACCAATAGGTCACACACTCACATATTTAAATATATATATATTATATAAGGAGCATTTCTTATAAGCACTTTATTATAAGGAAGTGGCTCATGTAGTTAGAGAGGTTGAGATGTCCTAAGATCTGCAGTTGGCAAACTGGAGACCCAGGAGATCCAATGGTATAGTTCCAGTTTGAGTCTAAAGGTCTGAGATCCAGGAGAGCCAATGGTGTACATTCCAGTCCAAGTCCAAGTCTGAATTCATAAGTGGGAGAAGACCAATTTCTCAGCTAGAAGGCAGTCAGACAGAAGAGAGAGAATTCTCCCTTACTTGGCCATTTGTTCTGTTCAGGCCTTCAATGGATTGAATGCAGCCCACTCACATTGGGGAGGGCAATCTACTTAGTTTATGGATTCAAAAGTTTGTCTTATACAGAAACACCCTGATAGACCTACCCAGAATAATGTTTAACCAAATATCTGGGCAGCCTGTGGCCAACCAAATTGATACATTAAAATTAACCATCACAAGCTCCAAGGCACTTCCAGGGCCTGTGCTGGCTTTCCTCCTGGGTTCCTCTTCCTCACGAGGGCCACACAATTGGATGAATACTTCCAGGCCCAAAGTTTGGCCCAGCAGGGATATTTGTGGGGATGGGGAGAAGAGCTTTCATATAAGGGTCTAGAGAGTGAATATAGGTGTTCACAACTGGTCCAGGGTGGGCCAGGTATGAGAAAAAGGGACAGGCTAGAGGCCAACTGTTGCCACACTGCCTGTTTCAGAGCAGAACTCCAAGCAGTCCGATAATTCTAAATTTGAACTTAAGTTTCCAGGTTGTTATGAAAGTATAATTATCATTGTAGGAGGAGGGAATGTATTTAACAGCTTGTTTGCTTGATTTATAACTTTTGAATATTTAGACATATGGTATGTGGGTGTCCATTTGTACACTTGCCCAGGCCCTCTAAGGGTCCTGTCTGAGTGGATGGGGTCCTGATATTGTAAAATTATGCATTAGAGGGTATTGGGGGTTGTTCAGAGGGGCTTGTTCAGGTAGGGTTGATATTTCATTTGGGCCTTGAATGCAGCAGGATTTTGAAGTTCAGTGAGGGTAGGACTGGTGTGGTAGACTCCAATTACAAGGTGCACCTTGAAAACCAGATAGAAGTGACATCCAGTTAAATATGGCAGACTGAAAACGTGAATTTACTTCTACACCCACCCCAAATCCCATCAAAAAGATAGTAAAGGAATTAAAGGGAGCAAAAACTCTTAAGGACAAATAGAAAGTGAGTGGAATAACAACAGGATGTTTTGGGAACTGGACAGTGGATGAATGAGTGTCTTAGTCTGTTCAGCTGCCGTAACAACATACCTTAGACTGAGTAATTGATAAACAATACACATTTATTGTTCATAGTTCTGGAGGCTGGGAAGTCCGAGATAAAGGCACCAGCAGATTCAGGGGCTGAGAAGGGCCTGTTCCACAGAGATGGCACACTCTATGTGTCCTAACAAGGTGAAATGGGCAAGCAGGCTTGCTCAGATCTCTTTCATGAGGGCACTCATCTCTTTCAAGAGGGCACTAATTCTATTCAGGAGAGTGGAGCCTTTGTGACTGAATCACCTTCTAAAGGCCCCAACTTTTAGTACTATCACATTGGGTATTAAGTTCCAACATATGAATTTGGGGGAACACATACATTCAGACGGTAGCAATGACAGTAAATGATTAACTGACAAGAGAAAGTCAGCAGGATCCCTAGTGTGGGGACCAGTGGGGGTGAAAGCAGGAGGACTGTGGAATTTGGAATACGAAGTGTGTGGGGGAAATAGACCTCAAGATTCCCTGCTTCCCTTTGAGGAACGGGCACCTGACTCGTGCTATCCTGCAGAAGACTGGAGGTCTGCTTTCCAGAAAGACTGAGGAGACAGACCTTGGTCTCGGGGAGCAGGCAAGAGAGGAGAGGCACACTGAAATGCAGGATTAGGTGCAGGTTTTCCCAAAATGAGATGTCAGCCCCTTTTCTGCTCTGTCTTCAAATGTGTGACTCTCCTAGGCAGGAGTGTGGAGGTCGCCCCATGAAGAGAATTATCCACTCAAGAGAAAGACCCCCACCAAGTTGTCAGCTGCTTCAAGTTCCCTTTGGGAAATGGTCTTAAATCACTGCCATGAACGGTAACCTTTTAGTGTATTCCTCTTGACTATAAACCACAGTCAAAGCCCGTTCGACATTTGAAGAGAATGAAAGATAGAGACCAAACACGGCCTCATAATTGTTAAAATGAAATTATTCAATACAATAGAGGATCAATTGATGAGTCAGACTCCTGAACCTTTGCTCTGGACAAATGTCCTTGGAAGGCACACTCTGTGTGTCCTAATGTGATGAAATGGGCAAGCTGGTAAAGACAGATTTTGATTCTTAAGGTATGAGTACACTCTGTGAAGCTGGGTTAGAGTCCCAGACTTCTTTGAAGGGTACCTCCTTAGCTGGAAGGTCTTTTTCCTGGCTCCTTGTTTGGAATTGGAATTATTCCCTGACTCCCTAGTCTGGAACTCTTTCTTCCTGACTCTCTGTGAGGTTCCCCCATTCTGTTTATTCTTTCTGTTCTCTCTATTGGATCCTGCTTCTCCCGTCAGAATGATTCTGTCACCAGAAGCCCCTTTCTTTGAATCCCTGCTGACTAGACGTTCTGCCGACTCTGGCTACCTTGGCCAGATCCTTTCCCTTCCCACTCCTGCCCCTGAGTCAATTGAATTTTAGCCTCTCTACCCTCCAGGGGCTCATAAGGGACACAGGGCCCCTCAAAAGCAAGCACCTGAGGCTGAAAAGAGAAAAAGAAAGGACTATGTGGAAATTGGGCAAATGAAAAAATGTTAAAATCTTCTCCACAAATATTGGTAAAAAGCTTTAGCCCTTGTTGAGTAGGTAAATTCAACTTGTCTTATTTTCATCAGAAACACAATCTGGATAAAACTATAAAGTGAATATAAACTAGTGAGTTTGTGTTACTCTGTTTCACTACCTCATGACTAAAATTTTTTAAAAATGAAAAGCCATAAGATCTAGTTGCATCTCTTTGTTTCTGGATGTGTACATGTATGATCCATGTTTGTATGTTATGTAAATGTAATCTTTTTTTTACCTCCAATGGCATTACCCAACCAATATGCTAAAATTGGCTTAGGGATAAATGAATGCTCAAACAAATTAAGTTTTCATAGGATTCTGAGAAAATTAGAAACTGACTCCGTTTTTGTGTTTTTTTTTTTTTGTTTTTTTTTTTTTAAGTTCATGTGCTCTGGGAATAATCCTTGTTAAACAAAAGCTAGTTTAAAAATTACTGATCAAATAAAGATAGGACTGTCTTCAGAATTGTCAGCAATGAATATAATACAGACATATATTTTTGCCTGGGTTGTCTGGTCAGAGAGGTCTGTGTTGTCTCTGTTAGATGTTTAAGGACATAAAACTATAAATCCAACCTTAGAGTAGAATGCACAGTAAAAACGAATTGCTTAATTGGTTAATGCGTATCAGTAATGGAAGTAAAAAAAATAGGTTATAAAAGCATTGTGAAAATTTTATCTTGTGTGGTCAAAGTTAACTAAAATTGAATAGAATCATTTCTAAGGTTTATTAAAATAAGTTTTAGCACTACATTGATGCAAAAGTAGATTTTGGTCTTGTCTGTTAAAATGACAGGATTTTCTCAGAGTACTGGTTTGATAATATGAAGGGTTTTTCCTTATCTTTTAAGTAAACAAATATTTTGTGTTTTATCGAGATACTTTCTTGTGTTTCATTATTGTCTTTTATTAAGTATTTGATTACTTAAGATAAATGCATTTTCTCAACATTAAAATAGTTTTTATTGATAACTTCTGTATTTACCTCTTGAAGTCTTTTCATTATTACTGTGTTTAAATGAGTGACTCACTTCAAAGTGACTTGTGATCCTATTTTGATGAAGCATTTTGAACTTTTTGACATTGAAAAAAATTTCCCATTATCAAATTATAAATTAAGTCTTTTTTGCCTTGAATTAACATTGGGATTTTTAAAATTGGGCTCCTGGAAAAGCTCAAAAGATGTGTCTCTGGCTTTGTAAAAGAGACAGGCTAAACTGACTAGATTTATTTGATGTTAAGTTATATGGAAAGCATTGTCAGATAAGTGATTTGAAACTTTCTTTAAGTAATATTTATGATTTTTTTTAAGAGACATAGTTTTGCTCTGTTGTCACCTGGGCTGGAGTGCAGTGATGTGATCATTGCTCACTGTAACCTCAAATGCCTGGGCTCAAGGGATCCTCCCTCATCAGCCTTCTGAGTAGCTAGGACTGTAGGTGTGCACCATGACTGGCTTTTTTTTTTTTTTTTTTTTTTTTTTTTAATTTTTGTAGAGACAGGGTCTCACTATGTTGCCCAGGCCGGTCTTGAGCTTTTAGCCTCAAGTGATCCTCCTGCCTCAGCCTCCAAAAGGGCTGGGATTATAGGCATGAGCCACTGTGTCTGGCCTATGGGTATGTTATTGATATGAATGTTTTAAAAATTGTGTGAGATGTCTAGAAATCTAATATTCTATCAGTCATAATTGGCTATGTTAAATTGTTGTATTCCACAGAAATAACTAAATTTCTTTGTGAGTTGTATCATTATAATAATAATGAACTCTCATGCTATTTTTAACCACGCCCATTCTAAGTCTTTGTCATCCACAGTTTTTTGTGATTTTTGTTTTTGTGTTTTGTTTTTTGAGGTGGAGTTTTGCTCTTGTTGCCCAGGTTGGAGTGAAATGGCATAATCTCGGCTTACCGCAACCTCCCACTCCCAGGTTCAAGCGATTCTCCTGCTTCAGCCTCCCAGGTAGCTGGGATTACAGACATGCCCAGCTAATTTTGTATGTTTAGTAGAGACGGGGTTTCTCCATGTTTGTCAGGCTGGTCTTGAACTCCAGACCTCAGGTGATCTGCCCACCTCAGCCTCCCAAAGTCTGGGATTACAGGCATGAGCCACTGCACCTAGTCTCATAGTTATTGTTTTTATTCTTCTCTGAAATTGTTTGCAATCATCTACGGTCCAAAATTTCTTCTTCAAGGAGTTTCATGGAAAAAACTCTGACAAGTACGGTAGAACACAGGTTTCTCAAAACTTTAAGATCATACCATTGGTAGAACTCTAGTGAAGAAACTGATGGGTTCATGAAACGACTATTTCATTATCAAGCAGAACACAAAGTAATTACAGGGGGCTGGATAAACTGATGAGGATACTTTTTAATGACTTTTTCTTTAAAACATTGTTTGCTTTAACTGTTTTGTTGTCTAGATGTAAGCAAGCTTTTAAAAAAAAGCTATCTATAGATTGCAACAATTTGATAAAGTATACTTTTGTGAACAAAAATGGAAACAATTACTTTTTCTCCCTCCTTGATCCATCTAGAATTCGGAAACTATTTGTAAGTATTCTTATGTTTATGGCAATATAGTTATTTGCATAAGTTAAATAAGAATCTGTCCTCCTTATAACAGGACACGATTGGAAGCACTGCATATATTACAAGGCTTTGACTGGAATGCCGTATTTTCAGATATGACCAGACAGCTTTAAGGAACTAAGGTTGACTTTATGGAGCCAATAAGCCACCCTCTTCTTGGTAAAACTGGCTTGAGGGTTCCACCCTTACAGATGAATAAGGAATATCCCTTCTTGGCAGGCACAGGAACCTCAGGATATTCAGGAACCTCAAGAAGAGAGGAATTCACTCAAATATAAGTGTGACAGATGAAGCCTGATGGTAGGTCTTTGGTTTGGCTTCATATCCTAAAGAGGCTTTCAGAAGTCGAATCTGAGATTCCTTACCAAAAGTTCTAGCAAAGCAAATTGAAGAAGAACCTAAGTGGTCAGTCACTATTCTTGCTGCACTTGTGTAAATAATGAGACCTAAACTTATTATTTTGCAAATGAATTAGTCTTTCTTTGATTATCTTTGGTAAAAATGGAGGTGACTATAGGGAGAAAAAATGTTTCAGAAGAAAACTATAGTGTACCCAATATTTGATTCTAGCCCTGTTCATTTACATTGAGGTTTTATTATCCACATGTAGTTTGGACTGGATCCTGAGTTCTCCTAGTTTCGCTCAATATCTGGCTATGACTTTCCAAACTAATATTTCCAATTTTCTCTCATCTTTCTGGTTTGGGATCACTGTTGTTTTCCTAATGCCCTGTAAGCTAAAGCTGAGCAACTTTCTATTAAACTTCAGAGGAACCACCAACCACGACAGCTTATGTATGGACAACCTTCATGACATCCAAACTGCAAACCTGGAAAATCTGTTAGATTGCTATTGCCCTCCCAGGGCCTTGCTCCAACTGAAGATACTTCAGGACCAGCGTCTAGAAATCTTCACTGGCTGCCCTATGGACTCAGAAAGCGAGTTTATGGTTTGTTCTTACTATTAACATTTATTTTTCTTTTATTTTTATAGAAACAAAACTATCCTTATTAAAGGCCTGATGGCTCACACCATCCAGGAGATCTCCTCTGCGACCAACTCTTAGCAGCTGATTCAGTGGTCCTTCATGAACAATAGGCAACTGAACAAGAAAATGAGTTTATATTGTTGAAAAGAAAGAAGAATGCCTCTTTTTTCCCTTGAACAAGGGAGGTGGGGACTATCAAAAGATTCTTTGCTTGACCTAACTTTAGTCAGGCTTCTAAATCTTCCCCTTGGCCCATCTGTGCACTTCCTTGTGAAATCCAGTTTTAGCAAAGAACATTGCTAAGTCAGTTTAACAAGAACCCCCCATCCTCAATATCTGATCAGATTGCTCAGTCTCCATCATACCCCAGATGATGTCTGATTACCCTGGCCTGTCTTCAGCAAGAATTCTGTTAGGTCAGTTCAGCCAGAATCTCCCTTAACTGTTTCCTCCCAGTAATTTTTTTCTTTTTTCTTTTTTTTTGAGACAGAGTCTCCCTCTGTCACCCAGGCTGGAGTGCAGTGGCACGATCTTGGCTCACTGCAACTTCCACCTCCCGGGTTCAAGCGATTCTTGTGCCTCAGCCTCCTGGGTAGCTGGGACCATAGGTGTGTGCTGCCATGCCCAACTAATTTTTTTTTTTTTTTTTTCCTTAAGATGGAGTCTTGCTCTGTCACCCAGGCTGGAGTGCAACAGTGTAATCTCAGCTTACTGCAACCTCTGCCTCGTGGGCTCAAGTGATTCTCCTGCCCCAGCCTGCTGAGTAGCTGGGATTACAGGTGTGCACCACCATGCCCAACTAATTTTTTGTATTTTTAGTAGAGATGGGGTTTCACCATGTTGGCCAGGCTGGTCTTGAACTCCTGACCTCGTGGTCTGCCCACTTTGGCCTCCCAAAGTGCCAAGATTACAGGCGTGAGCCACTGTGCCCAGCTGGTGCCCTAATTTTTTATATTTTTTGTAGAGACTGGGTTTTGTCCTGTTGCCCAGGCTGGTCTTGAACTCCTGAGCTCAGGGCAATCCACCCACCTCGGCCTCTCAAAGTGCTGGGATCACAGGTATGAGCCACCGTGCCCAGCCTTCCTCTTAGTAATTTTCTATCCACTGACCCCCACACTCTTCATGGCTATAAATTCCCATAGAATTGCATAAATTCTATGCAATCTCTCTCCCTAACTCTAAGACCCCATTGCAGTGGTCTCTATAACTATGTCAATGGCCCTGAATAAAGTCTTCCTTACCATGCTTTAACAAGTATCATTGAACACATTTTCTTTAACAACAACAAGAAAAACACTAAGCAGAAAAGGGATGTAAGAAAGAGTGAGATGAATAACACACTTCCAAGAGAGAGGGCTCAAAGAAGGAAAAGGAACGATCAAATGAATTCCTTATAACCCAAAAGAAACTGCAGACACAACGGACCAACAAACTGAGCTCAGCTGAACTCTGTAAGTTTCCAGCAGCGATTCTGTGACCATAGAGAGATGAAAGGCAAGTTGAGGAAACAAATGGGAGAAAAACGTAAAACATTACAGTGATGGGAACCACGTTCAAAGCCACACAACCCTGAAAGCACAAGTTTGACAAAATTATGCAAAACAAACCGGCACAAACTAACATGCAAGATTGATAAAAAAAAAAAAAGATGTAAATGGCAGGTAAAGGGCAACTGATTTTTCCAAGAAGAAAACAGAATGGATGGAATTGAAAAGGCACTCAAGGAACTATGGGAAGCTGACTTTTCAGAAGGAGGATGTGGACTTCCAATTCAACCGAGCACGTGTGTATCCCAGAAAGAGAAACATAGACATAGACAGAGTGACTCATGCTGAAGCATAACTATGGTTAGCTTCTGAACACGATGACAAAGGCAGAATCGTATCGACCAAAAAGCCAAAGGAAACCAAAGAAAGCACAAATTCCCCCACAGCATTCGGCACCCGAGGATGGTGGCCACAATCTACAGTTTGGGGGAAAGGAAAACTGGCACATGTAAAGATCACACACAGATGGCTTTACACATGGGGGCACTCAGGGTGGAGAGTTCCTAAAAGCCGTTTTTGACAGAACACTGAGGAATCAAACTGCAGATCTTAGGAACAAGGAACTGTGCTGAAAAGGATTGACAGTGAACACAGAATCCATTCTATTTCGGAATTAAGACCTCAGCGACTAGTGAAATTGTGTGTTATAAAACCAAGAGTAACTCTTATAAACATGGCCGGTGTAAATCATGATGTCATAACCAAATCGGAAAAGGAGGCGAGGGAACGCTGGCCTTTACCTCATCTTTTAGAGCCGGAAGTTCAACTTGAAACATGCAATCATATCAAAATCCAATAACCTTGAATAATCACTCTTTGTCTACCGTTTTCTCCCCTTGACTTTGAAGGGATCGTTTGTTCCTTTTTATATTGCTTGAATTTGTTTTTTTAATTGATACATAATATTCACACATATTTGTGGGGTACATGTAATGATATGGTTTGGATCTGTATCCTTGCCCAAATCTATTGTAATCCCCAAAGTTGGAGGTGGGTCCTGGTGGAAGTGATTTGATTATTGGGGTGGATTTCCTCCGGGAACTGCCCTCATGATAGTGAGTGTGTTCTCACGAGATCTGGTTGTTTAAAAGTGTGTGGCACTTCCATCTTGCTCTTGGTCCTGCTCCTGTCATGTAAGACGCTGGCTCTCATTCACCTTCTGCATGAGTAGAAGCCCCCTGAGGCCTCCCCAGAAGCAGATGCTGCCGTGCTTCCTGTACAGCCTGCAGAACTGTGAGCCAATTAAAGCTCCTTTCCTTAGAAATTACCCTGTCTCAGGTATTTCCTTATCGTAATGTGAGAATGCCTTAATACATGTAATATTTTGTTAGGTACATGGAATGTGGAGTGACCAAGTCAGGGTATTTGGGGTATCCATCACCTCAAGTATTTATTTCTGTATTCTGGGGATCTTTCAAGACTTTTCCTGTAGCTATTTTGAAATACACCCTACACTGTTGCTAACTAGTCACCCTAACTGGTTGCTAACTAGTCACCCTACTCAGTTGAATTGGAAGTCCATGTCCTCCTTCTGAAAAGTCAGCTTCCCATGGTTCCTTGAATGCCGTTTCAGTTCCATCCATTCTGTCCTCTTCTTGGAAAAATCAGTTGCCCTTTGCCTGCCAAATTCTCACATTCTTTCCTCCATTTTGTTAGTAATAAGGTTACTATTGAACCTTATTCTTTCTATCTTACTGTGTGTCTGTACCCATTAACCAACTTCTCTTTGTCCTCCTCCCCACTGACACACCCTTTCTAGTCTTTGGTATTTATCATTGAATTTGTTTTTAATGAGCACGATGTTTTGAAACAAAAACAACAAAATGTCATTATTCTTAAAACATTTCTTTTTGAGTTTTCTCCTGTCTATCTGGTTTGCTTCATTAAAAAGAGAGAGAGAAGAAGAAGAAAAAAAAATTTCCATGCCTTTGAAAGCATCTCTCCTAATCCATCTTCCCCAGGGCAAAGAACCGGCTGGGAAAGGTGGGCGGGGCCTCCCTGCTTCCTGCTGAGGGGGGCTCTGTGGGCACCTAGCCCTTGGAGAAAGGCTTGATGGCAGATGGGGCCCTTTGCTTGGAGCCTTGACTTGGTTTGTGGGGTTGCCTTTGGCTGTCGGGGGTCTTAGCCCATGTAGCAGAGGAGTCCTGGTGCTCCTACTTAGTCCTGCACTAGAGGAAGGGGCGTCTGGGCTCCCCTCAGAGCCCAGATGGCTCACACAGAATCCTGGGGGCCACCAGAGGAGGTGATCACCCAAAGCCCCTCTGTGGGGAGATTGTTTCCACTTCAGTAGGCCCTCTCCCTGTCCAGGGCCAGGTGTGGGTTTGGGGCTCAGACTGTCCCCAAGCCACAGCCCTGACAGCTGCCCTCCTTTTCTCCAACCTCAACCCCTCAAGCTGAGGCTTGAGCGGAGAGAAATTGGGGGTGGGCATGCGGGGAGGGAGAGACTGGAGGGCCGCCATCCATTCATCCATTCATTTGTGCACTGAGCAGCCCTTGTGAGCAGGCTTGTATCTCTGGGGACACAGGCTGTGTGGGGGACCTAGGTGGAGGCAGAATGCCAAATGTAGGTGCTCAGTAAGAATTAGCTGCCACCTCCCTGCTGTCTGGCTCTAGTGAGCCATCCTGTCCCTCCCAAGATCAGTTTCTTCTGTAAATAGACTCTCCCAAGATCCTTTCCAGCCCAAGGACCTGAGTCCCCAGGGGTAAGTGATCATTTAGCAGACAGAATTCATAAAATATCATAATGTAGGCTTATTCAGACAGATACTCTTCAAATTCCTGTGCAGGCCTTATTTCACTTAACTCTCACATTCTTTCCTCCATTTGATTTCATTTTGAGATGGAGTCTTGCTCTGTCGCCCAGGCTGGAGTGCAGTAGCGCCATCTCGGCTCACTGCAACCTCTGCCTCCTGGGTTCAAACGATTCTCCTGCCTCAGCCTCCTGAGTAGCTGGGATTACAGGCTCGCCCAGCTAATTTTTGTATTTTTAGTAGAGATGGGGTTTCACCATGTTGGCCAGGCTGGTCTTGAAATTCTGGCCTCAGGTGATCCACTCGCCGTGGCTTCCCAAAGTGCTGGGATTACAGGCCTGAGCCACTGTGCCTGGCTGTTTCTTCCATTTTATAGATGACAAATTTGAGGCTGGAAGATGAAGTCACCTGCCCAGTAGTAAGTGGCAGACTCTTGGACCTGGATATTTCTAACTCCACACCTTTTGCAGCAGTATATTTACCTGTTTTTTTGTGTGACATACTTAAATATCAAATCTGTTTTTCCTCTAATTGGTGAGTAATTAAATACCAAGAGGCAAATCAGTCAACTCCTACAGAAGGAGTGGGGCAGGGAGGAAAGGAGCCTGTTGTAAAACCACGTCAGAGAAAAAATAGGACAGAGCCATTTCCCTTTAATTGAGAAAGGGCTTCGAAAATACTCCCCTTTCTGGGTAATACAAGACGATAGAAACTGGCTGAGTAACTGTGAGCGAATGCACAAGCATCTGAGCACAGACGCAGAAGCCTGTGTTATGTCTGCCTTTTATTTGTTTTCTCTGGATGTGTCTGCATTTAATATACATAACAAAATGCCTTCATCATAGTCTGTTTCTCATTTAAAGAAAAAGGAAGCCCAAGATTTAGAAACTCAGTACAGAACAAAAAGCTTTTAACGTAGCAGTTTTATTTAAAAACCAAACCAAACAAGAGCCTGACTTCCTTGACGTGAGGTGGTGCCACCGCCCTGGCCTGTTCTTCCTGTGTGCATCCCCCCACACGCACCCCTGCACGCTCTGAAGCTGTCACTGCCCACCCCACAGGACCTCCCGGGCCTGAACGCTCAAATAGGTATTTGCTGTGTGGATGCAGAAGGAAAGAGCTCTTCCTTTATAGAGAATCCAATTATCTGACCTTTTATAGCAAAGACCCATCTGGAGAATTTTAATCATTCCAGCAGAATGGAAGATTCCATCACTCTCGGTTGATCTCTGTGGCTGTGTGTATTCATCCCCATGATTATGCGGTTTCATTATCTCTTGTAGGTAAACAAGGAACCTCCTTCTGAGAGGTTCATTGTCAGTGCCCATGGGTCAAGCTCCCTACGGTCTAGGAGCGAATATTGTGTCTCCAGCTGAGTTGGGGATCTGCATCTAACTTCAAGGGGATTAAAGGGCACTCTTAGCCTTAGTTCTTTGGGCCCCATTAGCATTGTATATGATAATGACGAGCTGGATCAAACCCTAGGCCTGTACCATTCCCACAGGCCAGTGGTGCCATTTGCATTGAGCCTGCCCATCTTAACCCTTTGCCACCCAGGCCCTTCTGCCTCCTGGGTTCAAGCGATTCTCCTGCCTCAGCCTCCTGAGTAGCTGGGATTACAGGCTCGCCCGGCTAATTTTTGTATTTTTAGTAGAGATGGGGTTTCACCATGTTGGCCAGGCTGGTCTTGAAATTCTTCCCAGGGCATTTGTGCCAGCCTGAGTTAGCATGTGTCTTGTTGGCCCTGGGCTGAGCAGGAGACAGTGACTGTGGCCCAGGAAAGGCCTGGCTGGAGATGAGTAGTGTGGTTGGCAGAAGGGATGGAGAAGGATTGGGGAAAGGGTCGGTGAATATTTTCAGCAATTACCTGCCATCTTTGCTTCAGTTTTCCCATAGTGACCCTGGCTTGTAGGTTTGTCAGCCCCAGAGCCCTGATCCTGGCCTCAGTTTCCCTCTGGCTTCCTGTAGCATTTCCCTGGTGGCCTTTCTCCGGCTCAGGGGAAGCCATCTGTGCCTCTGCTTCTAGGCCCACCCCCTTCTATAAGGGACAGTCCAAATCTCACCTCCCATCTCCCGAGATGTGGTCATCCTCTGGGAACTCATGGCATAGGCAGAGCACAGAGTGACCTGTGCTTTGATATGGGTATTAGAGAAACCACAGCCACCTGCGTGTGGGAGGAGCAGAGAGAATTGGCGAGGGATGGGGCAGCCTCCTGGAGGATGTGATGCTAAACTGAGCTTTGAAGGGCAAATGGGAAATACCTGGAGGAAGGGAGTGGGGAGGAGTTACAAGCCGAAGGGACCGAGCCGCATGGACTGGGAATTCTAACTGGCTGGATAGAAAGCGTCTGCCAAAGACGGTGACACATGAGGCCAGAGAGATTTGGGGACCCGAAGGCCTTGAAGGTCTCTCTCTGCGTTACTTTCACGGGCACGGAGTACAGGTGTGTCTCAGAGCACCCCTACACTTGTGCAGTGCACAACCCAAAAAAACTGAACGGGGTGACCCTGCCCCACTAAGGGAGACTAGCTTTATCTTGAGGGGAATGGGCAACCTTCAGAGGGTTTTAAGCAGAAGATTGACATGGCTATAAATGTGAGTTTAAAAGATCACAGTGGCTGTGGATGTGTGTTAGAGGAAGAAAAGACGGAGGCAGGAAAGCTGTTGGGAGGAAGCCTCGCAAATGCAGGTGAGGCTTGTCAGGGCTGCTTTCAGACAGTGCTGGGGAGAACGGAGGGACGCATGCTGTGTGGGGCTCACAGTGGCTTCTGCAGGAGCTTGAGAGTGACGGTGCAAGGAGTAAAGAAAATGTCCAATCCACTGTAAACACCTTCGGTGAGTAACAACTCCTGGAAAATTGTCGGTGCTTATGCCACAGAAAGTTTCCGGGAGTTTTCTCCCCGACAGTTTCAATAATGCCTGCTAAATTATGTTGCTTGTCACTGATAATATGAATACTTTAAGGCATTTCTTTGTTTCAGTAACTCTCCCGTGCTAATACTCAATACCTTTTCTCTGTTATGACTCAAAGAGATGTTCTTGACTCCGAACACCCGTGTGCCAATTCAGTTCTGGAGAAGCAGAAAAACCTGAGTGCTGGAAATGGCGAAAGGTCTGTATCCCTGGCGTGCCCAGGTCCACATCTGCCTGCCCTCCTCCCTTCTCCAGTTGTTGCAGGGGGTTAAGTGGTCTCAGCACTGTCCAAGCACCCCCAGAAGAATCTGATAGAGCCTGGTCCCGTAAGCTTCCCACCTAAGCTTAGTCTCCCAGTTCTAAGCTCAGCCCCAACCCTCAACCACTCACAAAGGCAAATACTTCTCCTCTTCCCTCTCTCCCAAGACTACTTTGAAAACAAGCCCTTATACTTGGTCATCTATTGACAGTTATGCTTTGCATAAGAGAGAAGGATCTGGAATCCCTGGACACAATTCAAGAGGCAGGGATGAGGCAGAGGGAGAAAGAGTGGAGAGAAAGAGAGGACCCAGTGAGAGGTGGGGAAGATGAAAAAGCTGGTAGCCAAGAAACACAATTCCAAGGCTGGTGTGGCCAAAGAACCGCAATGCCATTCATGCTGAAATATGTGTGGTTGCTGGGGAGCCACCTGGGAGGTGGAAGCTAGCTGCTTTAACAAGAAAATTCAAACAAGTACTGGCTCAACATGAGGCTGTGCACCTCGTGCTTGCGGGACAGGCCTGGGGTTGGCTCACCTCCATGTAGTCACTTGGGACCCAGGGACCCTCATCCTGGTCTCCATCATGGTTAACATGAAGGAAAGGGCTTGGAGAACATGTGAAAGGTTTTTCCAGATTGGGGTTGGGAATAGCTCTCTCACTTCTTTTTTTAAAACAACTTTATTGAGGTACATTTTACATATCATGAAGTTTATCCATTTCAGATATCAATGCATTGATTTCGGTACTTTACCAAGTGCTGTAGCCATCACCATAAAACAGTTTTAGAGCGCTTTCATCCCCAGTAAGATCCCTCATTCCCATTTCCTGTCATCTGTGTTCCTATCCCCAGGGACCTGCTACTTTACCTTCTGTCTCTGTGGATTTTCCTCTTCTGGACATTTCATTGAAAGCGAGTCATACAATCTGTGGTCTCGTGTGTCTGGTTTCTTTCACTTAGTGTCATGTTTTTAAGGTTCACTCTGAGAGAGAGGCAGTAGTTTGTTTTTATTTATTGTTAAAGTGTATTCCATTATATGAACAGACCATGGCACTTCACTTCTGCTAGAATGCAAGTCATGTGGCCAAACCTAATTGCAAGGGAAGCTGGGAAATGTAGTCTCTGTACCCAAAGGAAGTTAAGACTTTTGTGAACAGGCAGTGGTATGCCCTGACACTTCCTCCCTGTCTCCAATTACTCCATAAAAAGCTATAAATACACAAATGGCACGCATGAGTAGTGTGTGTGTGTGTGTGTGTGCGCGCAGAAACTGCATAGTCCAAGTCTGACGTGGCTGGATAGGCAGCAGGGAGTGTGTGTGTGAGAAGGTAGGTGGGAGAATAAACCCTAAATTGAAGGTCAGAGGTAGCCTTAAGGACATGAATGTAACCCTGGGCTTGTAGAGACCACAGAAGAAGGGTCAATGCAGAGCTTAGCCAGGTCCTTGGAGGCAGGGAGACCCTGCTGGTGCGTGGGTTACAATTGCTGGCATGATTTAAAATGCACCTGGAACAGCCCTTGAGCGGGGCCCTCTGGGACTAGCTAGAGACATCTCCTTTGTGCTTGTGAGTTCCACAGCAGCAGCATATTACTGACTCTTCGTGAGCATAGTCACAGCTCAAAGTCTGGAAGCAGAATTTTTAGGAAGAAAATATTCCTTCTTTTCACATTCTTGGAATAGTTGTCACAGAGGGAAATGACCTCCAGAAAAAGGATGGTCTTTGTAGGGGAAAAAAGACTGCACTCCTGGGCCCTTCGAAGTTGATGCTGCTACCAGAAGTTCAGGACAAAGAGTGATTAGACTTGTGGCCTGAGGAGTTATTTAAGGACACACTGTGCCCCGGCTCCCTTTAAGTCTCAGCAATGTTTTTCACTTAGCATTTTAATCATTTGGTGGAAAGGAGGAGATGAGCTTTCAAGACCAGAGAATTCCATCATTTGGAATAACAGGCCGAGCAGCCCACATTGACCTGAGGCTGACTTCTCTGGACAGCTGAGGCCCGGCACCCGCCCCGTGGAGCCCACACTCCGGCTTCAGGATGCCTGAGAACAGCCAGCCATCTTTGTGGAGGGAAGAGGTGCTGTTGTTTCTCCTCTTTGGAAGCAGAATGCTGGCAATGCGGTTGGGGTTCTGTCTGTTGTCCAGAGGGCAGTGGAGGTTATAGAAAATTCCACACAGAACGCTGAGGAGCCACCCTCAGATTTGCTCTGCACCATCCAGAAATTCTTATCTCAATGGTCACACATCTGTCTGGGGAGGGTCAAGAGGGAAAGAGAGTGGGATCAGCGTTCTGCTGGAACTTTGCAGGCATTTCTTAGAAAAGCAAGTCAGTTTTCCCAGGTTCTGAAAATGGCAAGATTGAATGCTAGAATTTCATACCAGGTTCAGACCCCCTTGTTTTGAAGACCCACGGAGAAGAAGTGAATTTGTGTTGAGCCGAAAGTAGAACTTTTGACTTGCAGAGATTAGTCAAATCTTATCTGGTGCTTTGTAGATCCTACAGAAGACCCGTTTCCTGGTCTACAAGACGGAATGGGGGTACTGATATTTAGGATGAATCTGCTCATATCATATGCTTTTTCCACATTTCCTGTATTCTCAGGTAATCCCACAACTCATCAGGTGAGTTAAACACCCCTTGTGAGGTCACACAGCAGGCAAAAGGGAGAGTTAGGACTCAAACCCAGCTCAGTCTCATACCCCAGCCCAGGGCCTTTGCAAACATCATGGACATTTTAACCTTGCAGGACCAGCACATCCCATCCCAAGCTGTGGAGCTTTGCAGGGTGACCCCGGCTGGAAGCAGAAGCAGGTGACCATGATGATGATGGTCTCTTTCATTAGGATGCCACAAAGGACCTGTTTAGCCTCAGCTCTGGAGACACAAACAATTTCTCAGAGCTATCCTCTGCACAGATCCCCCTTCTATTCCATGGGACAGCAGGGGTTCTGTCTGCTCCATCTGGGAAGAGGACCAGGACAGTGGTGTCCCTCTAGGCCCAAGGTGGGCTGTGTTTCTCTTTGCAGGTGGCTTCATGGTACCAGACAGCCCCACCGTGGCCTGGGTCCTGGGCTTCTGCCCACTGGGCTGTCAGCAACATCTCAGCAACAGGCTCCAGCCAGTTGGCACACACCTGGCTTAGCTCTCCAGCCAGCAGTGACACTTTTAGAACCTCGTTTGTTATTTTTCAGACCTAACCTCATCGCTCTGCACTTCAGGGACTGAAATGCAGCTCCCTGCGGGGCCCAAGGGGACTTTTGGCCCCTCTGCAGCCTGCTGGTCCCTGGAGGATCTGCCTCTTGCTGCTCACCCACACCCTGCATGGCTGGCAGATCCCTTCTAGGTTTGTTTGAGGCACCAGAGGCTCCCTTGAGGCACTAAGTTCTGATTTTATTGTTGCTGTTGATGTTTGTGTTGATACATTTTGCAACTTCCCATGAACTTGTACATCCAAATGCTTTGCCCTGTTGTCCTTGTTAAAAGGATAATTTTTAAAGGGTACAGTCATGATTGTCATAAAATATACAATGAACGCATCAGGTTTACTTAACTTATCATTTAGTGAGGAAAGCAATAGTATGCTACAGCCAGTTCAAAGGAACGTTCAAAGAACACACATATGTAGGCAATCAGGAATGCTGAAATGAATTTAGAAATACAGCTATGCATTGCTTAACTATGGGATACGTTCTGAGAACTGCATTGTTAGGCAATTTTGTCATTGTGTGGACATCAGAGTTCACTTATTAAAACCTGGATGGTATAGTCTACTGGTACGGCCATATGGTAGAGTCTGTTGCTCCTAGGTGACACTGCTATACATGTGACTGTACTGAACACGGCAGGCAACTGTAACACAATAGTAAGTATTTGTGTATCTAAACATATCTAAATATAGAAAGGGTAAGGTAAAAATATGGTATTATAATCTTATGGGACCACCATCATATATGTGGTCTGTTACTGGAAAGCGTTTCCCATCCAGACCCCAAGAGAGGGTTCTTGAATCTCACACAAGAAAATATGGGACTAGTCCATAGAGTGAAGTGAAGGGAATTTTATACAGAAGTAAGGAAAAGATGGCTACTCCATAGTGAGAGCAGCCCTGAGGGCTGCTGGCTGGCTATTTTTACAATTATTTCTTGATCATATGTTAAACAAGGAATGGATTATTCATGAGTTTTCTTGGAAAGCGGTGGGGATTTTCTGGAACTGAGGGTTCCTCCTACTTTTAGATAATCTAGGGTAACTTCCAGATGTGGCAGTGGCATTTGTAAACTGTCGTGGTGCTGGTGGGAGTGTCTTTTAGCATGCTAATGCATTATAATTAGCATATAATGAACAGTGAGGATGACCAGAGGTCATTTATGTTGCCATCATGGGTTTCGTTGGCTTCTTTACTGCATCCTGTTTCATCAGCAGGGTCTTTGTGACCTGTATCCTGTCTCATCCTGTGACATCCTAGGTTAAGAATGCCTAACCTCCTGGGAATGCAGCCCAGCAGGTCATTTTACCCTCAGTTTACCCAGCCCCTGTTCAAGATGGAGTCACTGTGGTTCAGATGCCTCTGACACATCCTTGACCAAAATGTTTTTATGCAGTGCATGACTATAGATCCAAAGCTGATCAAAACCCACAGAGCAATAGCAATTGCATTCTACCAGACAAAATCCTCCTGCACTTCTGTGGATAAGAGCCATCTGCATTACTCTAAGTTTTCTGCAACTTACAAAATTGTCCAATTCCTCAAAGACAATGAAAGGCGCAGGCCCCTAGAGATTCAGATAACCTTGGAGGGGTACATAGACAGGACACCCAGCAATCTTTTTAACCTATTTTAAGCTCTTTCACGATTTCTCCTGGCACGCTCATAAGGATCTAAGCACGTTTGCATGTGCAAGCCATTGTGCCTATAGATTCTAGGTTTACATGTTTCCACTGCCTCATCCGCATTTCAGATGAGGTTCAGAGAAGGTAGGTGGCCCGCCCAAGGTTCTGGCCTCATACTCTAGCTTTTGAGCTCTTCTTCAAAGTATCCCCAAAGGCAGGGGAGAGGGAAAGGCCTCCGGGGTCCACAGGGCAGCTGTCGGCTGCAGGTGGGAGGGTCTTACATTCTAGCTCATGTGAATATCCACAATGGGTTAAACATAAAAACAATGTTTTGATATCATTCACTGTTATGGGTCAGATTTTGTCCTCCAAAAATATATGTTGAGATCCTAACCTCTAGGACCTCCGAATGTGACCTTTTATGAAATAAGGTTGCCACAGATGTAATTACTTAAATTTAGATGAAGTCATACGGGAGTGGTGGTGGTGGTGGGGGGGTGCTTTTAATACAATATGATGGTATCCTTGTAAGAAGAGAAGATGCAGAGACGGACATAGGAGGCAGAGGCCATGTGACAACAGAGGCAGAGATCGATGTGCTGCAGCTGTGAGCCGAGAAACACCAGGGAAGCCAGCAACCAGCAGAGGCTAGGAAGAGGCAAAGAAGGACGCTTCCCTAGGGCCTTTGAAGGGAACATGGCCCTAGCCACATGTATTAAAACAATACATTTCCGTTGTTTTAAGCCACCTGTTTGTGGCACTTTTTGACGGCAGCACTAAGCAACGATTACCCTCACCGTGGAGACACGGATGCTCCAGGAAGATGCACAGGGCTTGTCCTGTGGCTTCTAGGACCCCATCCGTGTGGTGGCCACCGGTGTGGGAATGTCAAGCTAATCCATGGTCCCAGAAAGGCAAGTGCTGTTCTCCACCCACTCCAACAACTCAGCGTTGGTTTAAAATGCTGGAAGTTGAAAGAGAAAGGCTGTTGCCATCTATGGATGCCTGTTAGGTGGGTGTTGAGGCGTCCCCCAAGAACTTGGAAATGAGGGAAATAAGCCTGCTCACTGAGAGCCGGAGCCAAAACCCACACACAGAGTGTAGATCAGAGATGAACAAAGTTGTTGGGTAGTGATGAGTGATTCCTAGGCTTGGACGTTCCCTTGCCAGGTGGATTCTGGGGTGCATCTGGGACAAGGGCACAGATGTCCCGTGCACATCATCACAAGGACACAGATGTCCCGTGCACATCATCACAAGGACACAGATGTCCTGGGCACATCATCACAGTGACACAGATGTCCTGTGCAAATGACAAGGACACAGATGTCCCATGTACATCATCGCAGTGACACAAATGTCCTGTGTGCATCACAACAAGGGCTCATCAACCATGGGTAGGTAAAGAAGAGGCGTGGAGGTGAATGCAGGCAGTGGCTTTCAGGGAAGAAGCAGCATCAGGCTGCAGACCTTGCCTCCTCTCTGCCCTGATGGCAGGACTGAGGTCTCCTAGGGTGAGCTGGGAGCAGGCAGCAGGGGATGGGTGTAGTCCTGCTGCTTCAAGCTCAGGGAGATTTACAGCCAGGATGTGTGGATGAATGTGGTTCTGGGGCTGAGGGATGTCGATGATGGGGTAGGGCCATTAAGTATTCTCTTCTTCTAAGTTTACTTGCTCTGATTCCATGACCTCCAAGTCCTGTAGACGCCCCTACCCAGCTCTGCTTGTGTGGACGGGAAGCGCGTGCTGACTCTTCAGCAATGTGGTCTCCCAGGGCTTCTCCTGGAGAGCCAGCCATGGGGTTCCTGCAGCTGGGCCTGGCTGCTAGAGAGCCCTGATCAGGTGCATCTGGAGTGCGCCCAGGCTACAGGACAGGAATTTTCATGGCAGACTGATGCCTTGGGCCTCTGTGCTCCCACGTAGCATGCATCTGCCTGTCTGGCCTGATAAAGTCACATCCAGACAGACCCTCTTTAGGCCCAACCTCCCCATGCCACCCCCAGGGCTGGTGCTCTACTGACTTCTGCACCAGACACTGCACTGAGCCCTTGACATGCAGAGTCTCATTTTAATCCCAGTGACCCTGTATATTAGGGTGTGTGCCTTTCTCTTCTCCTACTTTAAAGATGAAGAAACTGAGGCTGAAGCAGTTCAACAGCTTGCCCAAGGCCACACAGCAGGTCAGTGGCAGAGACAGGATAGGAATCTAGCCCCGTCTGCCTCCAGAGCTAGGTTCTTTCCACGTCCCCTCGCTTAGAACCACCAGTGTGACCGAGAAGCCAAAACCCACCGGGATGGCAAGAGGGGACTTCCTGAACCTGCTTACCTTCCACCTGCTGGGCCCCACTTGGTGCCGCTTTTCTGGTTTACCTTAAATATGTGAGTCCTGTTTCCAGCTTTACCTGAAGCAGGCCCAGGTAGAAAACATTGCCAAGGTAACCCTGCTACCAAGGGGCAGCACTGCTTCTGGAAAAAATGATACCTTGGTTCCCAATACTTATGGCTCTGTGGGTCTGAGGGATGAGTTTAATTGGCACTGCTCACAGTTGGCTCTGCAGATACATTTCTCATGGCATACATTTCTCATGGCTTTATGTCCCTGACGTGGTATCCAGGATACCAGGAACATAATGTGTCTGTTCCTCCAGAGGAGGGAGAGGGGTGAGTCTGGCTGTGTTATTTGCATTGGCTCTAGTTTGTCTGATCAGAGGGCTTGGCAGGGCGGGAGCTCTGGTTGGACCATGGAAGCACCTGGGCTGTGATCCACCTGTGTCCCCGGGTCACCTACATCCCCCAGTGAAAGTCACCTGGGCTGTGTCCCACTGCCTCCCACTGCCACCACTGACTCCATATTGAAAGCCTGGCATGACCCCTCTCTCTTTCCACTGGCTTCCCTGAGACCAAAGTGTATACAGGTGGCCCTGAGTAGATGACTCAGCAGTAGATGCGGCCAGCTGGGCAGCCAGTGGGCATTCCCCTTTCTTGCTTGCTGATGGCATCTGTCACAGTGGCCCTGTTCCCCTTGGTCAGGTGCACACTCTCCCAGACTCCCTTGCAGCTCCAGGAGGTCACATGACAGAGTGCAGGCCAATGAGCTATGAAGAGATCTCCTGGGAGACTACTGGGAAAATTGTTCCTTTCCTAGTGAAAAGAAAGAGACAAGGGAAAGAGCTACTCTCCTCCTCGCTTACAGAACAGACATGCTCTTTGAAGCAATCTCATGATCAGGAGAATTGCAGGCACTGACCAAACCCCTTGACACGGTTGAGCTGCAGACCACCCTGCACCTGTCTACCTCCAGACCACTGGCTTCATGACATAAGCAACTGTCTTTCATTGTCTGAGTGCTTGCTACTCAGTGTGATCCCAGATTGCAGCTTCGGTATCATCCAGGAGCTTGTCAGAATTGCAGGATCTCAGGCCCCTCCCCAGGCCTGCTGAATCAGAACATACATTTTAAAAAGATCTGCTAGTGATTGTGTGCACATAAAAGTGTTAGAAACATTGACCACTGAGAGAAAGAGAGAGAGAGTGGGAGATACAGAAGAGAGAGTCAGAAAGAGAGAAATCTCTTGTAAGAACTGGCTTTTTCTAGAAACTCATTTTCTTGGTCGTGTACCTTTATTTATGCCTCTCTGAGTTAGGAACAAAGGAATCTTAATTCTATTCAGAAGCAAGACAAAGCTTCTTCTACGCTTCCCACAAGGCTCTAGTACCAGAAATAGACACTGGGGTTTCTTGCAGGTCCACAGTTGGTCATGCAGGTACAGGGAACATTGGCATTTCAGTCCTGGCTTGGGTTGAACCTTCTCTCATCTTCTCTAAAGGCTTTAATTTTAGAGAGATCAAAACCTGCATGTTCAAAACAGGGCCATGAAAAATAATTTTAAAACAGTTGCCTGGGGCTTTTTTTCTTTCAAAAATCTTGTTTCCCTTCTCAGACAAGTAGTCTGGATGCTCAAAAGAGAAAGCTTATTGTGAATTTAAGCTTCAAGGAACTGTTAAGAGACTTTGTTGAAAAAAGGCATTCTTGCTTAAGAAAAGGGCTTTGGTTCCTGGAAGTGGACAAAGAGATAAAATTCCAGTGGAAACAGCTTCTCTCCATAACTCCAGAATTCTAGTGTGTGTGTGTGTGTGTGTGTGTGTGTGTGTGTGTGTGTGTGGTTCTGTTGTCTTGCTTTTCTAACAGGCTGAAAGCTGGGGATGCCTGTTGGCTGATGGATGTTTGGGGTGGAGGGTCCTCGAGGTTGCAGAGCATCAGGCAGATTTCTCAGCATTGCTGTGGGAAGCCCCCTGAGCTGCTGGGTCAGTGCTTCTTCTTCAGCTCTCCTGATCCTGAAGGGAACTCAAAGCTTCGAGGGGAATCATAACTTTCCTGAGACCCCACAACTGGGGAGGGGTGGAGTCAGGGCTGGAACCCAAGTCCAGCTCCTTTCTCCATGTTAGCACCTCCCCTAACCAAGTCTGAGTTACATCAGAGGAAAATCAGGGTCACCTGGACTCCCCTTTACTTGGTCAGGAAGGCTGAGCCCCGGGAAAGGGAATTGCTGTGCATTCAGAATTTGTAAAGGTCCCAACTTTGCCACCTTCTGCTGTCATTGACTTCTCTGAGCCTCAGTTTCCTCGTTTGATTGAGATGGGGGGTGTAAGAACCCCCTACCCTGGCCTTCCAGGGAGGAGCCTTTGTTGCAGGACTTGAATGCTGGGCCCCCCCTTTGGTGAGTGAGAGGAAGCATCCTGAATGATGGAGAAAAAAGTCAAGAGGGGGGAACTGATTGCTACCCACAGAGGAAGAGGAAGATGAGGAAGGCAGGAGGGTGCAGGTCAGAGCTTGGAAGGAGCAGTGGGGTCCGAGGACTGGAGGTGGGAGTATGGGGAGAGAGAGAAAGCGAGAGA
This sequence comes from Mandrillus leucophaeus, assembly GCF_000951045.1. Taxonomy (NCBI): domain Eukaryota; kingdom Metazoa; phylum Chordata; class Mammalia; order Primates; family Cercopithecidae; genus Mandrillus; species Mandrillus leucophaeus. Next base: position 1,371,025 of record NW_012103131.1, on the reverse strand, counting down.
GAAAGGGAGAGCGGAGAGGAAAGTGCTGCAGGGTGTGAGACTTGAGGAAAGAGAGAATGTTGTGAAGGAATCTTGAGAGTTGTATAATGTCATTCCCCCTTGAAACAAGACATTCGGTCAAGACGTTCATTCCTTTGCAAGCCTTCTGGGAGTTGCATTTTCCTTTGGTTTGGATGCATCATGGTGCTGAGATGGGCCTCAAGGTGGCCTCACTTTACTTGGAAGGCATGCAAAATGTGAGTAATATCTCTTTGGTGTGGCTGTTGCCAAGAGACAGGAGATTTGCGCCAGCTGACCCAACCATGCCGTGGGAAACAGACATACAGCCAATAAGAGCCACAGACACTTCTGGAATCTTCTGGAACCATTCAGCTCCTGACTTATGTGCCTCTATTATTACTGATTGATTTTGGGGAGACAATATGGCATAATGGTTTACCAGATGGTCTGGGGTCCTGGACCACTCTTACTCCCTGGTGGTGTTGGAAGGTTTACAATCTCTGAGCCTTAGTTTCCTAATCTGTAAAATGGGGATGATAGTACTGATCTTGCAGGGTTACTCTGGAGATTAAATGAAATAATAGCTGTAAAGCACAGTGCTTAAACCCCAGTAAAAGTCTAATAACAGTAGATGATGATGATAATCATGATGGTTATCATGATGGTGGTGATGGTGACAGTGGTGATGATGGAAAAGATGCTGGTGATGATGGTGATGATGATGGTAGTGATAATGGTAAAGATGCTGGTGATGATGTTGGTGGTGGTGATGGTAAAGATGGTGGTGATGATGATGGTGATGGTAAAGATTGTGATGATGATGGTGATGATGGTGAACATGCTGGTGATGTTGATGGTAGTGATGATGGTGATCATGGCCGAGATGCTGGTGATGATAGTGATGGTGATGATGGTAAATGTGATGGTGGTGATGATGGTGAAGATGCTGGTGTTGGTGGTGGTGATGATGGTAAGGATGATGGTGATAGTGGTGGTGGTGATGATGGTAGAGATGCTGGTGATGATGGTGATGAAGATGCTGGTGATGGTGGTGGTGGTGGTGATGATGGTAAAGATGCTGGTTATCGGTGATAATGATGGTGATGATGCTTGTACTTCTGGCTGGATCTTTGCTCAGAGTCCCTCCCTGACTGCATCCTTGTCGGGGCTATTTTTCTTCCCATCTTTCAGGCCTACCCACTATACCAGCTTATAAGTGTCAGGCACCACACTGGGGCACTTACCAACCACTATGGGAGGAGCAGGTAGAACATGAGGTGAGGTGTTAGAACTGTTGAGGCCTCTCACTGTGGGGTCTCTCCCCGGTTTCTGAGCCATTCTGGCCAGGGCAAAGCTTATATTAGCAGCTTCACATCATCAAAGGTATGGTTTCATGAGACAGATGCTGAGCTGGAATGGATGGGTGTTGTGTGGTCTCTGTGGCTCCACCCAGGATGGGTCCCCCAGTTCCCTGTCCCCAGCCACAGAGTGGGTGCCTCTGCTTGACCCCTGCCGCAATGGAAAATGCTACCAACTTAAGATTTTATTCATGGAAAGTGCAGCTCTCCCTGAGAGAGGAGGGTTTAAGCCAGGCCTTGTCACCCTTTTTGTGAGTTGCAGCTGCTTTTTTGCTCCTCTCTGCAATAGCATTAACAGCTCGTGGTTAACAGGATTGAGTTGGCTCCATGCACAGGGCTCTGACAGGCCTTTGATCTGATCGTCTTCTACTATGTACACCCCTTCCCCTGGCCGAGGAGACTGCGACAGGAAATTAAGTCACTTGCTAATCAGTGCTGGAGCTGGAAGAAGGTAGAAGAATGTGGCCGAGAAGAACAACTGAGAACTTCCTGGCTAGGTCGTACCTGAAGACAGCCTTGGCTACTTCATGTAATTTTAGATGGTGAGGAGTTCACCTCACTGTGGCCTGACAGAATGAGAAGGCTGGGAATCAAGATCAAGAGGAACTTGAAACAAACTTCATCCAACACAGCTAGTGGGAGGCACAGGTCTCAGTGGCAGGTGATGGATGGCAAAAGCAGAAAGACGGCTGGAGGAAACAGGGATGGGGAGAAAGGGCCCTGCACCCCCTCCACATGGGTGGGGTGGATATGGATGAAGGGTCTCCCATGGGTGAACACAGAGCTTCCCCATCAGGCTTGTTCCTGGCATGTAGTTCACAGGGTGCCTTCCTTCCCTTGGGGTTTACAGTGGGTTGAAGAGGGTCCCCCCCAAATTCATGTCCGCTTGAGCCTCTGAATGTGATTTTATTTAGATATAGGGTCTTTTCAGGTGGAATCAAGATGAGGTTAAACTGCTTTAGTTTACTACTAAATCCAGTATGACGGGTGTTCCTATAAAGAGGGGGATTTGGACACTGAGACACAGACACACAGGGAGAGGGCCAGTGACAACGGAGGCAGAGATTGGCGAGATGCACCCATGAGCCAAGGAAAGGCAAGGGATACCAGGAGCCAGAGGAGCCTGGGAGGGACAGGGACGGATCTCCCCATAGGGTCCCCAGAGGCATGTGGTTCTGCTGACACCGCAGTTTCAGACTCCTGGCTTTCCAGAACTGTGAGAGAGAAGACCTTTCTGTTGTTGTAAGCTACCAGTTTGTGGTGCTGGGCTACGGCAGCCCTGCAAAGTGCATGCAGGGCTCTGTGTCACTGGGCACAGTGGACCCTCTTGGGCATCTGCCAGCGTGTTTCCCCCTCCCCCTTTTCTGATGTTGACTCCAACATGACAAAGGTGAAGGTGATTTACCCTGGCTCCATGAGCAGCCCTAATTTCCAGGTAATCAGGTCTGGTCATGCCATCGCATGACCCCTGCCTGTGACTCATTTCTGAGCAGACACGACCCAATCTGACCAACAAGAGATGAGGGGAGCTAGGTAAGGAGAGGTATTTGGGAAGAGAGATTTCCTCTCTCTTAAGAGGGATATTCAGAAAAGAAGATGAGCTCCCTTCCTCCTGTGCTCCTTACATCTTATGAGGGGTATGATGGCCTCCTTTGGCCTGCCTGGGGTAAGGAAGCCTGGGTTTAGGTGTGCTTCCTTTTTTTGTGTGTTTGTTTGTTTGTTTTCAGAGACATGGTGTCAATCTGTTGCCCAGACTGGAGTGCAGTGGCGCGATCTCGGCTCACTGCAACCTCTGCCTCCTGGGTTCAAGCAAATCTCCTGCCTCAGCCTCCCAAGTAGCTGGGAATACAGGAACCTGCCACCATGCCCAGCTAATTTTTGTATTTTTAGTAGAGAAGGGGTTTCACCATGTTGGCCAGGCTGGTCTCGAACTCCTGACCTCAAGTGACCCGCCCACCTCGGCCTACCCAACTGCCAGGATTATAGGCGCGAGCCACTGTGCCCAGCCCATTTTTGATTCTTAAAGTACAAATATGATGACATCAGTTTTTTGGTTTTCTTCTTGATTCCTCTAATAGCTCATCCATCTTGAGGCATCCCTGCCATCCACAAAGGATCAGAACACCTGGGTCTTATTTAATCCAAATGCCACCAGTCCTAGATCAATACTAGGAAGACAGGGCCGGGAAGTTAAGTGGTCAGTGCAGGGATGCTGCTGGCTCTTGCTGCCACGTGGCATTGTTGTTGGAGACCGATCGTACTTGCCCTTCCTTGTGATGGCCTCACTGTCCATTCCCTGCCCAGGTCATGGTGGAGCCCCATGCTTGGTTTCCAAAATCACATTCAAGGTGGCTTTACCTGACACCTCCTTTGTCAGTTATTGTTCCTAGTGCACAATCACCATCCAGGGTGGGTTTGTCCTGAGATCTTCCTGTCTCTGCCACAGGGCCAAACTCTAGTGGACAGCAGGCACGTTACCTTTTGAAGTTGTGCCGCAGGAGACCTGATTGTTATGGCTTACAATGCTTTACAGAACTGACTCTCCTCCATGTGAGCCCGTGCCTTTGCACTGAGACTGGCCTACAAGCCCTGCTTCCCCCTTGTCTCCTTTCTATTCCCTGTTGGAACCCTTGCTGTATTTTACTATCTGCCATGCTAAGAAACTCCCACACTTCCTGCACTTGGAGCTCAGGGTGCAGGCATTGGAGTCTGAACCCTCCTTCTGCAGTAGGCTCTTGCATTCCTTATGTGAATTGATTCACTTTGTATGCAGAGCCCTGCATTCCAAGGGAAGAAGTGACTTTAAGTAGATGCTGTTGAGTGAGTTTGAGAATGAGATTGCAAGGAGCAGAGTGGGACAGGGAGAGCGCACAGAAAGATGGAGAGTCACTCAGAGATGCACTATTGAGTTGGCCACTGCAAAAGGCAGTTGACTGCCTGACTTTGCAGACATTCTGGGGAATTTATGGAATGTGTCTTAGAACTGTCCACCCAAGGAACAAAGGGGGAAATATCATCTGCTGGCTCCAGGTCCCATTGGTCAAGAGTGTCCTATGGGATGTTAATTTGCAAGTCTGGAGTGAGGTGCTCTTCAGTAGCTCAAAACCTGCACAGAGCTGGTTGCTGCAGTAAAGGCTGGCATGAGAGGTGAGACTGAGAGGATTCTAGAGACAGGCACCAGAGCACCCAGTACCACCATATGCACATACAAGATGGTGCCTGAGCAAGGATGCCTACTGACCCTGCATTGCATAACCAACCTCCAAGTCTGCACTTGACAAAGAAGATTGGCTTCACAGTGGCCACCAGTCTTTGCTTGAAGATGTAGCTGACATCTTCCTTTTTTTTTTTTTTTTTTGAAACGCAGTCTCGCTCTGTCGCCCAGGCTGGAGTGCAGTGGCCAGATCTCGGCTCACTGCAAGCTCCGCCTCCCGGGTTCACGCCATTCTCCTGCCT